>NC_091127.1:167735021-168060021 GCF_040183065.1 Periplaneta americana | reverse complement strand
TATTAGGCAGCCGCATTCCTTTTAAGATTTGTAGGTCTTTATTGCATGCACCGATAATAAAATGAAAATGCGACGTTGTCACGTCTTGTTTGATGCTGCTACATATTAATATAACATGGATATGGGCTAGGCTTAATTCCACAAAGCATGAGTTAATTTGAAGATTATTTATATTATTTAGATTATTTATTTTAAATTAATTATTTAAAGAAATAATTAAATGTTTCTCCATAAGGAAAACCGGAAAGTTTGACTTTTTGTAATAATTCTTTTATTGTTAAGGATTGGCCCTTATTGTAAGAACGACATATTTCACGGCGAATGTAGTCACACGTAAAACCATCTACTTTATTAAATTTTGTGACTTTGTGTCCACGTTTTTTAGGTGTCTTAGGTCCCTTTTTTACAATTTTACTTACCGTATTTCTATTTAATTTAAGAATTTTAGATGTCTCCGAAATTTTTCCTTCACCTAAATTGTTTTTCAGGACATACGTGTGAGCACTGCACACAAACGTTTGACACTGCTTGCATAATTTTGGTCTAGCTTTTGAATTTGAATTGTTATTTAACTCTGATATATTATTATTATTATTATTATTATTATTATTATTATTATTATTATTATTACCATCGTCGTTATTGACGTTCATGGGTATCGGTTCCGACACTCCACTCGCTTCCCACGGCCTCCACATTTTTATTATACACTGAACTGTAATATAATTAATTTTCACTGTGAACTAGAACAATACACACTGCTAAAATTTGCAACTCCGCGTGGAGTATTGGAGCGGCCTTCAAAAGACTTGAGGACGACAATGGACAGCGACATAATTAAAATTATTGAAACTACAAAGCTTCCGTCCTCTTTGACACCGCTAGCCTACTAATTGAACGTGGCTACTTTACTAAAATGACTATACAATAGCAGCACTTTTACTAGCGATTAATTATAGCAACAGTGGCAGTAATAGCAATTGTAGAAGTAGCAGACATGACAATAGTATCAGTAGAAATAGTAGTAGTAACAGAAATGCTATGAATATTAGCATTAATAATACTAATAGTGATAGCAATGGCAGTAATAGTAGCAATGAAAGTAGTGGTAGAAATAACAGCATTAATAACAATAACAGAAACAGTAGCAGTGACAACAATAGCAGCAGTAGCATTAAGGGGACACTATACTGAGCTTACTAACATCCAGGTTTTTAAACCTAAATTCACAACATTTTTACAGGAAAGTCCAGGATAACAGAGAGGGTTTGGAATGGAACGGGTTACATCAGCTGCTTGTCTGTGCGGATGACGTGAATATGTTAGGAGAAAATCCACAAACGATTAGGGCAAATCCGAGAATTTTACTTGAAGCAAGCAAAGAGATAGGTTCGGAAGTAAATCCCGAAAAGACAAAGTATATGATTATGTCTCGTGACGAGAATATTATACGAAATGGAAATATAAAAATTGGAAATTTTTCCTTTGAAGAGGTGCAAAAATTCAAATACCTGGGAGCAACAGTAACAAATATAAATGATACTCGGGAGGAAATTAAATACAGAATAAATATGGGAAATGCCTGTTATTATTCCGTTGAGAAGTTTTTATCATCCAGTCTGCTGTCAACGAATCTGAAAGTTAGAGTTTATAAAACAGTTATATTACCGGTTGTTCTGTATGGTTGTGAAACTTGGACTCTCACTTTGAGAGAGGAACTAGGTTAAGGGTCTTTGGGAATAAGGTGCTTAGAAAATTATTTAGGACTAAGAGGGATGAAATTACAGGAGAATGGAGAAAGTTACACAACACAGAACTGCACGCATTGTATTGTTCACTTGACATAATTAAGAACATCAAATCCAGACGTTTGAGATGGGCAGGGCATGTAGCACTTATGGACGAATCCAGAAATGCATATAGAGTGTTAGTTGGGAGGCCGGAGGGAAAAAGACCTTTAGGGAGGCCGAGACGTAGATGGGAAGATAATATTAAAATGGATTTGAGGGAGGTGGGATATGATGATAGAGAATGGATTAATCTTGCTCAGGATAGGGATCGATGGCGAGTTTATGTGACGGCGGCAATGAATCTGCGGGTTCCTTGAAAGCCATTTGTAAGTAAGTAAGTATATCTAGTTAATAATAACACCTATACAAAATGTCATTCCTCTGTGTTAATAAGTGGTTTGTATTTTATTAAATATCTTAATAAAAAAATTGTATCACTTTATATAAGAAGTTCCTTATGCCACAATCTACATTATTTTTAACTGATATTTACCTCTATGATTCTTTATATACATTGGAACAAACATTGCTGTTGGGTTTTGCTGTACAGAAAATCGGTAAATTAGTATGAATTTTATATTATTACTAACAATTTTATTTTTTATTCTTTTATAATTAAAAGTTATAGTAATTTACTGATTAATTTTACTGCAAAGCCCTGTATTAAGTTTTGATCCCTTGTATATAAGGATCCATATAAGTGAATATCAGTTAAGAATAATGTAAATTGTGGCGCAAGAAACTTTTTATATAAAGCGTTTCAACATTTTAATAAAATATTAATAAAACGCAAACTACTTATCGTAGGCGGATAAAATTTTGAAAATTTGTCATTGTTAACAATATATACCAATGACAAGGATTTGTTGAAGACGAAAGAATTGCTTGTTTACCTTGTCCCATCAAATTTATTTCTACTCGTCATTTCAATATTAAACCACATTTCAACAAAGCCGATATTAAGAATTATGTAATGAACAAACTTTTGGGTAAGTTCATTATTACGAACTGTATATTGATTATTTATTTTTATACTTTTAAATTAGGGACGTCACTGATTTTGTTAATCTTAAATTTAAATTAATAGTGACTTTCAAGGTTCGTTACTTAAATGCTATAAATTTATGTTTCCGTGGATGATGATAGGAGGAAAGTTCTCGAAAATCTAAAGCAGGTTAGGTGCAAAGAAATCTCAAAGAAACTACAGACAGGAAATCTAGCATAACTGTAAACCTTGAAACGAGATAACGCTATATAAATACAATGAATTTATTACAATCCTTTTTGAAAATTACTGTGCCGCTACTGATGGACCTTGCACAGGCAGAGAATGTGAACAACTCTAGCATAACTGTAAACCTTGAAACGAGATAACGCATTATAAATACAATGAATTTATTACAATCCTTTTTGAAAATTACTGTGCCGCTACTGATGGACCTTGCACAGGCAGAGAATGTGAACAACTCTAGCATAACTGTAAACCTTGAAATGAGATAACGCAATATAAATACAATGAATTTATTACAATCCTTTTTGAAAATTATTGTGCCGCCACTGATGGACCTTGCATAGGCAGAGAATGTAAACAACTCTAGCATAACTGTAAACCTTGAAACGAGATAACGTATTATAAATACAATGAATTTATTACAATCCTTTTTGAAAATTACTGTGCCGCTACTGATGGACCTTGCACAGGCAGAGAATATGAACAACTCTACGCGGAAGTCGATCATCCCCAATAGAAGTGGAGTAAGGCTGATGTCATGTTTTTAGTCAATATAACTAAAATATTTGCCACATCCGTGACAATGAAATGACCCTTATATTAACTAACTTTTTTAGTTATTTATTTATCATTAAAAATGCTTTTATACACAAAGAGTCTCTTCAGGATCCATAAAATAAGAGAGAGGTACAAACTACCAGAAGAAAATAGGCGTCGTCTTTGAGTCGACAGTGGTTTTCAAATCCTATTGTTATTTGAACAGTTTCTTCTAGTATCAATACACTGCAGGACATCGGTTCTTTCCTGAATAACATGAAGGGTGCATCAATTAATCTCTTCTTGTAACTGGCACAATTCGTAGCCTATAGAAAAGTCAAGCTCTGTCACCGATTAAGAAAGACCGAGTTGAATATAATAATGACATGCCTCTGTGTTATTCTTAAAAAGTCTTCAAGAAGTGGAATGGGTCGAGATTTAATTTGATTGCTGAATGCTAATGGCTGTAATCTAAGCTTCCCAGGCTGTCTGGCAATTAAATACCGCGTGCCTTGATCCTGAAGACCCTCTCAGTATTTATTTAATTATTTGAAACTAATGAAGGAAGAGGAAGACTCTGTAATGAACACGTCCGATACCGACAATACGCGCCCTCATTATAAGAATTCTATCTTGCCAGAAGAAGTTGGCGTGCAGATCGTATGTCGCTGAATAATTGTTATTAAGGATTTTGTATATTTTGGTGAGCGGGATACATAATTATGATTCTTCTGTTGTAATCCGTGAAGGCAGGGGCTGGTATGCAAAAGTAACGCACCTTCCGACCCACCAAGAGTTGCCTCTTGAGCGGACCTCCACGTCCTTCATTAGAACCGTGTTTTGTAAGCAGATCGGACAGATGTCGAACTTCGGTTTTCGACGTCGGAGTAAATAAGGACCACGTCCACGTCCCTTTCCTATAATAGCTAAAACCTTATTGAAGAAATTGTAAGGTCTTTTCTTCAAGTTTTCGCATTTGTAAGACGAACCCGTCTTCACAATAAACAATAACTTTACTTAATTGCGATTCTGTTACAATCTTAGAACATACAGGGTGTTTAAAAAATACGGGGCATAATTTCAGGTATGTATTTCCCACACGTAGACAATCAAAAGAGTTCATTACAACATGTTGGAGATGGGTGAGGCGGAGCGCACTCGTTACGTACTGGCTTCGGTTCCGTTCAAGGGCTTACTCGCGAGTAGGCTTTTGGAGACGTCTGTCTTAGAGACACCAACCCAAGTTCGCAGCTATTACGCAACGTCAACCCTGTATCTTAAATATATTGAATACAATCATGATATCGTACATTAATCCGGTTGCACATCGTCTCAATTTTCCCGCATTATGCGTAGGAAATGTATGGAAAGCAGGAGTCAGTTATTTTATGTTCGCGGAAAGTTTTTAAAATTTCTGTAATAATAATAATATTAATAATAACAATAATAGTAATTAGTTTTGTGGTATTTAATCGATTAATCGATCAATTTCTGTTGTAAGATTAATCGATCAAAAATATTTAATCGAATAATCGAGTCGATTAAAATTAATCGGTTGTAGTTTATATTATTATTTTGTTAATACAAACTCACACTAAAAATTCCGACAATATTTCTCTCTCGGAAATTGCTTACTTAAAAGCACAATAGCACTGTTATTTTCTAACTATAAACCAGAGAGCGTAGGGAAAATCTTTGCACAAACACTTCAGAAAGAGATGGAGATTTGAGGACAGTGATCTAGTCTACCTATATTGAAAGTTGAAATACAATGCGAAACCCTTATTAAGTTTTATGGTTTTCCAAGAAAACTTCCACCTTGTTGTGAGCTCATCTTCCTAGCATATGAAATAAATGCTTTTCTGGGATTCGTCCCCCTCATTCCTTATAAAATAGCCATGTCTACATGTGTGCAAGTGAGAGCGTAACTACCTTCTTCATTTCTAAAACCTGGTAATTCGGATTACAATAGGGGCCAGTCTTCTGTTTCGACCGCTGTATTTTTGTATTTTATTTATTGTAGTAGGTTATTTTACGACGCTTTATCAACAGCTTAGGTTATTTAACGTCTGAATGAGATGAAGATGATAATGCCGGTGAAATGAGTCCGGGGTCCAACACCGAAAGTTACTCAGCGTTTGCTCATACTGGGTTGAGGGAAAACCCTATATTTTCCAGGTGCTTGCAGTTTCTATACTGAGTTTGTATATGACGGTTGTGTGTTTAGTTTGATAAAGAAAAAAAATCAGTTTTCTGCGGTCTGTGAAAAGTGTAAACTCCATTATGTCATATGAGAATTTGAGAGGTAAACTCGGTGAAACGTTTGGATTTAAAATTGAACGATCGTGGAGAAGTGCCTTGACAGAAAAAAAGTTTTTTCGTGTTTAGTGATGCAGGAAACATTGTTACTAAACGTAGAGCGGCACTTAATTCGGAGCATGTGAATGCACTCACATGTTTAAAATCATGGATGAAGCAGTATTAACTAGGTGAGTCTTCATACTTTTTTGTTATTTATATTTGTCTAAAAAATTCCCGGAGAAATTGACACAATAAATTATAAGCCTCATAATAAATATATTAATAAGTAATTAAAATAGTTGTTTTGCAATATAACGATACAATATATACAGATATACAACATTTAATACTTATGCTTATCACCGAACACAAGTTAAAATTTAACAATAATTGTGTATTGCAGTATATTAAAACATTTTTTCAACTCGATCAAAACTCGATTAATCTATAGATTAAATGGTTACTCTATTAAATATTTTGATCGATCGACAGCACTAATAATAATAATAATAATAATAATAATAATAATAATAATAATAATAATAATAATAATAATAACCGTTAGAAAAATAGTAATTACATTGCGTGACTTATGTTTAAATCACCTAAGGAAGATTAGCACAGAGTGAATCAAAAGTCTGGAACCATATAAATATCTTCCATATGCTTGATTTTCGATTACTGTAGGTGTTACCAGTATTTGTAAGACCAAATGCTCTACCAGCGACACATTCGATTCTAGCCCTCAGCTATCTCAAAAGCCGCCATTTTGGATGCAACTTTGAAATTATAAATGGAAAGTGGGTCATGTAAGTACTCAAAATTATTGAAATTTTCTGAAAAAAAAACAATGATGCAATCTCTTTTGAGATTCTCCAATCGTTTTCAAGTTATTTAAAGATAACTGTCATAATGGTCCCGCGCCGTGGCGACGTGGTCTAAGGCATACTCGCGTTACGGAATGCGCGCTGATTCGAGTGCTCATGGGGAAGAAATTTTCTCATGAAATTTCGGTCAGTGTATGGGATTGGTGTCCTCCCAGCACCGTGATGCACTTGGGGAGCTACGATAGGTAGCGAAATCCGGTTGCGAATGCCAGCTATAACGGCTGGGGGGATCATCGTGCTAACCACACGATACCGCCATTCTGGTTGGATGATCGTCCACCTTCGGCATGTGGGCGTGAGGCCAGCAGCCGGCTGGTCGGTCTAGGCCCTTCACGGGCTGTAGCGCCACGGATTATTTATTAACTGTCATAATGACTCGACCTCCTATAAAAGCCAAATTGGCTAGTCTCTTATATTGAGACAACTCATCCTGCCTAAGGTATTTCCATGGTTTTCCTAAGGCGTTAAGACAAATGTCGGGATAAGCCCTAAGAGAAATGGGCCACGGACCTATATGCCCTTCCACATAAATTCCCCCTTTCTCTAACAAACGACGTAATGCCCTGGTTCAGAGTCTAAAATTATGAAATACATGTGCAAGGTCACTTATGTAGTCGCAATGCGAAAGGACAGGGAACCTTTTAATTTGCAGATTCAGAATTCACGGCGTCTCTCCTGGCGGTCTTCACTCGCCTTCTCATGGAACAACAGACGACAGTCTTCTCGACTCCTCCTGCACTGCGAAATGACACAGTTCATTTCAATGTGCAGATTTACACCAGCCATCTCCTCCTCGTCCCGTCCCGTGATCACTTTGATCACATTTCCGTCCCCTCGCGTATGTGGTACCTAAGAGGTTACGTCCATTTTCGGTTTTCCCCTTCAAAATTTTCTAGAGCTCCTTCAGTGGAGCAGCGTAACCCGGAGTGAGACAAGTGGCCAACAGGCTTGGAGCTCACATATTTAGTTTCTTGCAGCCTCGAATCCCTTGCAAGGACGCGTTTTGCGTACCTTTTAAATTTGTCCTCCCAATTCTCCTCTTTCAATTCAATTCAATTCAATTCACTTTCCTTTTACTCTCTCCGCGACCGCGACAATGCGGTAGCAAAACAATATCCGATTCAGAAAAGCTGTTCAAGAACAAACTTCAGAAATGATTTACCAACAAGTGTTTTAAAAACAGATTTCACTGTAAAATAAAAATGAAAAGAATAGAATAGAGAGGAAGAGAGAGAGAAAATGCCGCCCCCTGGAAATTTCTGTCCTAGACAACTGCCTAGATTGCCGGCACTGTCTGTCACGATAGCCGGATTTAAGAAACAAATGAACCTAATGTGATATTACGGAAGATTTTGAATTCTGATATAGGCCTATTATTAAGGATTATCTTTTCCATATGAAGAGTCCACTACAAGAATGATGGATGTCACTTTCTTGTCGAAAATGAATCAAGACTGTCAATGCATAGCTTAAGACATATGCAGGGTCATCATTTTATTTTTACTTCAATTTTTATTGTACCTGCGTTTCTAAATGTACTTGACTCCCACCCCTTTCACTAATGTCCTTGCTAGCTTCAGTCACACAAACTTACGGCCGCTGTTGCTAGCAGTGAAATAAACAGTAAAGAGTACAGTGCGTTTCAGAAATATGTTGCATTTTCTATAGGACAAAAAGCTAATATTATTGAAGTTTATTTTCACACAGGTATCGTGTGTAGCATAACTGAATTTATCTGTGTGGACTGAGCACAAGTGAAGATTAGAGTTACCGAAAGTACGGTACCCTATAATATAGTACGATACTTAACAGCATTATTTAAACAAGAGTTTTGTTTTACTGTTTGTAGGTATGAAGGACGATGATGGAAACTGGAATTACAATATAACCGAATGTGAACAACAGTTTTTCTCTCTTTTTTTTTTCCTTCACAATTTCCTGAATATATTACGGAATATTTTCGTAGAAATGTCATTAATGTGGTAGATAAATTTAGAGCAACAGAGTGTAAGATGGCCAACAAAGGTGACAGAAGATCCTGTAGATGATGTTAGGATGCAGCGAGGTCCTAATAAGTCGGTCAAGAAGTTAGCTGAAGAAATTGGGGTTTCTTACGGAAGTGCTCACAAAATTCTCAGGAATAAATTAGGTTAGTAATATGCTGAATAAAATAGACATTACATAATGTATATAACCACCTGCAGACTTGAGTTTGTGAAAAAAATTGTTACTATTCTGTTGTTTTTTGAAAATACTGTAAAGTAATGATCAAACTGTAAATCGTAATACTACATTTCCCTGTAACATAAATGGATACACTACTTTTCTCTCCTCCTATAGCTAGTAAAATGATTTGTTTACATATTGCACTAGCAACTCTAAACTTCTGTAATGGAAGGAGGGTAACAGTGTTTCCGAGTATAGCCAGGTTAATGTTAAAAATGTTAGTAAAAATAAAGTGATGTCCCTGTAGAATGTACATAGAAAGTTATATGGCATTAACACTGATAGTCATTGTCCAGTAATGATCGGAAAATCACAGTTAAGCTTTGAGCGCTAAACATTTCAAACTTTCAATTGCTTCTCCTAAAAAATGTATTCCAAATGACATCCATCATTCTTGCAGTGGACTCTTCATATATTTAAACTATCCTAGCGATGTCCCTCTCGTGTTAGGATCTTTGTATCATGTTTTGATTCTCTTTTTTTCCCCCGCTTTTTCTTCTATGTTTTTCTAGCAAGAAAGAAACAGAGAATCAGACAACGTTCACAGAACTGCCTTTGTGACGAAGATCCAGTTCCTAGTATAGGGCACTGAACAAACAAAAATGTATTTCACTAGAAAGTATTACTGGCTCATAAATATCTCTTGATCAACCCGAGACGGAAACAAAAAAAATGTTTTCAAGAGAAGGTTTCATATTTCTGTTTAGTTCCTTTGTCATTTTTCCCTGAAAACAACTGCGTTAGCGTTCAGTCACACCTTGTACGCATTGTTCTGGAAGCCGTTTTAGTACTCCTCTTCTTTTGATCATGTAGCCACCTTTCATTATCCATCTCCGATCGTGCTTGAAATAGTCTTCGTCTCTCCTTCCAGCCGGATGTAATGTGTATTCTACATGATTATATCACTACTCGATTTTATATTTACATAAACTTCAGCTCTGCCTATATTACTAGTGCTGCACTGCGCACGATCGTGTTTCATTTGTTTTCTGGGAAGCCAACGGGTAACCAGAGCCTTTCTGTATAAACTGATGCACTGAGAGAAAGAGAGTGAGTAGGAGCCAAAGTTTTAGAACCAATTAAAAATACCTCGTGGAATGAGCGAGAGCGGCATGAAACTGAATCTCTCCCGCACTAGCATTTAGGAGGGTTTACTACTAATCAAAGGCTAGAAGACTATTGCCCCAAACTTCCTGCAAGCAGAGATTTCCGTGAACTCAAAAGTGGGCGGCGTATTGGTTTTCTCTCCGCCAAGGTTTACGTCTGTGAACTAATGCAAATTCCTCATCGCTGTGGCAACCTCTACTGGAAATTATTTCGCATTACGTTGTCTGTACTACGGAAGTGTTGTGTAGTTACTTCGCCACGCACTAACTTTGTGGGGCGCTCGTCTGCCAACTAGCAGGGATAAGCTACCCTCTCACACACTTCACCAACTCGGCTGGTTGCCACATTTCGGGTAATCGTTGACTCAGTTGCCTGTTCTATTTCTTTGTTGTATATAATACGAAACTAACACGTAATCCCTCATCTACCCCTTAATTTTTATACATCTTATACAGGGATATCACTTTATTTTTACCAACATTTTTAACATTAACCTGGCTATACTCGGAAACACTGTTACCCCCTTCCATTACAGGAGTTTGGTGTTACTAGTGCAATATGTAAACAAATAATTTTGTGCGATATCGTGCGTATTTGCTTGTTTTACGCACAGAACCAATACGCGGTAAGTGTGAAATACCACATTCAGTATTCCCAACGTAGACTAACACACGTAACAGTTTCCCTCTTCTTACCGCTTAAGCGCGACATTCATTTCACTGCTTTAGGCTTTTAACATATTATTTTAGAGACTTTTAACATAGTAATAATTATAAATTGGAAACTTACCACTGCAATTTCACCCAAATTGCAATGTTAATTATTGTTTTTAAATATTTGCAAAAATTAAGTAAAGTCTACTACTCCACGAAACTTATTGCATTCCTGATACAAGTAACATTAAGGAAGCCGTGAAAAAATCAACGAGATTCCAGATGCCGATGTTATTACTGCAATATGTTATATAAATAATATTCTTAAAATATTAAAGTGAAAAATAAATCATTACATAACCTTACCGTTTGTTTTAAGTTCGCATTTATAGACTGGGGGGGGGGGGAAGACAGACGTATATCACGGCCTGCTGGAGTATAGTAAACACAGAAAACATTTTATAGCAACAATGTTGAAGAAAGATATTTTGGTGTTCCGAAGTTGGCGTCATTAAACAGAAACCAACATGGAGATTTCATTGCAACTAATTAGAAATTCCTCTTTCAGGTATGTAATAAACGATCTTCGCACAAAATAATGTACGATACACGAGCGGTATGTTTGTTTTCATGTTCTCGGAAATTAAAAAAGCTCAACTACGTTTCGCTTTTTCAATCTTTTCCTCAAACATGAAAACGTCAACATACCGCTCTTGTAACTTATATTACTATTACTAGCTATAGGAGGAGAGAAAAGTAGTGTATCCATTTATGTTACAGGGAAATATGATATTACGATTTTCAGTGTGATCATTACTTTTACGGTATTTTATCAAAATACAGTAGTGTAGTAACATTTTTTTGTCACAAACTCAACTCTTCAGGCGGTTTTATTCATTATATAATGGCTACTTTATTCAGCATATTACCGTACTTTCGGTAACTCTAATCTTCACTTCAAAGTTATTCAGTCATGCTACAAACTGTACCTGTGCGAAATAAGCAGGGCCGGGTATTCACGGAGATCGCGAAAATCACGACATAATAGATATATAATAGATTTTTACTAATCTTTACGAATTAAGTGATTCTGAATAATAATATGCGGATAAAACAATCGCGAAATGGAGATCTAATAGCGAAC
This sequence comes from Periplaneta americana, assembly GCF_040183065.1. Classification (NCBI taxonomy): domain Eukaryota; kingdom Metazoa; phylum Arthropoda; class Insecta; order Blattodea; family Blattidae; genus Periplaneta; species Periplaneta americana. Next base: position 168,048,145 of record NC_091127.1, on the reverse strand, counting down.
TATTATTATAGTGTCGTTTTATAGCGAATTTCATATTCTGAGTTCTTTTTTCGGACATTTTTTTATTTGAATTTGTTGCACATTCAAGTAGGCTACATTACATGGTATGTCAGGTGTTCTCATTACATTAGTGAACTCAAAAGACGGGGAATTCAACATTTCACTAATAATTTGAAAGTATTAATTCGAGGGCTACAAGTTTTTTTTTTTTCGTTTTTAATGAATATGTGTTAAATACAGTCTTATTTCAACAAATATTGTCTATTGGCCATACCGCATCTTTACCAGAATCCAACGAACCTTTAATGTTATTTATTTGGAAAATAATATTCATACTGAGTTAATACTCCAATTTCAAAAAATTGTATTTTCCAAAATTTCCATTGATATCCAACAAAAGTACAAATCAATCTCCAACAATCTCCGCCGATACCAATATTAAAAAACACAAATGATAAAATTAATCTCCATAAATACCTGCTCCTGGATATAAGCTTCAATAATAGGTATAGGCTCTTCCTTCTATGGAAAACGCAACCATATTTCTGAAAAACACTATACTCTGTACTGTTTACTTCACTGCTAGCAGACTTCGAATGCAACAGCGGCCGTAAGTTTCTGTGGCTGACGGGAGCAAGAACATAACTGCAAGAGGTGGGAGTCAAGTACATTCAGAAACGCTGGTACAATAAAAATGCAAGTAAAAATAAAGTGATGTCCCGGTACATCACACTAACATACGAAAACAAAAACACACACAAGATTGCAACCTCATTCAAGAAATTAAATTACAACATCGCATACAGAACAAATAATACTCTACGAAAACATCTCAACATACATACAACACAAACAAACAAATACAACCACACAGGTAGATCATTTCAAACACGTTACAAAGAACACATCACAGCCCTAACAAAATTACAAAACACTTCCACATATGCAGAACACATCACAAATGCTAACCACACCTACAGAGACATCAACACAGACATGGAAATTCTACACTCCAACCAAAAAAACCAGAAACTAAACACATTAGAACAATACGAAATATACAGGCACACAAAAACACATCCAAATGAAATTCTCAACACACAACTCAATTTCAGAACACACACACACTCTTTGACTCTACATTACACTACACAAACACACCCCCACAGGAAACAAAACAAAAGACGCCAAGACCAGTAACAACCAGTTCTGAAGAAAGTCAATAACAGACCGAAACATGTAACCAGGTACAGTAATATTTAACACGTGAAAGACATATAATACATATTCCGAACTTAATTTTTAATTTCCTTTCAAACATTACATTTTTTATTTTTATGTTATCTGAAAGCTCGAACTTTCTAGTTTTGAAAAATATATCAGTTCTGTCTCTATAATGTTCGGTTAATTAATTAGCTGAGTTCTTATTGACCGGAAACACTCTTTCTTTAAACCGGAAGTACAGTCCTGCAAATATCAATCCGTCTCATTCTGTCAATTTTATATATTTTTCGTGTAATAACAATTCGAATTTGGCGGTAGAGTTTGACTGTATTATTTTTCATACAGTGAGGAAGCCGTGTGTTTGCTTTTACAATTTTTCATACCCACAGAATGTAGATGATTTTCTCGACATTCACGTGTACGGCATTTTACAACACTAATGGTAACACAAAGTGCACTTAGAAATGAGATATTTTCATAATTCTTGCAACAAAATGAAGGTAATTAATGTAGTTAAGTTTCAAACTACAAACAGTATCCTAATGCTTAAGAAAGTTAATCTAAAATTCCAAGATCTTAAAGTTTTATCGTTATGTTTGAAAATTTTTAAGAAATAAAATTAAATGTTTGAAAATTTTTAAGAAATAAAATTAAATTTTCCTTAATGGGATAAAATATGGAATAACTTTTCTCACAGCTTATTCTGTGTTCTTTTAGGAGTAAGGACAGTGAAATAGATTTTGTTCTAACATAAAAACTAGGGGCCAAGGACTATGAATTTTAGTTTTCGCTTTAAAAAAAGTGCCTCCCTGCCCCCAAAAATATTTGTAGAAAAAATCCTTCGTTTTGTGTCAAGTAATCAGGGAAAAAAGGAGTTAAAAATTGGATAAAAGTTACAAATTTATCTCTTAAGCGTAGAAAAGTACGTACCGGTACCTTAAACTCAAATCTGAATGATAAACTACTATATTGGGTTATTCAAAAGTCATGAAAATTTAAAGTCCTCTAACTTTGTTAGGAAGTAAGTTTATAGAAAAAATAGTAATTTTTTGTTCATAAATGAGTGGGAAATGTTCACATATAAACCAATTCCTGAGAATACGTCGCATTGTTGAGTAGATCATCTACTGCATCTCGCAACTTGATTTATATTGGATGATCCGTATTCTGAATTTTGTCTAATTTCATCTTATATAACCATCGCAGAATTCACATTATTTTCTATGGATTTGGTCTCTACCGGAACGAATTAAGTTGCTCATGAAATAGGAATTTTTTCGTTTCTAAAAGTGTTCTCAGAAGAATGTGCTGTATATTTATTTACTGATGAAAATATGTTTCTTGTAAGTGTCGGGGCCTGAATACAAGATCAGTGCTGCAGGACAGAAGTCTTTAATATTATGCTTAACGAAACGAGGAACTGGCTGGAAAGGGTTTTATGAAAGGGAGATTCTAAATGGAAACTAATTTGCAACTACTTATAATAAATTATGATAACTCACCCATGGCGCTCAATCTCTGCAGCTATTGCTGCTGACGCTGTTTTGTTTCATGCTGATCGCGGCGATGTTCTTTTTTTACCTGAAAGAGGAATTGGTATTAACAAAATAAAGCTATATTCCAGACTAAAACAGGAAGTATTTTATAGAAATCTCTCCTAAGTGACTTTATTTATTTATTTATTTACTTAATTACTTACTTACTGATTTATTTATTTACTTATTTATCTATTTACTTATTTACTTAGTTACTCATTTATTTATTTATTTACTTAATTACTTATTTATTTATTTACTTATTTACTTATTTATTTACTTATTTACTTATTTACTTAGTTACTCATTTATTTATTTATTTACTTAATTACTTACTTATTTATTTTCTTACTTATTTACTTAGTTACTCATTTATTTATTTATATACTTATTTACTTAGTTACTCATTTATTTATTTATTTACTTAATTACTTATTTATTTATTTATTTACTTATTTATTTATTTACTTAATTACTTACTTATTTATTTATTTACTTATTTACTTAGTTACTTATTTACTTAGTTACTCATTTATTTATTTATTTACTTAATTAATTACTTATTTATTTATTTACTTATTTACTTAGTTACTCATTTATTTATTTATTTACTTAATTACTTATTTATTTATTTACTTATTTACTCATTTATTTATTTATTTACTTACTTATTTATTTTTTACTTATTTACTTAGTTACTTATTTACTTAGTTACTCATTTATTTATTTATTTATTTATTTATTTACTTATTTATTTATTGACTTAGTTATTTATTTACTTATTTAATTAGTTACTTATTTACTTAGTTACTTATTTACTCAGTTACTCAGTTATTTATTTATTTATTTATTTATTTATTTATTTATTTATTTATTTATTTATTTATTTATTTATTTATTTATTTATTTATTTATTTATTTATGCCTATAACTGGGCAAAGCCCCAATTACAATAGACAGTACAGATATTCGTTTAAAAAACATATATGTCATGGTGCAATTTCAGCAAAAATACTAAAACTTTTCATTTCACAATACTTAATTTTCACTAAATGTTTAATACAAAGGAAACGAAACAAATGAGTATTCTGTAGTACGTGGAAAAAGTAAATTCTGTGCCATACAGCCTACATGAATAAAAAATGAAACAGTTTATCGCTGTAAATTACTGCAGAAAAAATCATTTTACCGGAGTAGCTCTTTGAATACCGTGATAGTTTTAAGAAACAGGCAGAGCAATATATCATCTAGAAAGATACAACATTTTAGCCCCAGAACAATTTGGATTTAGGAAAAATAAAGGTAGGGAAAATGCAACATTTAGTTTAACTGACAAAATTCTGGAGGCAAGTTAATAAAAAATTACAAGTTCGAGGGATTTTCTGTGATTTATCCAAAGCATTTGACTGTATACATCATAAAAAAAATAGGAAACAGAAAGACGAAATCAATACAACTATGAAATCTATCTCGACATGGTGTACTATTACTAATGGAATTCCTCAAGGTTCAATATTAGGTTCCCCACTTTTTCTAGTGTTCATAAGTGATCTTGACCCCCTAATAAAAGATTATTTGCAGATGACAGAAGTACAGTAATTACAGCCAATAACTCCAACACATTCCAATGTTCAACAGAGGAAATTCTCTTCAAAATGTGTGACTGGTTCTTAGTCAATAAATTAGTATTAAATTGTAACAAAACTAACATAATTCAATTTAAATCCTGTGCAAATTCAACCTCGCAAATTTTTGGTGCAATAATTAACAACAGATCCCTATTAGAAACAACGACAACCAAATTTCTTGGCTCAAAAATCGATAATGTGTTAAATTGGAAAAATCATATTAAAGAAATTATCTCCAAACTAAATTAAGCATGTTTTGCTATTACATCTATGCAAAATATAGTCAATAACAATACCTTGAAAACAATATACTTTGCATACTTCCACTCGGTAATGAGTTTTGGAATAATATTCTGGGGAAATTCTACAGATAGTAACAGTATATTCCTATTAAAAAAAGAGTAATTAGAACAATAGTGGTGCCAAATCTAGGGAATCGTGTAGGACTATTTAAAAAAAACTACAAATAATCCCCAAGGCTTGCCAGTATATTTTTTCATTTATAATCTTCCTCGTATGTAATCATGAAAACTTTGTAACTAATTCAACAGTTCATAGCATAAATACACGTCAAAAAATAACTTTCATTCTCCATCGACAAGTCTATCGTGCTATCAAAAAGGAGTGCGTTATATGGCAGTAAAATTTTTTGATAGTCTCCCTATACTACATTCCTTAAACAGCATTCGAATATTCCTTCCGCTATCACTCAAGAAAATACTAGTGGAAACACTAGTAATGCCCCACTTCGATTATTGTGATTTTCTACTGACTGACCTCAATGTCAACCAGTCGCAAAAATTACAACGTGTTCATAATTCTTGTGTTCGCTTCGTCTGCAATGTCCGTCGCGCTGGCCACATTACCCCATCCTTCCAAACTCTAAACTGGCTACGGCTTAACGAACGTAGAAATTTTCATCCTCTTGTTCTCCTTTTCCAAGTCCTTCACACTTCTACACCTACCTACCTCGCCTCCCGTTTCAGTTACCTGTCATCATATCATAATCTCTTCGCACGCACGCATACTAGCCATACCAACACATAAGACATCATCGTATTCATCATCATACACAATCTCGCTTTCGCGCTTGTGGAATACCCTACCCAGTGACATCAGAGACTGTCGGAATTTAGTAGCGTTCAAAAGCAAACTAATTGAGCATTTTCTTACTGCGTAGAGTAGATTTAATTTGTACTTAACCAATAAGAGAAATGCTTCTCTCTTCTTAACTTTTACAATAAACTGTCTAGCTTTTATTAATCAGTTAATCTTTTAGTACTTGGACGTTTGTTGTATCTGTAAATTTAATATTAATTGTAATTATATTGTAATTATATTCCTAATATTGTAGTTCTAATCCCCTGGTAGAGGGGAAGAGAAGGCCTAATGGCCTTATCTCTACCAGGTTAAATAAATATTTAAATAAATAATAAATAAAAATATCTATATAAAAATGAAACTCAAAACATAAGATTATTTAGGACCAAATTAAAGAAGTACCTAATTCCTCACGCCTTCTATTCTGTAGGTGAATTCATGACATTCAAAAACGCTTCATGAAATTGATACTAAAACTTTGTGTTGTACTAGTAGACTATATTGTAAATCTCTTCTGAATATATTTCAACTAGACTGTGACTATAAATTACGACTTTATAATAGTATTAAGTTTTTTGACTTGTTCCATATTCTAGCTGTGAAGGATTGTATGAATACCATGGAATGTTCTTAAATACAATACAATACAATACAGGGCTTACAGCAGCATCTTTTATGAAGCAGGCTACAGCACTTATAAATACAGGTGCGTCAGAAAGAACGGATGGATTTCACATGGCAAGAAAATTGTAAAGATTCATCAAATCAAAAATTTATTGTTATCAACATATTCACCAATACATGCAGTTTATTTATGTAAAACAACATTATCCATATGATGTCCTTGGCTTTCAATACAGGCATCGAGGCGTTTTCTGATGTTCGCCATCACTTTCACAGTCATAGCTGGTGCAATTGCCACGATTTCTTCACGAATCGCTGTCTTCAGTTCGTCCAGTGTATGTGATCGATGTTTACAAACTTACGCCTTCAAATGGTCCCAAAGAAAGAAGTCGCAGGGCGCTAGATCTTACCGTAGCCTCGGACAATCTCAGTGCAATAGAATTTCGTCTAGGTGATTTCTTCTTTAGTGTTGAACCTGTGATACGAAATGAAGCCTCCCACCGCAAAATTGTATTCCGAGTTGGAATCCTAGCGTGACATCCGATGTCGAAATGAGTCCTGAGTGGCGATCACAGACTCTTCATTTTTCAAAAATGTCTCTACTATGAAAGCACGTTGTACACCAGACCAACACCATGTTCTCAACTGAAACTGCATTCTCTGGCTGACCCAACAGTCGTGGTCCCCCTCACTATATCTCTCTCCTCGTTGCGTATCGATAGTTTGAAATCCATCCGTTCTTTCTGACGCAGCCTTTACGTAGCATTGCCTGTGCGATGTGAAGTGTCACTAGCCTAACAGCCAGTCTGTCTGTGTTGTGCAGATCCGACGAGCGTGCCGGCGGGTTGCACGGTGTGCGCTTGGTGCCAGAAGGTGGCGAGCAACAAGCAGCTGTTCTCGCTGAAGACGCCGACCGGCCAGAAGGCGTTCTGCTCCGAGGTGTGCTTCACGCAGTGCAGGCGGGCCAACTTCAAGCGCAACAAGACGTGTGACTGGTGCCGTCACGTGCGCCACACCGTCAACTACGTCGACTTCCAGGACGGGGAGCACCAGCTGCAGTTCTGCAGGTCCGTCTGTAGATGTGGCCTATCTGTAGACTGTAACGACGCCGCGATAGCACGGCAAGGCGAGGATACATAGTTACAACGTTTATTAATCTGATTCAAGTTATTGTTTTTTACCTCTCTGGTTCTGAGGTGTACAGGGTGGAAGTGAAATAACCCTGGAGATTGAAAGGGACGATAGGGTACACTTAAATAATAATAATAATAATAATAATAATAATAATAATAATAATGATAATAATAATATATACTAATAATAAATCTGTAGCCGAAATTTTTCTGGTAATTTTCGATTTTCCAAAAATAATTGGTCCTAACATATATAATTAACAACCCTGAAACCGAAAATCGCTTTTTTCAAATTTTTGTTTGTATGTCTGTCTGTCTGTATGTTTGTTACCTTTTCACGCGATAATGGATGAAGGGATTTCGATGAAAACTGGAATGTAAATTATGTTCTTTGTAACTTAGATTTTAGGCTATATGGCATTGAAAATAAATTATTTAAAAGGGGGGTTATAAGGGGGCCTGAATTAAATAAATCGAAATATCTCGCTTATTATTGATTTTTGTGAAAAATGTTACATAACAAACGTTTCTTTAAAAATAATTTCCCATAAGTTTTATTCCTTGAAAAATGTTGATAGGGCTAGATATTTAATGAGATAAATGACTTTCAAAATTAAAATAACTGCCATCTAAGGCCGTATAATGAAATAAAAAACAAATGACTTCGTCTATAAGGGGCCTTGGACACCACCAATCGAAAGCTATGAAAGATAGCCTACGGAGAATGTTCCTGTGTTTGTATGAAGTAATATCGGAAACTAAATTAACCGATTTCTATAATTAATTATTATTTCACCATTGGAAAGTGTAGTTTCTCAAGATGGACATAATGCTATAATGTTATTACAGTAACTTCTGATATAATGTAATATCATATCATATCATATCATATCATATCATATCATATCATATCATATCATATCATATCATAGCATATCATATCATATCATATATCATATCACATCATATCATATCATATCATATCATATCATATCATATCATATCATATCATATCATATCATATCATATCATATATATAATATAATATAATATAATATAATATAATATAATATATGTAATGTAATATTATATAATATAATTTAAGTTATTTGAAGGGCTCAGAACCTTAGTGGGCCAAGCGCCATTTACTGAATACGTAGAAAACAAGGGTTAAAATTAAGTTATTACCATAATTCAATGAAAACCTATAACAAGTATAATAAAATATACACATTAAATCTAAATGATGTCAATGTTCATGAAACTACGGTTGCATGTAATAAAAACTAAGAAACATGTTAAAGGAATTGTCATTGCACCAAATGAGTGGTCTCTGGACCAAAATGATCGCATTTTAATTATTTGGATGCAATTTAAATTAAGTAACATATTAAACGATTTATCCTTCTATCAAACACGAATGTTTCCTGGATCAAATGTCATATTTTAATTATGTAATTCCTTTATACTTATTTCTAATGGGTGCAGCGGAGCGCACGGGTACGGCTAGTAATAATAATAATAATAATAATAATAATAATAATAATAATAATAATAATAATAATAATAATAACAACTGGCAATCGTCAATGTGGTTTCAGACGTAACAGATCTGCTATTGATCAGATTTTTTCTATTCGACAGATATTGAAGGAAAAAATGGGAGTATAAGGGCACACCAGCGTATAGGTAATTAAGTATGGACACTTCGCGTCGGTACTTTTGATGTAGCGGAACTGATTTCAATGATCTTCAAGCCAGCTAGAGCGTGAGATTCTGTTTTCTCCCTAGAGTTGGCGCTGACATCACACCAGCTAGCAGTCGACACAGCGGAAATATAACACATATAATTAGTACATCTAGGTACATTATGTAGTCAAAATAAATTGGATATATAAAATAATAAATCCGTCATTAACTGTAATATCTAGACTCTAGAGTTCCTTTATAATGAGAGTTGAGACGTTGACCCCAGCAACAATTAAAATATGTAATTTTGTTTATAGCACTGAAAATGGAAAAAGAAAACTCTTACGAGAAGTAAAACCATATACCTATATTATATTAAATACAAATATTAAACGAATTCGATACTTAATGTTATAATGTATTATATTATTTTATAATATAATTTATTATAATTGAAATATAAAAAAAAGTTATTATTACAACTAGTTTGTCACTGAGAAATAAGGAAAAGCTGTTAACTTGAATTTATTTGAAGCAAAGCGTTACTGGATTATGCAATAAGGTGGGCGATGTTTGGATCCTGTGTCTTAACTCTATAGTCAATTATTATCTTAGCGTATGCTCGATTACACTAACCTCTAGCGCTTGAAAGTGGAACTAAACGCCGGCACACAGAGAAACAAAATACAGGAAAATTCGCTCAGTGTCCATTCTTTATAATCCCTATTCGCTGGGCACACTACATCAGTTAATCATAGATTTCAAAAAGGCATATGTCTCGGTTGAGAGAGACGTTTTACACAGAGTGATTCACGAGGATTTACGAAGCTTATTTCCGAAGTCATTCTGAACAACAAATGTCATATAAACATGTGTCCTAATCTCAATATTTTCAGAGTTACACTAGTTTGAAGTTGTTAGTAAAATACCTTTTTTCTTTAGTTTTAAGGGTTAAAAAATATTAAAAATAGAGAATTAACTATTCAGAAGTGTCATTTCTTTAATTCGCTAGTTTACTGAAGCTAAAAATGTGTTGTTAATTGCTTTGTACAGATTTTGTTTTCCAATTTTTAATTAACTTATTTCGTTCTTACGCATTTATGTTGTACGGGACATCATTTCATTTTTACAAACATTTCTAATATTAACCTGGCTATACCTTTGCATCAACGATTGAGACAGTTTGCTACCTCCTTCCACGACTGGAGTTCGATGATACTGACGTAATATACAAACACATCTCTTTATTAAGTATAGGAGGGAAGAAAAGTACTTCATCCATTTACGTAAACTAGGAAATATCACGCTTTTGAGTTTGATAGTTTTCATTAGGTTTTAGGTTTTTGTTTAATAAAAATACAGTACAGTATTAACAATGAGTATTTTTATTCACGCACTGAGCTGTCCATGTGGACGTATTCATAATGCAGTGTACATTATACTGCCTACAGTACATTAGCATACACTATAGAGAATGAAGTTAAATTGAAAAATAATCATAATATGGATATTTAAACACATTTTTGAAAACGGTGGCCGTTCATTTCGATACAGGTTTCAGTTCTAATGTGTGTAATTCCAATTACCAGTTTCGTCCTTCGTACTAGTAACTCATGTTGGACTAATTCTGTACCTAGTCTATAAAAGAGTAACTTACGTACTGTAAATTCAATCTTCACTTCTGCCCGATCCCAAACGATAAAATTACTCAGACATGCTATCTACTGTCCGTCCAAGTGGTTATGTCGCAGGGTCGTAGAAAGGAGGGAAATCACGTGACAGTTAATTACTTAACAAGTCCCTTTTATTTAAGTTATTTTAAACAGTAATATAATATTACGCAGACCTCCAATTTCTAACGAAAATTAATGTTCTCAGAAAAAAGCTAAGAAGCCCAGCCACTAGCCTTTACAGAGAGGCGAATAGAAGCAGATGTGGGAAACCGGATGCGACGTAGGCAAATGGACGACAGTACCTGTGCGAAAATAATTCAATATTGAAAGCTCTTTCGTCACTGGAAAACGTGAACATATTTTTGGAACGTACTGTTTACTGTGACCGTAAGGCTACTATGACTGTATATGCGGTCTTGGTTCTGTGTGGAGGACGGTTGAACTTCATTAGTAGAAGGGGTTGGAGTGAAGTACAGGAAGGGGAATTGGACGTTATCGCAAGCAAAGTAATTGTAAAAATAGCCTATCTTCAAGCAGTCATAAATGTAATACTATTTATCACAGCTATTTCATTTTTTTAGTGACATATGTATACACATTAAACTATAAAATGAAAAAAAGAATGGTTAATCTAGTGTAAATCTTACCCTTAAATTAATTTTTGAATTTAAACATTTTTATAGAAATTCACTACATACCTGTGATTAGGTACACTCTATTCACTTATCGTAGCACACATTGAATTAAAATTTTGGCCACTTACTGCTAATAGATACTAAAACATACCCTACTAAAATTATTAAAATATCTGTAATATTATGGGCATAGGGCTTATACTAATCTTCAATTTTTTTTTAAATTTATTGACGGTGATGATTACTATAAGTCCTATGCCCATAATATTACAGGTATATGAATAATTTTAGTAGGGTATGTTTTATTATCTATTAATAGTAAGTGATCAAATTTTCAATTCAATATATGTTATAATAAGTGAATAGAGTGTACCTAATCAAAGACATGTAGTGAATTTATAAAAAGAATTGTGCTTAATTAAAAAAAAATAATTTAAATTTTATTTATTTATTTAAATTTTATTTAAATTTAAATATACAGAATAAATAATATAATTACAGAACAAACAAGAGAAATAGAAATAAAATAATACAAGCAATATAAAAAGAAGATACAGTAGTATTAACAAAATTTGATACCGAATGAGCAGCGCTCGTGCTCGGTCGCAGTTCAGATATAATATTACAATAAAATAATAATAATAATAAAAATAAATAAGTAAAATAAAATAGGAATTAAAATATAATTACAGCGGAAATGGAATTATATAATATAATATTAACACTAGAGAAGAATAATATCGCACGTGAAAAGTAGGACTGATATACATTTCAAAATTATAGAATACAAATATAATATAATTTAATATAATATATAATATGTATATTTAATATAATATAATATAATTGAAGGATATAGATTTACTCTAGAGTCACCATTCTTTTTCATTTTAAAGCTTAATATGTAGGCCTATACATACATAGCTAACAAAAATGAAAGACCACTGATAAATAGTAGACTATTGTATTTATGACTGCTAGAAGATAGGCTATTTTTACCATTATTTTGCATGCGATAATACCAACTCCCCTTAAAAAAACTCAGGTACAATAAAAATTGAAGTAAAAATAAAATGATGTCCCTGTATTTGGTTGCAGTGACAAATGCCTGAACCAGTACAAAATGAACATCTTCTGCAAGGAGACGCAGGCACACCTTCAGATGCACCCGCACCTGCAGGACGGGGCCTCCGGCGCGGGGGGCGGTTCCGGGGGCGGGCTCATCACCCCCGAGCTGTGGCTCAGGGACTGCAGGTCCGACTCGCCCGTGTCCGACCGCTCGCTGTCCCCGCCGCCGACCAGCACGGCGCCCGCCGCCCCTCCCCGCGTTGTGAGCAGCCCACCGCTGCCCGCGCCGCCCCTGCCGCCGCCAGAAGCTCAGGCCCCGGCTTCAGCCGCAGAACAGAAAGACGGCCCTGCGAAGCTCCGGAGGGCCGGGCGCCTCAGCAGGCGAGGTCCTCGCGTACCCGTCACCGCCACCGTGACGTCAGCGGCAGACCTGCGGACCACGTCGTCGTCGTCCCCACGCAGCGCCGGGAGTCTGTCGCCCCCCAAACACAACCACCTGCCGCATCTCCACCCGCTCCCGCCCCCCACCTCGCAGTTACCCCCCATCCTGCACCCGCCTCCCCACTTGCTGCCCCCGGATCACATCCCGAGGCACGCTCACCCGCCCTTCCTGCCCCCGGGCCTGCTGCCGCCGCCACACTTGTTCCCAGACCACCACCAACACCCCCACCTCAACCCAGCTCGATTCCCCGCCAATCTCCTCCGTCCGCCCCCTAGAACCTCCTCGTCCTCGCCGCCCCCGCTGCACCCCCCTCCACTGCTGCCTATTCCGCACCTCCAGGCCCGTCCTCCGCGAGCACCGCCTCTCCCCACGCCGCCACAGCCCCCCTCGCGCTTCCTGCTGCCCCCGGTGACAGTGATGGTGCCGTACCCCATAGTGATCCCCATCCCGATCCCCATTCCCATCCCCATCCCGCTGCTGCCGCCCAAGAGCAAGAGCGAGGACGCCGCCTCCACTGCGACTACGACGACCGCGGCACCGAGTCGCCGCAACGAGGATGCCGCAGAGCCCGCCCCCTCCTCTAGTCCGCCCCCAGCGTCCCCCCCGGACTCGAAGCCCAAGCCGCCCCTCACCCCCACAAGGCCCTCCGTCTCCGACCGCCCCCTGAGGAAGCGCAAGCGGCTCGACGTGGCTGCGGAGGAGGAGAGCCTGGGCAAGCGCAAGTTCGTGCCGGTGTGAACCGGGCTCTGCTTATCTGTGCTAGCTATTGTTGTGCGTCAGTGTGTAGAAAGGTTCAGAAATACACGAGTAATCACCAACACACCGTCTATTTAATTAGTAACGCTGTAAGCGAGTGGAAAGTGAACACTTAAATTAAATTCATTGATGTGAAAATTCTGTCGAAAATGCCTAGCTTTCCGCTGGTTTTACAGTAGTTTACCCACTCCTGAGATGTAAATATATTTCATCCATCTTCCTAAATATGTTTTTTGTTTAACAGATTTTCTACGTATTCTATGAAGAAGATGATCTTGTTCAATACTGGGTGTTCAGTTCAAAATGTGTCATGGCTCGCTGTATGCCGTCATGTGGCTAGCTGATGAGCCTAGAGAATTCAATCTTCCTACACTTCCGCAGAGGTGTATAACCTAAGAGGCAGGGAAGTTGCCTAACACGTACGGCGTTCATTCTGAAGAGTACGTATCGATACGTACGGTAACGCCGGTAGTGGCAGGAATGTGAACTGTTTGGAAATACGTACTGTCGGGATATGGGGAGAGGGTTAAGACGATTACTTACGTATTTGTTGACATTAACTTCGACGGTCAACATGGACACGGAGCATTTGATTTGTGTTGTGGAATGTTACCGTACGCAACCGATGATAACAAATACCCTGCGTACGACTTGCCGGCGCAAAACACAGTTCGAAAGAGGTTATGGTAGCACACAGACCGTACAGACCGCCATCTGTTGCTACGATGTTCAAGTATACCGTACACGTTCTCAAGTTCAGATTGAAGAACGCCTTAAATAATAGGCAACTTCTTTAACATATAAGCTGAAACTCGCTTCAAATCGGTGACCCAACAACAGTGACGTCATGACACACTTTGAAATGAACACCCAGTATATTCCGTTAATGTTTACTATTACAGTAGAACCTCTACTATCCGTGGTAATGAAGGGGGTGGACTGAACGGTTAATCGAAAAAATCGGATAATCCGTACCATAGAAAATGTTCATAAAATAAGTGCATAATACACAATTTCGTAATTTCCTTTGTGATCTTGTGTTAACGTGCTGTAAAGTGGATCAGGAGCTCATTAAAAGTTTGGTTGTCAATGAAGGGTGCTTAAGGGCCAAGGATTGATGTTTGATGATTGTCTGCGGAAAGATAGGAATATTTGAAGTCTCGTGTTGTAGATTTACGTACTTTAAACTTTTTATTCTTTTTTTTTTAAATTCGCTTACAGTTGTAACGCCAATTTTCTACTCTGAAGCAGCATTAACCATAATTTCTTCTTTCCCAAACTTCTCAATTATTTGTAATTTTTTGATAATTAACACAATACGTTTTCTTTGACAACTGTGGAAGACATTTGCATAGAAGTCATACAGTACGTCCACTCGAATAGCAGGGATAAGGACTGAATAAGTTGTACAGGGTTTGTGGAAATTCTTGGGGTAATTTCTTTGGAAGCAAGTAGTGATTATTTTACAAGTAATTATGTTCGTTGCCGACAGTGAAGCATTTCTACTACATACTTTGTAGTTAGAGTAAAGGCTTGTAGTAATCTTCTGTAGAAACAAAACTTACAGTACTTCCTATTTTTTCTGCAGCAAGAAGATAATAGGAGCTAGAAAAAAAATCGGATAATCCGACAATCGGTTAATAGGGTGACGGATAATTGAGGTTCTACTGTATACTATTTGTCAATCATGAATATTTGCAAGCTTAAATATTTATAAAAACAATTATTTATTATTAATAACAGCTTGGAAAATAATTATGTCCTCATTTACCAAGTTACCTGACTGTCCTACTGTCATTCTACGAACTTCAAACTTGATTTTAAATGTTTAATGTTTTAGAATGAAATGAGCCATTCAGAGCAGAAGTGGTGTAAGTCCAAAATGGGTAATGAGGGTTAAAGTAAACATTTTGTAAAATACAGCGCAAAGTAGCAATTAATATTCAATGTATTTAAACTATTAGTAGTAAGTGGATAGCAAGAAAGACATATTAATTGCTACTTTGCGCTCTATTTTACAGAATTTTTACTTTAAACCTCATTACCCAATTTTGACTTACACCACTTTTGCTCTGAACGGCTCAAA
Source organism: Periplaneta americana (assembly GCF_040183065.1). NCBI lineage: Eukaryota > Metazoa > Arthropoda > Insecta > Blattodea > Blattidae > Periplaneta > Periplaneta americana. Next base: position 168,032,551 of record NC_091127.1, on the reverse strand, counting down.
TAGAGGTTATCAAATGATACATACAGGGTGATTCATAAATACTTGTACACACTTTGTTGGTGTAATGCAGCGTTGTCAGACAGAGACTAAACGGAGCGGAGCGCTCCACTAGACTGGTTGCGTGCTCCGGTGTTTCCACAGACATAAGCAAGTTCAAGCTCCGACTCTAGCTCCACAACCGGTTTTGGAGCTTACAACTCTGACACTACTGGTGTAATGTAAAGGTAAAAATAAAACTAAAATGTTCTATACAACTTTTCTCGCAGATCCTTACTTTTCAGAGTTATGATGCAGAATGTCCTACCTTGCTAGGTATAAAAACATGGACTAGTAAAGGTTTCGAATACGTCATGTTAGCCTACATAGCGACTGCATTAGATGTTTGTTATTCGTACACACACTACAATTGATTCCGACCTGATAGGAGTTTGTTTATTGTACGTAGGTATGTACAGATCTTTTAATTTTACAGACCCCGTTCAACTCATTTCGAACAGTTTCATAGCCATTTTGATTTGGCTGCTGTAGTTCTGCTAGGTTCGATATTTGAGTGGCATAAATGAGTGCCTTCAGACGGTCCCAAAGATAGAAGTCCAGGGGCTCAAGTCCGGTGATCTGGCCGGCCAACAAACTGACCCTGAACAATCTATTATACCATACACAACTGAAGCCTACTCAACTAAGCAACTGCAACAGCGCCATACAACTGAACATACCTACTTACAGTAAACAAGTCCTGTCAGGTCGGAATCAACTGTAGTAATGTGTACGAATAACAAACATCTACCACAGTCGCTATGTAGGCGAAGGTATCACATTCGAAGGCTTTACTGGTCCATATTTTTTAGTAGGTTATTTTACGACGCTTTATGAACATCTTAGGTTATTTAGCGTCTGAATGAGATGAAGGTGATAATGCCGGTGAAATGAGTCCGGGGTCCAACACCGAAACTTACCCAGCATTTGCTCATATTGGGTTGAGGGAAAACCCCGGAAAAAACCTCAACCAGATAACTTGCCCCGACCGGCAATCCAACCCGGGCCACCTGGTTTCGCGGCTAGACGCGCTAATCGTTACTCCACAGGTGTGGACTGTTTCCCCCCCCCCCCCGTAGTAAGATAGGATATTATGCATCATAACTCTAAAAGTAAGAATTTACGGGTTAAGTTGTATCGAAAATTTTACTTATATTTTACTTCTACATTTCACCTAGCAAATTTGTACAGGTAATTATGAATCACCCTGTACACACTGTAAGTTACAACTGAAAATAACTTGGACAGAGAAATGTTACCTACACATTTCTACTACGTCTTACTCATCTATCATTTTCGGTTCATTTTTACACAGGAAGTCTTTTCGGCACCATTTTGATTCCAAATTTTTTGAACGATACAAGTATGGCCTACATAAATTAATAACTTTAAATAAATTAAAAAGCAAAGACATTAATATTTCAATTTTCTCTAACAAAAGTAACACGTAGGCCTATGTTTTATTATTACTGTTAATTGCTTTTTATTGATAAGAAAGCCTCAGTTGCAGTATTCTTGCTGCGAGATTAAAAATGTTAACTGTTATGTGGTGTTACGTAACTTCATTGAATGTGAAATACAAATTTACGATGAAGACAGAGATATATGAATGAAGTTCCTTAACTTTTGACAGACAATTAAACATAAAATGCATATTACCCATTCTTTAATTAAAGAGACAAATGACTATCTCATAATAATTGATGCAAGATAAGCATTTGTCTCTCAAAATGAAAAAGCTCTTCCTCCAAAGTTTCACAAATGAAGAGATTTTATATGAACTTGCATAAAAGTAGTGTTGGTTTATTTTAGGAGGAAACCTTAATTCGTTATACGATGAAAGAGTAATGGAACGGAGAAAAATTCTCTCCGGCGCCGGGATTTGAACTCGGGTTTTCAGCTCTCCGTTCCATTACTCTTTCATAGTATGATGACGCAGAATATCTGCATGGAAATATCATATGTACTTCGGTACATTAAAACAATATATACTTAATTCGTTAGCTATGACATATACTACATAAAACATTTCGATACATTTGGAAAATGGTAAAACCTAACTTTCGGAGTGGAGAAACATTATCACATTTTACTGTTTGTAAGTCATGAGTTAAAAGACAGAAGGTTACAAATTCTACGGAGAGTAATTTAAGTGATCATACTATATAACCGTTGCCTTGAAATTATTAGAAAAGTGGAAAATATGCTTATTTCACATTTGATAAGTTAAGGTGCAAATATACTTTCATAATTTAACCTAAAAATCTGATAAAATAAACAATTGTATAATGTACGAGCCACAAATGCTGGTCTACCTTTTTTTCGTATCAAGATGGAGTCTTGTGCATATTCGCCTAACAACTTATATTAATTAAAAACTTTATGAAATTTTAGTTTTAAGTTCACTTAAAATAAAATACAAAGCCCAATACCTAACATGCATTACAAAATCAAAGTTATATTCCAGTTTCAGTTGCTGGCATTTATTATAGACATACTTCTAAAATTGATCTCTCAGATATGCTTGGTTTCGTTTTTCAGGAATAGGCCTACACGAAAATCAATTCGTAACAATGTTTACTTCTAGCACAAGTTCAATAACTTCATTCCAACATAACCTTAAAGTGGTGTTCTCGGATGTAAGATTTCTTTTTGTTATTTTTTATATTTTCAACAAAATCCTCTGAACAAAATAGTTTCATTGCAATGTAATCTTAAAGTGGTGTTCTCGGATGTTAACTTCATTGTTGTTATTTTTAGATTTTCAACAAAGTCCTCTGAACAAAATAGTTCCATTACAATATAACCTTAAAATGATGCTCTTGGATATAAGCTTCCTTTTTGTTATTTTTAGATTTTCAACAAAGTTCTCTGAACAAAAATTTCATAAGCTTCAATATTAAGATCAATAATTAGTATTGTTTGCCTCGTTTTAACCGTGACAACGCTTTTTAGTTCTTTTAAGCTTCCTGGTTATTGTATCGTGTTCGTGTTTAGTGAATGATTTTAGATAAGGGCGCAAATAGCCATAGTCGCTGACGCGCCCTTTTTAAACACCACTAACTAACTCAATAAATAGTATTTTTGATTATGGAAGTTATTTGTATATCTGTGATTTTTACCTTGATTGTATTTTTGTTTGTGATGACAGTCTGAAAATATACCCTATACAAATTCGCGACTTTCAGGTGAATGGAGAAATTCATAGAATTCTAAGTCCATTTTCATACAACATTTGTTTGATTAAAACGCGATGAAATGAAATACAATCTTGAACAACTTCAGAAAAATTAACTGATCTTAAAGTTTTGTGAATCATAAGATTTTATAAAAATCTATCCTGTGAGAATTGAGTTGTATGCATAGAGACTAAAAATCATGAGAAAATAAATACTTCCCGTGGTAGGAGAAAGATGAATTGAAATAAAATGCTCATGAATTGACATATTAAGACATAGATCTACACTTCTTATGAACAATTTATCAACGTTCATTCTTATCTGGGGAAAGGATGGTATTTTTTGGTGAAAAATGAGTAAATTAAAAAAAAATCTTTAAAATACTCTGTGATATGTGTGGAATGCATAGCATAACATTTTGTGGGTATTTGTGCCCTTATCGGATGTTGAGTCGCCATTTTTAAACTTTCTGCGTTATGGATTGTTAAATCACTCGCCCACTTTTATCGGTTTCCAGTAACTTCATTTTTTTGCTACATTGCCAGACAATTTCTGAACTATTAAAGATACATGCATGAAATTTAGAACACACATTCTTTAGACTATTAGGAAACTTTTCTTTGTAACAGAAATTTGTTAATTGATTTCATTTTAAAAATACGTCTGTTTGTTTGCAAGACAGGGAATCAGAAAATTGTTATTAAATTTTAATTGTTTATTTTACAAACGTAGGGACTAATATCAAAATTCTGTTACAGAAAATTTGTAGAACATGATTTTGCAAATACATTGCAAAAAACTGTTTGAATCTATCTTTAAAAACGGTTTAGATGTATCGGTTTTAGTACAATCCTGGGCCCCCAAATAATTTTTTTTCAAAATGTTTTTATTTGGTTAAGTTGCCACAGCCGTGAGCTCTCTACATACAAAAATTAATATTTTACACCAAATATGAAAAAAGTTAAAAAAATACCGTCCTCTCCCCTTAAACTCTCATAAACCAAGCTTTTCCCCAATCGATATATAGTAGGAGTATCAGGAAACACTGCTACACAAATTAAAATTAATCTTTAATATACGTTTGCTTATTCTCGAAGGTTTAAAGTCACAATTCCTGCGGGAATCTTTAAATAAACATTAACCTGAAGTCCCGAGTTGTAGCACTTTTTAGACGACAGTGTTGATCATCGACGCTTGGTTTGGCTTTCTGCTGAATTTCCATGGCGGTACGAAAGTTGAAAGCAGAGAGAATCCGAGATGAGAGTTATCGACGAAAACTAGAGCAGGTAAGTGATTAGTGATTGGAAGTGAAGGGTGGAGGTGTCAGCTAGGAACGCCCTCCAATAATAAGTGACGTCGTGGCGTTAAAGAGGGCGTAGCCGTGCTCAAAGCACCACTTTAACTCCAGCCAATCAACTGAGATCACACGCTTCATTTCCATATAACCTAATATGGTGAATCATTCTCTCCATGCCGCAAACAAACAGGATACTTTAAAATACAGGTACGTATACTTCCCTGAAACAAAGAAAATAGTTCTTGACAGTCTGACTAAGGGCTATTGACTTTCAGAGAAGATAAAAATTCTTAGCTTTGCTTCCTTAGGAAAGAAAGTAAAACTGGAGATTTGGTGACGTATAAATACATACATAAATACATACATACATACAACTACAGCAAGATCCCCATGAGTGGAGTAACAAAGACTTCACGAGAAGAAAGCCTTGCGAAGTGGGAAAATCAGTGGCAGCTAGCAAAAAACGGTGCGGAAACTAGAAGATATTTTCCACAAGTCTCGCAGAGACTAGTACTACACATACCTGTTTCAGCTGGACTGACAACCATGCTAACTGGTCATGGAAGAATCAACGCATACAGATTCCGCATCATACAAGACCCAACATGCAGCTGCAATAACGGTGAAGAAACAGTTGATCATATTTTACTCGAGTGCACGAAATACAACAAGCCCCGAAACAAACTGAAAATGATCATAAATTTCAAAGGAGGAAGGTGGCCACCGAACAAGACCGATCTCATGGAAAAATACTTGAAGGAATATTGTAAATTCATAAGAGAAGTAGATCTAGAAAGTAGACGAAACGTATATCATTAAGATAACGAAATGTTGAACACGTTAAGGTAAAAAAACTATAAAATTGGAATTTAAACTTATACAGAAAAAGAGTTCACAAAATAGATTAAGAATAAGTAATAAATACCAATAAAACATTAGTTCAGGGATTATATTCAAACATATTAAATTTGTCAAAATAGAGTAAAATAAAATATGATTGTATTAAGTTAATATAAATAATACTGTAGGATACAAGTCTCATAATATAATACCAGAATACTTAATAACAATGTAACATATAAATATACACTATTCAAAATTATTTCTAAGTTTATAATATGATATATTCATTCTAGTCACAATAGCATAAATTACATTGCCCTATAAGTAATAAATTCTGTCGCATATATGATTGTAAGAACATTGTAATCCTGCAAGCACAAACCAGACATGTAGTATTGCTTATGTAATGGAGCATGTTGTCCAAATAAAGATTGAAAAAAAATACATACATACATACATACATACATACATACATACATACATACATACATACATCTACCACCCTCGATGCTAAGTCAGAATAGGGGTTCGCTTGCATGTCTTGATCTCATGGAGAATATTTTTTATTTTCTTGGGCTATTTTACGACGCTGTATCAACATCTAGGTTATTTAGCCTCTGAATGTTATGAAGGTGATAATGCCGGTGAAATGAGTCCGGGGTCCAGCACCGAAAGTTACCCAGCATTTGCTCGTATTGGGTTGAGGAAAAACCCCGGAAAAAACCTCAACCAGGTAACTTGCCCCGACCGGAATTCGAACCCGGGCCACCTGGTTTTGCGGCCAGACGCGCTGACCGTTACTCCACAGGTGTGGACTCATGGGGAATAGAGAATACGAACAAAAGACTAGATTGTTCCTCTTGAAGGCGAGAAAGATTAGAACTTCAGCTGTTGAAGTTTGTGACGCGAACTGAGGGAGGGATAATAGTATCCACCCAACTATATACTTTTATGTCTGTTTTAGGTTAGGATATATTATATAATGTGTTTTGTTGTGCCATTTCCATTTTAATATGAGTGTTCTTTTAGAGAATAGTTGGATGTAATCATAGGTGGGGGGACCTACAAAGGAGGACTTGTTTTGGGTTCAAAGCACGTACGGTTAGAAGACCCGTGCATTGGATTTTAGAGAAAATTATGATAGGCCTAATATAAAATCTGTATGTATAATATTACTCAATAAATCCATCAATCTACATACATACATACATACATACATACATACATACATTACATAGATTCGGCCTCGGTAGTGTATTCGGTATAGCGCTGGCCTTCTATGCTCGAGGTTGCGGGTTCGATCCCGGCCCAAGTCGAATGCATTTAAGTGTGCTTAAATGAGACAGGCTCTTGTCAGTAGATTTACTGGCATGTAAAAGAACTCGTGCGGGACAAAATTCCGGCACACCGGCGACGCTGATATAACCTCTTCAGTTGCGAGCGTCGTTAAATAAAACATAATTACATGCATACTGTTCTGTTCACTGCACACTCAGTATTCTCCAAACTTTTCTTCTTTCTGTCTTCATCTTAATCTCCGCATATGATCTATATATCATCTGATATCTTCTCCTGCCCCGAACCCTTTTCCCGTTCTCCATTTCTTCCAGTGCATCCTTCAGTAGGCAGTTTATTCTCAGCCATTGACCCAACCAATTACTTTTCCTCTTCCTGGTCAGTTTCAGCATCATTCTTTCTTCACCCACTCTTTCCAACACAACTTTATTTCTTATTCTGTCTGTCCATTTCACACGCTCCATCCTTCTCCATATCAACATTTCAAATCCTTCTAGTCGTTTCTCTTCATTTCGTCGTAATGTCCATGTTTCTGCCACATACAACGCCATAATCCACATAAAGAACTTCACTAGTCTCTTCCTTAGATCTTTTTTTCCAGAGGTCTGCAGGAGATGCTTCTTTGTCTATTAAAAGAGTTTCCTTGGCCATTGCTTTCCTCCTGTTGACTTCCTTGTAGCAGCTCATGTTACTGCACATAGTACACCCCAAGTAGGCCTACTGTATTTGAAGCTGTCCACATGCTCTACTGCCTCATTTAGAATTCGCAAGTTTACCTTCTTTTTTTTTCTATGATCATGGTCTTCGTCTTGTTTGCATATAACTTAATTTCATACTGTTATCATTTAACTCCTGTAGCATGTCGTAGATATGTGGCACATAAATGAAACTTGTCCCTGACATAGCGCTCAGGCAAAGCCTTAAGTCTAAATTACAGTCACCATGAAAGCCTGAAAACTCATAGAGGTTGTTGATGTTTATTGACTTTACTGGCTTTGAGCCAGAGGCCGTTTTAGGGTCTTATACGCGAAGGACGCCCTCTCCAGCCATTGTACATAAATAACAATAAATATATATTTACATATATGAGACTATTTCTGGCATAAGTGCCAGTAGGTGTGTGAGTGCGGTGACTGATTCCTTTTATTTTGTGTAGGCCTAATTTGTTGATTTGCGATACTTAAGGAATGGTGAACGGGAGAAGAGTTCGAGGTAAAAGATATCAGTTGATAGACAACGTTAAGGTATTATATGGGGAGATTAAGAGGAAAGCAAGAAATTGGGAAGAATGAGAAATGCTGGGTTTGCAGTTAATGACCTGCTCTTGGGCAGAACACTGTGCATACATACATACATACATACATACATACTTTTTTTAAGATTTCTAAGTTTCCCCTCCCGGTGGCAGAAGCGTCTGAATCGTTATGGAGACTTTCATGGTGTAGTGTTATTTTTTTGACCTGCCTCTCTGTTGCTGTCGTGTGTCCTCTCAGACAATATTCAAATTTCCAACACGTGTTTGCGGTTTTGTTTGTGTGTTTTAGTTTGGTGGTTGGGGCTGGTGGTAGTTGTAGAGGAGTTTCTCCAGTGTTGTTCTGTTGTTTGTGTTCGGTGGATTTGCGAAGATGTGTTGTGTGTATACGCGATTTACTGCCGAATGTGTGCATTTCCTGTTTATGTTGTTTAGATGTTTGAAGAGTGGCTTCGTTTTTGTCGTAGTGTAAACTGTGTTGTTTCTGGTGTGTCTGGAAGATTTGGCGGAGAATTTTTCTTTCGCGGGCTTCCAATTTTGATTGGGTCGTTGGAGGGGCTTGCGTGAGGAAAATGGAGGGATGTATGCATAGGGATCGAACCAATGCTTCGTATAGGTGGAGGAGGTGAGTTTTTAATTAACTTTATGTAACTATAAAACAGGGGAAATAAGAAAGAGCAATGATGGAGGACGACGGTGGTGGTGCCGGTGGTGGTGGTGATGGTGAGAAGGAGGAGAACGAATTGAAAGGAAAAGAATAAAAAGAAGAGAAAATAAGGCTTGAGAGAATATTCTATATCTACGAGTATATTGAATTCCATTTTCGTTAAACCTTTGAATTGTAAAATCAGAAGCTGAACTGAAAAAGAATTTGATCTGGAAGGTTTGGAATTTCAGGCAGGTCAAACGCCGGAGCGTTAGACAACGAGCTTCTAACTGGGAAGCGCACCCCACTTACAGGCGCTGCAGTCTTCTGTTTATAAGGTCACTTTATAGGTTTGGCAGCAGTAATGAATGTAACACACACTGCGTTCCGCACCCCCTTCATCTAGCTACCTATTCTTCACTAACTGGACGGGGCAGAGGGCGGGCATAATGACTTCCGTAATTAACAAGGGAAGTTAGTAAAACTTTGTGATATCTCCGGATCTACCCATGTGGCATCCTATTAAAACGGCCGTGTACATAACGGGGCAGTTAGATTTAAATACAGCAATAATCATGCGTCATAACTATAGTTCACGAATGTCAGAGATCGCTTGTATTTATTAGTTACACATAATACGAGCAATTTACGCCACAGATATCGCACGTAGTTCGTTGTAAGTTATAACAACTTGACTTCATACAGTTTATAACAAAAATATTTTTATTTAGCTGAGAACTTGTATGTAGCCTACAGCCATACTGTTTTCTGTAAAAGTTATTCCACTTATCAATAAAAGATTAAGTACTGGTATTATAATTCACGCTTTCAATGTGATAGAGTTGACAAAAAAATGTTATCCTTGCAGAAAATCAAAGTGTTAAGCAATGTAAACATTTTGGTGAAAGGAGATGTGAAAGAAATTCCTTAAGCTAGTCTGCAACATTCTGATTGGACGGAGCTCACTACACGGATCAGCCGTAAGGCCAATTCACACGGAGATAGTTTACAGGAGTCAAGTGCTTGAAGCAAGTCGACTTTCCCCGTGTGATATTGTCGAGACAATCAAGTTGTGACTTGGCGGTCAAGCAGAATTTGAGTTGACGACTCGTTAATTTTTATGTCCACTTTCCCGTCACGTGATCAACTTGACGCCACCACTTTCCTTGTTAAATGTTATGTTTTATTTAACGACGCTCGCAACTGCAGAGGTTATATCAGCGTCGCCGGATGTGCTGGAATTTTGTCCCACAGGAGTTCTTTTACATGCCAGTAAATCTACTTACATGAGCCTGTCGCATTTAAGCACACTTAAATGCCATCGACCTGGCCCGGGATGCTCTCCTCGTGTGAATGCTAACAGTTATATTACCGGTTGTTCTGTATGGTTGTGAAACTAGGACTCTCACTTTGAGAAAGGAAGAGAAGTTAAGAGATGTTTGAGAATAAAGTGCTTAGGAAAATAACGAGGGCTAAAGGAATGAAGTTACAGGAGAATGGAGAAAGTTTCACAACACAGAACTGCACACACTGTATTCTTCACCTAACATGAATATTAAATGCACAGTTTCATATGGGCAGGGCATGTAGCATATATGGGTGAATCCAGAAATGCGTACAGAAAGTTAGTTGGGAACCCGGAGGGAAACAGACCTTTGGGGAGGCCGGGACGTAGATTGAAGAAATATATTAAAATGCATTTGTGGGAGGTGAGATATGATGGTGGGGACTGGATTAATCTTGCTCAGGATAGGGACCGATGGCGGGCTTACGTGAGAGCGGCAATGAACCTCCGGGTTCTCTAAAGTAAGTATATATAGAGCTGTTCTTGAAAATTAAAACAGAAGACACGGAAAAATACACAAACAAAATTATACAAAGTCGTTATAGTACAAGTTCTTTATGACTCTGAAATTTGGGCATTACAAAAAGAAATACCTCTGATTGAGGTTGTGGCAGATATGTAAGCTTCCCTGTAATTATTATCAGCCAGTACACCTCATTTGACGATAACTTATATGTCAAGAAAGAGCAATAATTGTTTGTATATATTTGAAGTCTGATATGTTATTAGTCAGCGATGTATGCGATGGAGGGGAAAGAAACTCTCCACCCTACTCCATTATCTCCTGGCTTAGTTGCCTCCTGAGTAGAGCTAGGATTTATATGTAGTAAGAGTTGAGAATGACGCCGAGTATATTGAGTCGATGTGATGCCGGTTAAGAAGGTTTTAAGCCTTGTTGTCAAGACTCGAAATGCAAAAAAAGTCACAAGGAAATCGAAAAATCGAAAGAGAAATGGGAGGACAATTTAAAAGGTACGCAAAACGCGTCCTTTCAAGGGGTTGGGGGCTGTACAAAACTAAATATGTGAGCTTCAAGCCTGTTGGCCACTAGTCTCACTCCGGGTTACGCTGCTCCACAGAAGGAACTCTAGAAAATTTTGAAGGGGAAAACCGAAATTGGACGTAACCTCTTAGGTACCACATACGCGAGGGGACGGAGATTTGATCAAGTGATCACGGAACGGGGCGAGGAGGAGATGGCTGGTGTTTGACGATAGGATGGCGAGACGCTGTCATCTGTTGTTCGATGACAAGGCATGTGAAGGCCGTCGGAAGAAGCGCCGTGAAATCTAAATCTGCAATTTGATAGGTCCCTGTCCTTTCAAATTGCGACTAATTGAGACCTCGTATATTTAATAGACAATTTATACATTCTGAACTAGGGCATACGTCGTTTACAAGAAAAGGGGAATATATATGGTGAAGGGCATATAGGTCCGTGGTCCATTTCTTATAGGGCTCATCCCAACATTTGTCTTACGCCTTAGGAAAACCACGGAATACCTTAGGCAGGATGAGTTGTCTCATATATAAGAGACTAGCCAATTTGGCTATTATGTAGGAGGTGATGGTTGTCATGAGCCTTGTTGAATCGTCTCAATTTAGAGACCAGCCATTTGGCTTTATGGTGGCTCAATTACGAAGAGAGGGGAGAGATGTAATTATTAATTAATTTAGAGTAATTAGGGAGATTCATGGGGATATGAGTGCAGGTCCGTGGCCCATTTCTTTCAGGGCTCATCCCGACATTTGTCTTAGCGCCTTAGGAAAACCACGGAAAAACCTTAGGCAGGATGAGTCACAAGGACTGGACAATGTAGCTTTTAAACCCCCGCTGTTTTGTAAGTGGTGGTTAAGAAGATTAAAGACCCTTAGCGCTAACCAATGGAAGTACTGAATGACAAGAATGGCAAGCATAAGGAGTGGGGGGGGGCATGGCTTGCATGTCTATAAACTATATCGACATGAGTGATGCCTTAATGAGGTCACTTATAAGTTTTATTATGATGTACCGAAGTACTATGATATTTCCATGAAGGAATTCTGTATTAAGGATGGATAGAACTTCGGTACATCATAATAATATGATACGCGTAAGTAATCACTTACTGATTCAAGACGACACCCATCCTGTCGGATCCCGGCCACTTAGTCACTCGTAATGAGTGCACCTCTGTACATAGTGTTGGACATTGTGCCACTGTCACATATTCTGTGACACAGTACATGAGGGTAGGCCACCGAAGGGAAAACTAGAGATAGAACTTAAACTGAGAGGATTCGATCCGGCATCGACACTGGAATCCGGTGTGACTTAGTGGATAAACGTCAGCACGTAGAGCTGAAAATCTGGGTTCTAGTCCTGGAGAGAATTTTTCTCTGTTCTATTCATCCTTCGTCATTTATGAGGTTCAAGTCCACCGTTGTGGCTGAGGGGTTAATGAGTCTAACTCCGAACCCAGCGGTCCCCGGTCGGGACGAGTTGTCTGGGTAAGGTTTTTTCGTTTTTTTTTCCCCCCTCATTCCTATGGATGAATATCAGGCGATTGGAACCCCACTCATCTTCGCCACTTCCTTTCCTCCCCCACCATCCTTTCCTCATCATCCCGTTTCTGGTTTTTCAGATCACTCTACAGGCGGCCTCCCGAAGCTGCTGACTCTCTCGACAGGCCTCCGTGGAATGTAGCTCAGTGATGTTGGATGGCTTCTGCAACGAGAACCCGAGGCGGACCTACTCGGGAGAGGAGTTGCGCCTCGGACCGACAGGGGGGCCTTGGAGGAAGTTGCCGAAGCAGGAATGGTATATGGATTTCTGTTGGCTGTAGGGACCGGTCGTTAAGGGAGTCATGTGGTTAGGGCAGTGCGCGTAGAGGATCTATGGCATGTAACTCATTCCATATCGAGGTTTAGCGCAATAGATCTCAACAGGTCGCAATGCTGGGTCATCTGTGCCCCCCTCACTTAAATTCCATTCCATTCCATGAAGTTGAAACCTGTCTTCGGACAGTTGACTAAAAAACAAAACGAATAAGAGGGGTCTAGTATCAAAACCTACCACATCCACTTTGCTATATTTTGAGAAAAATGAGAAAAACGTGCAGTTACTTCGTTGGATGTGGTAGGTTTTGAAAATAACTTCCATTTTTACTATGCATTATATATGGGTTATAGTTCAAATTTGAAAAAGCCGGTCAGTGCATGTGGTAGGTGTTAGAAAGTACTCCAAAATAATAAGGGAACTCAATTTTAAAAAAGTGGATATGCCAGGTTTTGATACTAGACCCCTCATATAAACGGTATGCAGTGAACGGAAATAAATTTCACTTCAATAAAATGATGTTATTTGCAAAGTGGAAGTTAATACATGAAACTAATTACAATAATATTTTATTAATTTAGAGAAACATAAGAAGTAACAGATATACAAAATTCCTGGAAAAGTTGAGGAAAAGAAAAAATTTCACTATTTCGTATATAATTCAAAATTTATTATATAAATGCAAACAAAATATTCTCAGAATTCACTGGCCAGCGACACACTAAAATCCACATGGATACTGACAATGGCAAGCTCGATTGCTGATTTAGTAATATTTAAGGGCTATTTCGGAATTGTGCAGGAAATGTCGGAGAGGGGGGGAATCGGCTTGTAGCTGAGACTCGACATGAATCCCTCCCGTTAACGAAGCATTAATTGTCCGGTCGTCTCTTATTACTGCAGCTTGCCACAATTTTGACAATTAAATATCAACGCGGCGATTAAACCATTTTCAACGGTATCGCATAGAAGCAGGATATCGCGCGCCCGTCCGATACAAGTAAATAACGCTAATATAGGCCGTCTCTGTTTTAAAAATCAATATCCATTACTGTGACGCGGAGTAATGGCTATGTCCTGCCCGCAGTAACTTGATTATCCGTGTTTAGGATGTGCGCTCACACCGCTATTATATTCGTGTGTGTCTTCAATCATATTCACTCACCTCGGTTCCTGCGGTCAAAGTGTCAAATTCTCTCTTCATTATTTTAACTTCTCCCCGGTTATCAATTCGTGTTTATCCTCAAGAAATTTAATGTTCTAGGACGATTTAAAAATTTCGTTGTCTCGTTTTATTTTCAGAATCAGATAGGCCTATAGATGCCGACCCGATATTCTTTTCGTTCTTGAATTAAATGCTTCTTTTAGTTCACGATACGCTACTTATAGCGCCTCATCACTATAGTCACGACGCTGTTATTTCCGACGTGACTCCTCCTCTTTGCTTACGTATTGAAGTCATGGTTCTATAATGTCTAGGTAGGTAGTATTGTTCGCCATCTTTGTTCTTTCGTTACCGAGCTACCATACGAGGGATCTATTTGTCACACCGTTAAAACTTATCATGTCGTAGCTCCTATGATAATAAATCAAACGCACTGTATTTCAGCAAATAATTGAGCGGCAAATAACGTCCTCGTGTGCTTTCTGCGAATGCCAACGAAAGAGCCAAAATGGCGGCCGATTATATTAAGTATTTCTCCAGTCTTAGGAAATGCTTAACATCTTCAACAGCGAATCACAAGACGCACACGTTTAAATGTAGCCGATCTGAAACTTGATTGGCTGCCGGAAATTAGAGCGACGGGACTATAGGTACCGCAATTTTATGTGATATCAAGGTGTGAAATATGTACATATTTATGTAAGAAAAATAAGCTGGATATGTACCAGAATATGTAAAAATCATGTAAATATTTAATATCAAGGATAGGTAAGACTCTCCAGTTGTGATTTCATAGAGCACCCGACTTTTTTACTACACACTTGACACATTACTATTTTTCCATCTGTAGTGAAAGCTTCGTCCATCGCAATCCATGATTTTATTTTGGCGTTTGGAATGAAGATACAGGTGCTATTTTAGATAGTTAAAAACAGTAGATAAACTCACTTGCACTTTATACTTTAAGTACTAAAACTAGAGAACTGAGTGAAATGAATGACACAACAGTACTGCAAGCACTGTTTCGCTTTACTGGATTAGGAGAAAATAAGAGGAGATGTGGGACACATGCATTTTAGCTGCTCCCTGTAAGAAACAAATACCTACTAAAACCTCAAACTATAGGCATTTACAAACTGTTGTTTAAAAAGTGACATTCCTGTCTCAATCAGAAGGGTAGGATTATTCCAGCCGAGAACCATTCTTAATAATTGCTCGTAAAATCCCATTTCCGTATAGGTCTACTAAATTTAAAGTAAAGAGCTCAAGTAATAATCTGAAAGTCTCATGTCAGACTTGAGACGGGTTTTCCCTAGATTATTCCAGCCGAGAACCATACTTTCTAATTGCTCGGAAAATCCCATTTCCGTATAGGTCTACAAAATTTAAAGTAAAGAGCTCAAGTAATAATCTGAAAGTCTCATGTCAGACTTGAGACGGGTTTTCCCTAGATTATTCCAGCCGAGAACCATACTTTCTAATTGCTCGGAAAATCCCATTTCCGTATAGGTCTACAAAATTTAAAGTAAAGAGCTCAAGTAATAATCTGAAAGTCTCATGTCAGACTTGAGACGGGTTTTCCCTAGAAGAATTAGGAAGAGGCTGGGTAAGGTTGCAAATTGCATCGGAACGGCTTGTTAAGACGTGTGCAGAACAATTATAGATCGAGAAAAATCATATCGTCCTCCACCACATGACGACAACGCTACTTTTTGAGTGATTTTTACAATACAAGGTAGTTGTATGAGAAAGGTTGCCTTTTGTTCACTCTTATTTACAGTTGGTGGTATGGGGTGAGTGCCTCATTACTTCCTGTAACTAAGGGCGTTATGTTTCATTCCGAAATATATCCTTTCTTGGGTAGATAAAAAGGCTTTTTAAATCTGTGTATTTCAAATATATTATAAACTTCCGCAACAGAAGTTTTCTTTTCCTTTCAGAGAAGTAGAAATGAATAAAACCCCTAAATATGTAGATTTATGTAATACTCTGTTATAATATGTAATGTGGGGTAAATGTGTAAAAAATATGTAGTATCAAATTTTAATACATTAATGGTAATTACGAGATTCGCAGTGAATTGTTATTTATGTACGGTTAGGTTGAAAGGAATATAATATGTAATTACATAAAAATCCGGTCCCAGGTCATCACACAATCTCTAGGCCATTTTTCCACAGATAACAGGATAGTGGAGTAGGTAAAAGTCACCTCTAGACCACTTTCAAGCCTCTTGTCTCAACACTCTTTATCGTAATTGGAAATTTCCAAAAATTGCAAGTTGCGAGATCATCATTTATTTATTGATTCATTTACTCCCTCTGTTCCAAAATATGGCATATAAAGACAAAGGCATACATTTGTTAAAGTTCTTAGTAATACAATATAACTTTAATGCATCTTCTAGATACTTATTGTTTGAGCTATTCCATCTCAAATCGACCGAAATATAGAGAAAATTGACCTTACAATTTCTAAATACAATAAAACTTTTTTTGTACGTACAGAACTGCGATACAATGCTTTGTGCAAAGTTTGAGGCATCAGAACTTCATAGTGTTTAAATTAAAAATATATAAATTTATCGTATTTTCATAAAATTAGCAACTTTAAACAGTTGTAGGTCCGAAACCCTTTCACCCAATGATCAAAATCATGGTTTATTTTTATGCTGAGAAATTAAAGTTTAAATTGACATATAAACAGATTTTCTTACTTTTTATTTAAATAGAGAAATTTAGATTTTTCCTCATTAAGACGGCTTTGGCTAGGAAGAAATATTTTTAAAATATTTAGTTAGATTCCGTATTGAAAGTACAAATAAACACATATTCTTTACTGGTGCACCGTTGATAAAGTATTGAAAATGTCAAATAAAGAAAATAAATAGTACGCGCGTGAACTAACCAGCTGACTGTGAGGCGGGAGCTAGCCGAGACAAGCAAGGCCAGGAGACAAACACGTGATGTGTCGTCTAGCAGTCATGGCTGTGCTAGCTTTATCACAGGTTTTCATAAACACAGGAGTATAATGACGCCCAACGCTCGATTGCTTATCTTAAGCTCTCGGCCAGTGCGTGCGGTACTGCGCCGTTCAAGTCTAGGCGTGTGAAAATAATTTATTTAATACCCTCGAAACTTACTGCAGAGCTACTAAGCATACAATGCCGAATCCCTCTTAATAATGCAAGGTTTTTTCTCAATATTTTTTTACATTTTTACAAATGGGCAAAAAGCCTAAAAGTAAGTAAAATCAGATTATCTGTCTCTCTGTGTAAAATAAAAATAAGATTACTTCTTAACATAACCTACCAAATGTCTCTCGTTCAATATCCTGCAGTAAATGGTTCCAGAGTTCTGAGCGCTGAAAGATGCTTGTTTTTATAAAATACGCTAAATTTGTCGCTCAATAATACGAAAACCGTTTGACTTTCGATAGTACATTTTTGACAATGCACTAAACATTTAAAGTTTGTGTCACCGCAACCTGTGTCTGTTTTTGTGTGGCTTTACTTTGTTTATAGTGTTTTTTTTTTCTCTCTTTATTTCTTCTGTAGCTTCACTTTGTATATAGTGTATTTTTTCTGTTTATTTCTATTATTGCATTTGTATTCCTGGTGTTGTGGAAGAGAAGGCCTGATGGTCTTAACTACACCAGAATAAATAAATCTATACTAATAATAAATCTGTAGCCGAAATTTTTCTGGTAATTTTCGATTTTAGAAAAATAATTGGTCCTAACATATATAATTAACCACCCTGAAACCGAAAATCGCTTTTTTTTTAATCTTTGTATGTCTGTCTGTCTGTATGTTTGTTACCTTTTCACGCGATAATGGCTGAACGGATTTCGATGAAAATTGGAATATAAATTAAGTTCGTTGTAACTTAGATTTTAGGCTATATGCTATTCAAAATAGATTATTTAAGAGGAGGGTTATAAGGGGGCCTGAATTAAATAAATCGAAATATCTCGCTTATTATTGATTTTTGTGAAAAACGTTACATAACAAAAGTTTCTTTACAAATAATTTGCGATCAGTTTTATTCCTTGACAAATTTTGATAGGACTGATATTTAATGAGACAAATGAGTTTCAAAATTAAAATAACTGCCATCTAAGGCCGTGTAATGAATTAAAAAACAAATGAATTCGTCTATAAGGGGCCTTGGACAAAAACAATCGAAAGCTATGAAAGATAGCCTACATAGAATGTTTCTGTGTTTGTATGAAGTAATATCGGCAGTTAAATTAACCGATTTGTATAATTAATTATTATTTCACCATTGGAAAGTGTAGTTTCTCTAGATGGACATAATGCTATATAATGTTATTACAGTAACTTCTGATATAGGCCTAATATAATATAATATAATATAATATAATATAATATAATATAATATAATATAATATAATATAATATAATATAATATGTAATATTATATGCCTAATATAATTTTAGTTATTTGAAGGGTTCAGAACCATAGTGGGCCAAGCGCCATTTACTGAATACGTAGAAAACAAGGGTTAAAATTAAGTTATTACCATAATTCAATGGAAACTTATAACAAGTAAAATGAAATATACACATTAAATCTAAATGATGTCAATCTTCATTAAACTATGGTTGCATGTAATAAAAATTAAGAAACAGGTTAAAGGAATTGTCATTGCACCAAATGAGTGTCTCTGGACAAAAATGATCGCATTTTAATTATTTGGATGCAATTTAAATTAAGTAACATATTAAACGATTTATCCTTATATCAAACACGAATGTTCCCTGGATCAAACGTCCTATTTTAATTATGTAATTACTTTATATTTATTTCTAACGGGTGCAGCGGAGCGCACGGATACGGCTAGTAAATAAATAAATAAATAATTAAATAAATAAATAAATAAATAAATAAATAAATAAATAAAAAACCTCAACACCTTGTATAAATAGGAAAAAAATTAGAGTATAAAAAATGCAAGGTTTTTTACTGATCGATTTCATATTGAATAGCCCGTATTTTTTACATTAAATAGCAGTACATACCTCTGGCTTAACTATCCATATTTAAATTACCACAGTTCGACACAATACACAGCACAGAATTCTTTTGTATGAGCTACAAGAGTCGGTCTGGTTATTTTGCCACTACTGTACATTTTTTTGTTTGAAATATCTCAAAGAATAATCCCCTGAATTAATGACATTACTTATGGTTAACTCTGTACAGCGTATGGTTCCCATAGTTACTGTTGTATCGCTTTTATACGTATAATGCGAGCGAACGAGTGAGGCTTAAGAATGCAAAGGCGAGGCGCCACCGTCACGAGGCGCCGTCAAAAAAGAATGAATCACGCGTTTATTGTTTCCGCTTCGATCACTAAATTTACCAGCACTGCAAAGACTCGGAGCGGAAGCGGCTCATGTTTACGATCCAGCCACAAAAATACCTTTAGTAAGAAAAAGTAGCGGAATTTCTGACTTCTGCTTCTAAATTTGTAGGCGTACGTGACTCAAAGGGTTCACTTCCACCGCTCACGTGCGAGATAATGGAATTCCAAGCGTAAGCGAATTACTGCATTCAAACGCGTGTATCTTAGAAAAGGAAGTAAGTTAGGCAACTGTGGAGATTTTAAGAGTAGCATTTAGTGTTTCAGAACGTTTGCCTCAGAAAAAAATACATGTATTCATTAATTTGATATTTATTTATATTAAATTAGTTATAAAAAGCATAACAAATTAGGAACACCCATATAATTACCTACTTATGGCTTTTAAAGAACTCGGAGATTCATTGCCGCCCTCACATAAGCCCGCTATCGGTCCCTATCCCGTGCAAGATTAATCCAGTCTCTACCACCATGTCCCATTTCCCTCAAATCCATTTTAACCCTGCATTACTCAGGTGGGGTGTGGTAAACCCCGGTGCGTATATTTCAACGAAAATCTAAGAGATGGAGCTAGTGTGTATTCTGTGCATCTGTATACTTTTCAATCACATCCAGAAGAGTTCACTTAAGAAATTGTTTAAGTAAACTAAGAATAGTATATTTAATTGCGTTTATCTGATTTCTGAAACTTGCGGAAAAATATATTAGTTATTTAAAATGGGGTTTGTGAAACCCCACCTGAGCAATGGTGAGAATATTTATAACATGAGTAACGCAGGGTTAATATTATTCTCTAATTTACGTCTCGGCCTCCCCAAAGATCTTTTTCCCTCCGGCCTCCCAAATAACACTCTATACAGACGTGGACAAGTTATTAACAAAATTGACGATTTTTATGATAATATTGTTTACAAAATTTTACTTTTCAATTTAGACTACAGTTGACAATTTTGCATATTTCCATCATTACAGTAGACAGAAATATGCAAAAACGTCAACTGTAGTTTAAATTGAAGAGTCAAGTTTTGTAAAAATAAATAATAAAAATCTTCAATTTTGCTAACAATTTGTAAATTAGCAAAAATGTCAACTGCATTGAAGAGTCAAATTTTGTAAAAATATAAAACAAAAATCTTCAGTTTTGCTAATAATTTGGAAATATCCAAAATGTCAACTGTAGTCCAAATTGAAGAATCGAATTTTGTAAAAATATACAATAAAAACCTTCAGTTTTGCTAATAATTTGTAAATATCCAAAAATATCAAATGTAGTCCAAATTGAGGAGTTAATTTTTAAAAATATACAATATAAATCTTCAATTTTGCTAATAATTTGGAAATACACAAAAATGTCAACTGTAGTCTAAATTGAAGAATCATATTTTGTAAAAATATATAATAAAAATCTTCAATTTTGCTAATAATTTGTCCACGTCTGTATGCATTTCTGGATTTGCCCATACGTGCTACATGCCCTGCCCATCTGAAATGTCTGGATTTAATGTTCCTAATCATGTCAGATGAAGAATACAATGCGTGTAGTTCTGCGTTGTGTAACTTTCTCGATTGTCCTGTAACTTCATCCTTTTAGCCCCAAATATTTTCTTAAGCACCTTATTCTCAAACACCCTTAACCTATGTCCCTCTCTATATATATAAATAAATAACATGACAAATTACATACTATGAATTAAGTATAATTATTGATAAGTGATGTTTAATTTTGTTATTGAAATTAGAAGCAGGATATTGAAAATTCAAGGTTAATTTTAGTTATATAATTATATAATCTTGGACCTAGACTAATACTGCACTGCGTTTTAAACTTATTTCAATTTTGTTTTACAATTTACCATGTTCAACATCTACTTGGAGGATTTAGTAAAGATAATAATAATTATTCAAACCTGCTTTACAGGGAGCTACTATCTGAAAGCCAGATTTGCATAAAAAGAGGAAATGATATTAAAGGATAAGTGCTACTGTAGCTAAATGACAGCTGTGAGCAGTATGGGATGAAGATAAATGCAAATAAGACGAAGACTATGGTTGTCGCAAGAAAAATAAAGAAGATAAACTTGCGAAATATAAATAAGACAGTAGAGCAAGTGGACAGCTTCAAATACTTGGGGTGTACTATAAGCAGTAACATGAGCTGCTGCCAGGAAGTCAAAATGAGGAACATCATCTGCGAACTTCTGGAAAAAGAACTAAGGAAGAGACTAGTGAAGTGCTTTGCATGAAGTGCGGCATTGTATGGGGTAGAAACATGAACATTACGGCGAAGTAAAGAGAAGCGAATAGAAGCATTTGAAATGTGGATATGGAGAAAAATGAAACGTGTGAAGTGGACAGACAGAATAAGAAATGAAGCTATGTCGGAGAGAGTGGGTGAAGAAGGAATGATGCTGAAACTGATCAGGAAAATGAAAAGGAATTGGTTGGGTCACTGGCTGAGAAGAAACTGCGTACTGAAGGATGCACTGGAAGGAATGGTGAACGGGAGAAGAGTTCGGGGCAGAAGAAGATATCAGATGATAGACAATATTAAGATATATGGATCA
This sequence comes from Periplaneta americana, assembly GCF_040183065.1. Taxonomy (NCBI): domain Eukaryota; kingdom Metazoa; phylum Arthropoda; class Insecta; order Blattodea; family Blattidae; genus Periplaneta; species Periplaneta americana. Next base: position 168,010,722 of record NC_091127.1, on the reverse strand, counting down.
TATGAGGAAACGAAGAGGAAGGCAGAAAATAGGAAAGATTGGAGAAAGGTGGGTTTGCAGTGAAAGACCTACCCTTGGGCAGAACACTAAATGAATGAATACAATTTAAAATGATTTACTGAAAAACTTTGTCACTACTTAATGGGGCCTATATACACTATTCTTTAATCTATCTATGGTAATAATAAATCTGTAGCCGAAATTTTTCTGGTAATTTTCGCTTTTCCAAACATAATTGGTCCTAACATGCATAATTAACCATCCTGAAACCGAAAATCGCTTTTTTGAAATTTTTATTTGTATGTCTGTCTGTCTGGATGTTTGTTACCTTTTCACGCGATAATGGCTGAACCGATTTATATGAAAATTGGAATGTAAATTAAGTTCGTTGTAACTTAGATTTTAGGATATATAGCTACAAAATACCTTATTGAAAAGGTGGGTTATAAAAGGGGTTGAATTAAATAAATCGAAATATCTCCCTTATTATTAATTTTCATGCAAAATATTACATAACAAAGGTTTCTTTAAAAATGATTTCCGATAAGTTTTATTCTTCACAAAATTTTGATAGGACTGATATTTAATGAGATAAATGGGTTTTAAAATTAAGATAACAACGCCATCTAAGGCGGTGTAACGAAATACGAACAAGTGACTTCGCCTATAAGGGGCCTTGGACAACAACAATCGAAAACTATTAAACATAGCCTACAGAGAATGTTTCTGTGTTTGTATGAAGTAATATCGGAAGCTACTAAATGATATGTCAATCTTCATTAAACTATGGCTGCATGTAATAACAATTAAGAAACATGTTAAAGGAATTGTCATTGCACCAAATGATTGGTCTCTGGACCAAATTGATCGCATTTTAATTATTTTATTTATTTTTTTTATTGATCGATCAGCGCATTTAGCGCTATACAGATCATTTCTAAAAATTATAAATACAATATATGACACTGAATTGAGGGCAGCCTAGATTGGGCTCCTCAATGGACAAAATAATTGTTAATAAGTAATTGTTTACATAGGTTGGTGTGATGATAAATTTTGATTATAATATGAGGTCCATTGGAAGTCGGCTCTTGATTCTGGTGGGAAATGTGGACTTCCTTCCAAGAGAGTAGTGGGTGGCGCCTGGAACATTTTCTGGGTTGCTATAGAACTTCTTAGCTTGTGAATGAATAAACTGTTTGATTGTGTCAATACCAGTTTCTCTGTGTAGTTGGCTGTTACGGACAAACCAAGGAGAATTGAGTGAAATTCGTAGGACTTTATTTTGAAATGACTGGATGTGTTTAATTTCACTTATTGCAGCTCCTCCCCAGACAAGACAGGCGTAAAACAGTAGAGGTCGTAATAGAGATGTGTAAAGTAGCATGCGATTTTGTAGCTTTAGAGATGATTTCTTGTTGAGGAGCGGATATAATTTAGCTAGTCTTGAGTAGGCCAATTTAAGTTTGTTGTTGATGTGATGTTTCCATGATAGACGGCGATCTATAGTACGACCACTCAAATGAGAGCCACTTGCACCTACCTTGAGCGGGAGGCGTCAGGTGTTTCAGTCTTGAAGCACGCAGCTGGTTGTTGGTATGCCAGCGCTGTTGACAGATCTAAGAAGGTGCTCCGAGAACAAGTTCATATAGTAGGGTAAACTGTATAGTGATTGACCACTTAAGCTAATGAATAATAAAACAATGAAATAGCGGAAAACAGTGGTAACTTATTGAGAGAATTTTAAAGGCATTGGGTCAAGTGAAGATTCAGAAACAAATCAAAATCAATAAACAAAAGAAAAAATAAAATTTTAATGCAAAGATAAATTAAATAAACACAACAAGTCCACTTTTACAGTTATTGACCGTCTACTGCACAGTTATTGACCACACGCTTATTAGTGATTGACCGTCTACTGCACAGTTTTTGACCACACGCTTATTAGTGATTGACCGTCTACTGCACAGTTATTGACCACACGCTTATTAGTGATTGACCGTCTACTGCACAGTTTTTGACCACACACTTGTTAGTGATTGACCGTCTACTGCACAGTTATTGACCACACGCTTATTAGTGATTGACCGTCTACTGCACAGTTATTGACCACACGCTTATTAGTGATTGACCGTCTACTGCACAGTTTTTGACCACACCCTTATTAGTGATTGACCGTCTACTGCACAGTTTTTGACCACACACTTGTTAGTGATTGACCGTCTACTGCACAGTTTTTGACCACACGCTTATTAGTGATTGACCGTCTACTGCACAGTTATTGACCACACGCTTATTAGTGATTGACCGTCTACTGCACAGTTTTTGACCACACACTTGTTAGTGATTGACCGTCTACTGCACAGTTTTTGACCACACGCTTATTAGTGATTGACCGTCTACTGCACAGTTATTGACCACACGCTTATTAGTGATTGACCGTCTACTGCACAGTTATTGACCACACGCTTATTAGTGATTGACCGTCTACTGCACAGTTTTTGACCACACGCTTATTAGTGATTGACCGTCTACTGCACAGTTTTTGACCACACGCTTATTAGTGATTGACCGTCTACTGCACAGTTTTTGACCACACGCTTATTAGTGATTGACCGTCTACTGCACAGTTATTGACCACACGCTTATTAGTGATTGACCGTCTACTGCACAGTTATTGACCACACGCTTATTAGTGATTGACCGTCTACTGCACAGTTATTGACCACACGCTTATTAGTGATTGACCGTCTACTGCACAGTTATTGACCACACGCTTATTAGTGATTGACCGTCTACTGCACAGTTATTGACCACACGCTTATTAGTGATTGACCGTCTACTGCACAGTTATTGAATACTCATTTATTAGTGATTGAACAACACATTTTCACAATTTTCACTTTTTTCTTGTCTGTTTCGTTTCTCTTCTTCTGATCTTTTTCATTAAGAACTATTCGCCACCGGCGTAGCTCTGTCGGCAAAGGTGTTTGCCTGCCGATCCGAAGTTTCGTTCGGGCGCGGGTTCAATTCCCGCTTAGGCTGATTACCTGGTTGGGTTTTTCCGAGGTTTTGCCCAACCGTAAGGCAAATTTCAGGTAATCTATGACGAATCCTCGGCCTCATCTCGCCAAATACCATCTCGCTACCATCAATCCCATCGACGCTAAATAACCTCGTAGTTGATACAGTGTCGTTAAATAACCAAGTTAAAAAAAAATAAGAAAAGAACTCTTCTCGCTGCCTTTTCTTTCATTTCTTATTCGCTTCCTTTCTTCTCTTGCCTCTTCTTCCATTTTTCTCTTTTGTGCCTTATCAGAAGCAAGTGTGTGTCATTTCTCTGATGTTATTACAAATGGCTTCACCCAGCACTGGACGAGGACCAAAGAACACTTTTCCTTCAACGGGATATTTGTTTCTGGACGCTAAGGTTGCTTTTAGGACACCAAACTTCTTGGCAGCTTCATTTAAATCAAATCCACTGTGGACAGGTTCTGTAGCGTTTCGTAAAGCTTCCCCTGTATAATGCACTTTACCTGGCTTAGGCATTATAATATAATATCAGTCCTGTAAAAATCCCCATCATTTAACCGATAACATATATAGAATTGAAGCAAATTGGTCATTATTCTAACAAATAATTTATGAACGACCAATCACTGTAGTTTGCGAACATACACTTTATAGTGATTGACCACGGGGCATTTTTATGTCATATAAAAACTTTTACAAAATAATATTCTGTGGACGGAAACCTTATACCTTTTCTCACACTGTGAGTGTAAAAACGAGCACCAGAATTTATGTATCCTTTGCAGAATAAATAAATTATTGCGTGCATTATTCTTAGCAATTTCTCTAGTTACTTACACTTGTTTAGGTTCATTTGCATTTCCAATCGATTTCAGTCCTCTCAGACAACAGACACTAACTCAGTGGGATGAACAGCGACAACTAACCACAAATAAGGGTTGCTACTAGAGGTATATGCAGCAAAAAGTGAAATCACGATCGTGGTTTATTCACAATATACTTGAAAAAAGGAACCGGTCAATCACCGTATACTGGTCAATAACTACCTAGTTTACCCTATTCGTTTTTAGACGAGCACGCAAGTATAATACAGCTCAGAACAAGGCAGAAGATCATAAGTGTATATTGTGGCTTTTGTGTTCCATACATTGTGATTGTATTTATAATGTGACGTCCTTGGGAAACGGATAGTAACAATAGTCGTAGACGTAAACCCACAAATCGCCATTAGAACGTGGTAAGATTGTACAAGAACAGTGTTAATTATTATTAATATTCATACGTATTTCAAAGACGGTGCGAGTAAGTGCCGGACACCACTGAAAAATACCAGTGCTGCTACAGGAGTGTCTCTCGCAACAATAAAGAGAATTATCTCTGGACAAGGTAAATCAACAAAAGAAAACTTCGATCGAAATACGAAAGAAAAATTTCGTAAAATCGATGGTTTCTTAACGGACTTACTACAACGAACTGTGTATGAGTTTTATAAAAATAAAATAGCTCCAACGTTAAATAAACTTCTCAGTGCATCATCATCATTATGGATAATGTCCCATACCATTCCCGTATTGTGAATCCCCTATCTACCACTAGATCAGCAATAGATGTCATTAAAACATTTATACGTGAAAATAACATCCCTTTGCCCACGCCAGACCCAACAACAAAGTTATCTGCTACAAGAGATAAAACGTAGCCATCATAGAAAAAAGATGTAGGCTATGTAGTTGACGAACTATCATCAAAATACGGCCATGTTGTACTACGACTGCCCCTCCCCCCCCCTTCATCATTGTTGTCTCAGAGCCATAGAATTCGTTTGGTCGGAACTGAAGAGAAATGTCCGATCAGAAAATACATTGGGAAATAAATGTGTTGAAGTACGTGATTTAATAGTAAATGTGACGGGTGACATTAACAATAAAAATCACTGGGTAAGTACGGGTATGTCGAACGTATAAAGACATAAGAAAGTGATTATCGTTCCTTAGCAACTAGCTTGGAATCTTGTGTAATTGATTTAAATAGTGACTCAACGGACTCTGAATAGGTGTTCGTGTTTTAGTTCTGTGTTTACAAGACGCACACAAGGTTCACTCCAGTCTCCAGAAGGGAGAGATGGCAACGCAGCGTTGTTTACATGGAACCTGCTCGGAGTCGCGTGCCTACTTGCTCCTTGCGGTAAGTGTGCCCAATCGCACGTTCCAAGTAGCTCTCATTTGAGTGGACGTACATGGTGTGTCAGAAAGAACGGATGGATTTCAAACTATCGATACGCAGCGAGGGGAGGGATAGAGTGAGGGGGACCACGACTGTTGGGTCAGCCAGAGAATGCAGTTTCAGTTGAGAACATGGTGTTGGTCTTGTGTACAACGTGCTTTCATCGCAGAGACATTTTTGAAAAATGAAGAGTCTGTGATCGCCACTCAGGACTCATTTCGACATCGGACGTCACGCTAGGATTGCAACTCGGAATACAATTTTGCGATGGGTGGCTTCATTTCGTACCACAGGTTCAACATTAAAGAAGAAATCACCTGGACGAACACGGAGCGCGTGTACACTTACAAATGTGGAACCACCTCAGCGATCAGCCCGCAAACATGCTATTGCACTGAGATTGTCTGAGGTTACGGTAAGATCTCGCGCCCTGCGAGTTCTTTCTTTGGGACCATTTGAAGGCGTAAGTAACCACATACACTGGACGAACTGAAGACGGCGATTCGTGAAGAAATCGTGGCAATCCCACCAACTATGACTGTGAAAGTGACGGCGAACTTCAGAAAACACCTCGATGCCTGTATCGAAAGCCAAGGACATCATATGGATGATGTTATATACCATAAATAAACTGCATGTATTGGTGAATCTGTTGATAACAATAATTTTTTAATTTGATGAATCCTTACAATTTTCTTGCCCTATGAAATCCATCCGTTCTTTCTGACGCACCCTTTACTATAAGTGCACTCCCAGATATTTTACAGCTTCATCCTTTGGTTTCCACGGTATCACGTTGGTTGAAAGATTTGTGCATGGAGGATTAGCAGGACGACACAAAGTAAATATCATTGCTTCGCATTTATTGTAGTTCAGTGCGATGCGCCAATTTTCAAGCCAAGGGCATATGATGTGTAAGGCTTCCTGAAGGTGATTTGAGGCCATGTTAATGTTGCATAAATAGCAATTTGTGCAGTTGGTGTATTTTAATTATTTAAATACAATTTAAGTTAAGTTACATATTAAACGATTTATCCTTCTATCAAACACGAATGTTCCCTGGATCAAACGTCCTATTTTAATTATGTAATTACTTTATATTTATTTCTAACCGGTGCAGCGGAGCGCACGGGTACGGCTAGTATAAAATAAAAACGTACGTTGTGTACCACACTTTCCAATACAATTTTTTTTAGAAGTTATTGTAAGTTTCTTCACCCCCACCCGCTGGTCAAGTGTATCGAACTGGAGAACATGGACAAGAGGTAATTACGAGAAGCTATTAATAAATATTAGGAAGCGAGCGGAGTGATTAGGGGTAGCAATAGATTGATAATCAACCCCCGGATGGAGGTCGGCTTAAAGTGTTGGATGGGCGGGCAGCGAACTCCAAGACCGAACTCACCGACGTGCGATGAATATGACAAACGAGATCTGGGATGGAGCCCCGCCCCTTAGCGACCAGATTTTACACCCTTTCCTTGTAAGCTGTCTTGAGCACGTGCCAGGAGTATGCCTCAGCGAGACTTCAGGCGATTGCTTACGACTGTCAGCGACTAAGATGTGGGCTGACAACAATGCTTCTTGTAAAGTAGCTAAACACCGAGAACGCAACGAAAACTGCCACTAAACTCATTTGCCTGAAAGTTATATCGTAATTAATAGTCACAATTCAGTTCAATGAAATACAGTTCATCTTAATTCGCTTCGATTTAATTTAATTTACACCACTGTAATCCAGTTAATAAAATTCAGTTGATTTAAATTAAATCTATACTAATAATAAATCTATAGCCGAAATTTTTCTAATAATTTCCGATTTTCCAAAAATAATTGGTCCTAACATATATAATTAACCACCCTGAAACTGAAAATCGCTTTTTTGAAATTTTTCTTTGTATGTCTGTCTGTCTGTCTGTTTCTTACCTTTTCACGCGATAATGGCTGAACCGATTTCGATGAAAATTGGAATATAAATTAAGTTCGTTGTAACTTAGATTTTAGGCTATATGGCATTCAAAATACATTATTTAAAGGGGCATTATAAGGGGGTCTGAATTAAATAAATCGAAATATCTCGCTTATTATTGATTTTTGTAAAAAATGTTACATAACAAAAGTTTCTTTAAAAATCATTTCCGATAAGTTTTATTATTTGACAAATTTTGATATGACTGATATTTAATGAGATAAATGAGTTTTAAAATTAAAATAACTGCCATCTAAGGCGGTGTAATGAAATAAACAAATGAATTCGTCTATAAGGGGCCTTGGTCAACAACAATCGAAAGCTATAAATCATAGCCTACAGAAAATGTTTCTGCGTTTGTATGAAGTAATATCGGAAGCTAAATTAACCGATTTGTGTAATTAATTATTATTTCACCATTGGAAAGTGTAGTTTCTCTGGATGGACATAATGCTATCATGTTATTACAGTAACTTCTGAGAGAATCGAGGACAGGTAAGGTTAAAATAGCTTCTTATGCACAGAAAACTTGATAGGCTATTCTGTATATTCGTTTCCTGTATTTCTTAAAATAATGTTTATCTCAGAGAATTAACGAACAATGAGAGTGTATTGATTTAGTATGCAGTAATAATATGTTAGCTTAGCATTCCATTATTTTATAATCCAAATTTTAACTATGCTCAATTGAATCCTGTTAAAATACATAAAATACATATGCAATAAATGCAATGCAAAAAAATTGGGTAATGAGCCAAGCAGATTATGTTGCGCTGTTGTAAAATAAAATTTGTTCCTCCTGAGATTCAAGAGCCCCCATAACAAATTAAAAACTTACTTATCGGTGTACATCCGTTATCAACACATTTTTTATATAATATAATATAATTTAAGTTAAAGTTATTTGAAGGGTTCAGAACCATAGTGGCCCAAGCGCCATTTACTGAATACGTAGAAAACAGGGGTTAAAATTAAGTTATTTTCATAATTCAATGGAAACATATAGCAAGTAAAATAAAATATACACATTAAATCTAAATGATATGTCAGTCTTCATTAAAGTATGGATGCATGTAATAAAAATTAAGAAACATATTAAAGAAATTGTCATTGCACCAAATGAGTGCTCTCTGGACCAAAATGATCGCACTTTAATTATTTAAATACAATTTAAATTAAGTAACATATTAAACGATTTATCCTTCTATCAAACACGAATCTTCCCTGGAACAAATGTCCTATTTTAATTATGTAATAACTTTATAATTGTATCTAATGGGTGCAGCGGAGCGCACGGGTACGGCTAGTTCAAAATAAATTGTGTTCCTTTGACTTAGGGGCGTACGCAATGGGGGTTTTGCCAGGTTTCAACCTTCCCTTTGAACTTAAAAAAGAATTATATATTTAGACTAGGCGTACCCGTGCGCTCCGCTGCACCCGTTAGAAATAAATATAAAGTAATTACATAATTAAACTAGGACATTTGATCCAGGGAAGATTCGTGTTTGATAGAAGGATAAATCCTTTAATATGTTACTTAATTTAAATTGCATCCAAATAATTAAAATGCGATCATTTTGGTCCAGAGACACTCATTTGGTGCAATGACAATTCTTTAACCTGTTTCTTAATTTTTATTACATGCAACCATAGTTTAATGAAGATTGACATCATTTAGATTTAATGTGTATATTTCATTTTACTTGTTATAGGTTTCCATTGAATTATGGTAATAACTTAATTTTAACCCTTGTTTTCTACGTATTCAGTAAATGGCGCTTGGCCTACTATGGTTGTGAACCCTTCAAATAACTTAAATTATATTATATAATATTACATATTATATTATATTATATTATATTATATCAGAAGTTACTGTAATAACATTATATAGCATTATGTCCATCTAGAGAAACTACACTTTCCTATAGTGAAATAATAATTAATTATACAAATCGGTTAATTTAGCTTCCGTTATTACTTCATACAAACACAGAAACATTCTCTGTAGGCTATCTTTCATAGCTTTCGATTGTTGCTGTCCAAGGCCCCTTACAGACGAAGTCATTTGTTTTTTAATTCATTACACGGCCTTAGATGGCAGTTATTTTAATTTTAAAACTCATTTATCTCATTAAATATCAGTCCTATCAAAATTTTTCAAGGAATAAAACTCATCGCAAATTAATTGTAAAGAAACGTTAGTTATGTAACATTTTTCACAAAAATCAATAATAAGCGAGATATTTGGATTTATTTAATTCAGGCCCCCTTATAACCCCCCTTTTAAATAATGTATTTAGAATGCCATATAGCCCAATATCTAAGTTACAACGAACTTAATTTATATTCCAATTTTTTCATCGAAATCCGTTCAGCCATTATCGCGTGAAAAGGGAACTAACATACAGACAGACAGACAGACAGACAGACATACAAACAAAAATTTCAAAAAAGCGATTTTCGGTTTCAGGGTGGTTAATTATATATGTTAGGATAAATTATTTTTGGAAAATCGAAAATTACCAGAAAAATTTCGGCTATAGATTTATTATTAGTATAGATTTGAGTATTTTATAATCGTTTTCCCTTTTATAAATTTTTCACTGTCCCAGAGTGCACCGAAATAAACAAAAAAATAAAATTGTCTGCGAGTCTTCTAGCGACAGTGGAAGTGATGATGATGATGATGATGATGATGATGATGATGTAGTATTCCTGTTTTGTGGGAAAAAAATTTAATAACATAAACAAAGAAAGAAATGGATCAAATGCACACAATTCTGCCATTGGTGCCACGAAATGTGCTCTTAATCTTGTGACCACAAAAAACTTATTTGTGACATGTGTCTGAATGGGTGAAACATAAAATTGAAAGGTTTTAGTTCTATTGGACGCAATGAACTATTTAATGTTAGGTTAAAATGCTAAACTATGTAATTTTGTTTTAAAGGTGCTAAGAAACTTAAGAAAATATCACATGAAGAAGTTTTTTCTTTTACAAAATGTAATTTAAATAATTTTCTGAATGCTGTCTTATATAATTATTAGTTATTAATAAACATTCTTGGTGTTCTATGTTTTTATTTCATTGTAATATTGAAATAATTGTCATTAAATATGTTAAAATGTATAGGGGACGAAATTTATACCTCTTCATTGAAATGTAAAAAATTGCATAATTTCATTCTTCATGTTTTATATTCAATTTGATTCCAAGTTTTTGAATTTAGAATTCTGTGTCTTGTAGTTAAATGTTGAAAATTCTTGACTGGATTAGTTTCAAGTCTTCAACTTTAATGGTATACGAATGGTGAGACAAAACTAAATAGGGGACAATAAATCGGCACTCTACCTTATTATGTCGTACAATATTTTATTCTCGACCATGCTGAAATGTAGTAATTATACACCTGCTAGCAGCCCTTTAATGGACCTCATTAAAGTACACCTATTCATTAAAGTTCAGGTGTTCCACCAATCAGAAAACACCATTGTAGCAATATGAAAGCGCAAGTATCGATTATTCTCGGATATGCAATCGAAAGACAACTAGCGAAACGTCTCGGAGGCTGGAAATCCAATACTGTCGCAGAAGATTATGTTCTGTTACTATAATAATTAGCGCTAATTGTAAATAATATTCAAATAAATTCAATTTGTCATCTCGTTTTTCAATGTCTAAATCAATGTCAAGGTTATATCAAGATTAATCTTTATTTTAATCTCTAGATTATATCAAGGTCAATGACATTTGTTTCTCGGAAAAAAAAATCAATACTTTCGCGTCTGCGCACATCTCACAATTTACGAGGTATTGCACAAGGTCAGTTCCGCTCCTCAGTCAGATAAGAATAACATGAATACTTACGAATAATTTCAAGTTAGAAATATGGTCGAGGATAAAAAGTCGTATGAAACTTGATTATAATGGTAATTAAAACGCTCGTATGAAAATTATGAAACTCGCTTGCGCTCGTTTCATAAACGTACTCGCGTCTTAATTACTACCATTATAGGCACGTTGCATAATGTACTAATAGTACTTACTGTGACATTTTAATTCTCCTACCAGTTTTGTTTTCTATTGTACTATTAAAATTATAGCATTTATAGCCTATGAACTTATTGTATCCTATAGGATACCTTGCGAATTTAAGAGTTAAAGTAGATTTGAAGTATTAATATTATCCTAGAGGAAGGAGTTGGTGAAATTCTCCAATTTAAAGAGATCTGAATACCGTGCATTCATGGCTCATGTCGGTAAAGCTGCGGTTATCGTGTTCCTTAGCCCGCTTTAGTCCTAAGCTTGGCTTTCAAAGCGATGAAATTCTCGGAATAATGACTGAACCAAACGAATTTTCACCTGGTGTTTTTCATCCCATAAGGGCGACTCGAAATGAGTAGCAACGCAGGTGTGAAGACCCAAAACAATTAAGGGAATTGGATTCCAAACAGCACTTTAAAATTATACGAATTTACAAACGGCGAACGTACGCAATGGTGACATTTCTGTGGTGGTCAGGACGACTGCAGATTGCACAGCGATAATGCTATTCTAACTAAGCATTTTTATTCTGACACGCGGAAGAAAATAGTTCTGACAGACGAGCTGGAGGATGGCTGTCAGCAGAATTGAAGAAATGGTAGTTCTTACCATTAAATTTACGAAATGGTTTAAAATTAAGTTATGAAGAAGAGAAACAAATATCGTTTCCGTGAAGAGTTCTCACAGGAAGAAAAACGTTTCCACTTTAAGGTATACAGTAGCGTGCAAATTAATCCGGACAACGAAATTACTTATGCAAAAACACTCAAACGGGATTTAAAAAAAGGATCTAAGACATACCTCAGTAATCTATGTGGCCTCCCTTGTTCCTAATAACAGCTCTGAGACGATTTGGCATGGATTCCACTAATTTTCCACAAATATTCTTCATTTCTTCATCGCGAAACCATACACCAATGAGGGCAGAAATCATCTTCTCCTTTGTAGAACAATCCATTTTTTGCATTCTTCTTTTGCAAATTGACCACAAGTTCTCAATGGGGTTGATGTCGGGTGAGTTGCCTGGCCAGGGGAGTACCTGAATATTCTTCTTGTTGAAGAATTCTGTAGTTTTTCGAGACGTATGGCATGGTGCCAGGTCTTGTTGGAACACACCTCTGCCATCCGGAAATGATTTTTGCAGCTGGGGTACGATTCTGGTTTCCAATAAGTGAATATATTTGTCAGAATTCATCATTCCCTTGATAGGTATTAATGATCCAGGCCCTTCATGTGTAAAACAACCCCAAAACATTACTTTAGGGGGGTATTTGGGTGCTTGTTGGAGATGAGCTGCTGTTACTTTTTCGGATCCTTTCCGTACGTAAGAAACACGGTGGCCGTGGACCTCGAAATGAGACTCATCGGAAAAAAGTACATTCTTCCAGTCATTCACTATCCAGTGTTGATGTAATTTTGCCCACATTAAGCGTTTTTTGCACATAACAGGGGGTAGCAGTTGCTTCTTAATAGGCTTACGAGCCCTTCGTTCAGCTTCCAAAAACCTACGCCGCACTGTTGTGACGTGAATATTCGCCCCAGTGGTAGCCATTAACTCGCGGGTTAGGTCGACAGCAGTTAGTCTAGGATTTAATTTACTTTTTCTGACAATTAAACGATCATCTGCAGGTGAAGTGTTCCTTTCCCGGCCACAGTTTCCTTTTTTCTGGGGTGTGATGGATCCAGTCTCCCTGTATCGTTTTATGATCGAATTAACAGTAGCCAAACCGATGTGACATTCTGCAGCAATTTGTCTCAGAGTCACAGAAGAATGCTCTGCTAATGTTATAATTTTAGATCGATTTCGTGGAGTTGTATCCATTTGTGAAGACGACAGAATGTACACAGGATTTCAGTATTAAGTCTTCAACACAACTGAAATGCTTATAAGTACAAAACGACAGGCAAAATGTCACATATTATAAAAAATAATAACGACAGACCTTGAACAATGGAATTACACGTACTACAGATGTCAATTAATACGGTATGAGCAGCTGTGAGGCCAACAATGATAGAAAATGTAAAAATATGTGTGTTCGGATTAATTTGCGCGCTACTATATGTATGTACACATTTGCATACAAAAAATTTTGTTTTGCATAATTTTGCTCTGTAAAATTTTTATACAATTGAGAATGGTACCAGAAAGAGAATGAAGTGAACAGATCCCTTGAAATTATGTATAAATTGTTTTTAAAAATTATTTTGTTCATAATTTTCATATACAACTTGAAACATGATAGCTCATTCAGTTTTTAAGATACAGCTAATTTTTTCACTGTTTTATAGCTAAAACTATTCTTTAGTGCCTGACATTGAGCTATTTTTTATTTTCATTTACATTAATTAAATATTACCATACATGTAACTTATACTAATATTTTATGTCGTATAAATCAAGTAAAAAATCCATAGATAATTATTAACTATAGTAAAGTTAATTTACTCATTGTCAGGCACTAGGGGACATTTCAAGCTTCAAAATGACACCAAAATCTTCTTGGTATCACCATATTTGGCTGAGATATGTTTAAAAGAATTAAATATTCTAAAATTATTATTTACAGGAAATGAGCCACAAACTTTCAGAGCCTAGAAGACTCCATCATCATATGTCACCCCTTAAACAGCTTCATGTCGGTCCAGTTTCAGCTTCTTTCTGGCTCTAAAAATACCTCCTCCTTGTTTTAACTTCAGGTGTTGAATTTTTTTTTTTAATTTTGTTCTTATTTTCCATTGATGCAACAAATCCTGCGATGGTGTTTGTCCCAGGGTTTATTCCCATCCTCCTCAGAATTTTAATTTCTACTTTTGGACTCTTATTAAAATGACGTACAACATCATTGACACACAAATTTACAGTTTTATGACTAACAGTAAAATATTATAAATTACTTCATTATGTAAAAATGTGTTTTCAGTCTAATGATAATGACTAGAAAGAAGTTTATTTTACAAGAAATGCTGGACGAGGGGATTGACTGCTACAAGGATCACTCCGAAAGTAATTCACAATATTTATTTAAAAATTACATTTTTATTCTACAGTTTTGCTATTTTCACAGAATGTAGATACATCCTTCAGGAACAATACGTCACTTTTCCACATAATCCCCGCACTTTTCAACTGCCTTATGCCACCCTGGAATGAATGAATGAATGAATGAATACATGCACGATAAAAGTCTGGACCAACACGTCTGAGCCACTCTTTAGTAGCGTGCACGAGGGAGTCATCATCTTTAAACCTCGTTCCTTCAGTTTACCAAAGAGATGGTAATCGCATGGTGCCAGATCAGGACTGTAAAGCGGGTTTTTCAGTGTTGTCCATCCAAGATTATAAATCTCGAAGAAGTACCATCATGGCGCTACTTACGGGAACGACTTAAATTAAATTTGAATACAAGGGGGAAGGACGTATCTATGACCTCAATAAATTACAAAGGTTTATAAAAAAAAATAAATTAAAAAAAAATGTTGTGCATTACTTTTGGAGGGATTTTCGTAGAAGTGACCGTGGCTGATGACTCAGAATTTTGGAAAATGGGACTTATCAGAAAAACCATAAGGCATAAATCGAAAATTCTTATATCAACTTAAAGGGGCGAAAATTCTCTATTAAAATAGTTATGTTTTGAAAATTCAAATTTTTCATCATTTTTTGCGTTTTGTGGGTGTACATATACCTTAACAGTCTTACTAATAAACTGTGTATAGTTTTTATACTAGACTTATGCAGAGTTGAGACAGAAAACGTTACTAATAAACCGTGAATAAGCTATGGACGTATAAACAGGCTGTAACTATACAATGGGAATTGCTTTGCAGTAGTTATATACACGAAACCCCTTGTTTAAGCGTTGTATATAGAGAAAAAATGGCCGCTCCTCTAACAGCTGGTCGTATCGACTGTCATTTTATGTTGATGGTTGCCTAGTAACCAAAGACGAACAAACCAAAGAGCACAGAATAATTAGAATAATATTACTGTAGCTTGTACTCTTTGACCAAAATATAGTATGGTAATCGATTAGAGCCAGTTGTACTATCGATACTTAACACGCCACACTAGAGCTCTCTACCGGATGCAATAGAGAATCTCAGATATTCTATTATCTTTCGTAACGAAGTAATGACGAAACTATGACGTAGCTGTGTAACAGTTGTAATGTTATACACGACGTATGTAGTGATTATTAGTAAGGAATTTACACACGACGTATAAATGAGCTACTCATTGTATAAATATAAGACAGTGAAACGTCTGTATATAGAGTTTTTATTAGTAAGACTGTAAGTGTGTGCCAACTTAATTGAGCTCGTCGTTAGTCAAAGTTGTTACAGCGTCTCGATTTTTTATTCTGAAAACATAGATTTAAATCCCATTGGGTCCAAGCGGAATTTGTGGTGGACAAAAGACAGTGTCCGGCCATTTACCTGATTTCGTAACGCGATTCCCAAGCATGATGCCTTAGATCACGACGCTACGACCCGGGACTGGAAAAATTAGTCTCTCCTTTAAAATGTGTGCTTCCCGTACCTTGCTGTGGTGTGTTAAACTTGATCACAAAATTTGCAAACATTCCTTGTCATGCACGTGATAATATATCACTCCCAAGTTTTTGAGACAGAATGTATCATGTCAAAGTCAAAGTAGTACAAGTCAGAGGTCTGCATCGGTCGTTTTCGCTCGAGCGCCAAGTAGTTCCTAGCATAATCCGATAGGTAGCGCACATGCATGATGGATAAAATTGTCGCGAGCAATAAATCCTAGAACGGTATAAGGGTAGGTACACGTTGGAGCAACGATAAACGATAAAAGAAATGACCTAGCGACGCTCTGGTATTATCAAAGAATCAAGTGTTCATATCGGAGAAACGAGGACGCGGGAAGAGAACATTTTGATTTATCAGTAGAAGATATTCTATACATCCACTTAATGAAAGAAGATATATAGGAAATATCAGCTGCTAGGTTCAAGTTTAATATAACTTAAATACGTACAAAAGTGAACCCGTTTCTCATCCCAAAGATAGTATAAATTCATTGTGTTGTGATTGGTTGTTGTGATCACATAATGTATCACGAATAAATACACAACTGCTCAATTTTCCAATATCTACAATAATTAATTTAATATGCCGAAATAATAATAAACGATTAATGTTCGGATATATTGATAACCAGCGTCATTATACAGATTAATATTATCTTAATCAGAGATCATATGAACGACAAGAGCGAAGAAAATGGAACTTTTCTTTTTCGTCGCTTTTATCGTGTATCTTCGCTTTTATCGTTACTCCAATATGCACACCTCAATGACAATGCATGCTTCAATTCTCTCTGATATAGAATCGCTGCTTCTTTTATCGTGTATCTTCGCTTTTATCGTTACTCCAATATACACACCTCAATGACAATGCATGCTTCAATTCTCTCTGATATAGCATCGCTGCTTCTTTTATCGTGTATCTTCGCTTTTATCGTTACTCCAATATGCACACCTCAATGACAATGCATGCTTCAATTCTCTCTGATATAGAATCGCTGCTTCTTTTATCGTGTGTCTTCGCTTTTATCGTTACTCCAATATACACACCTCAATGACAATGCATGCTTCAATTCTCTCTGATATAGCATCGCTGCTTCTTTTATCGTGTATCTTCGCTTTTATCGTTACTCCAATATGCACACCTCAATAACAATGCATGCTTCAATTCTCTCTGATATAGCATCGCTGTTTCTTTTATCGTGTATCTTCGCTTTTATCGTTACTCCAATATGCACACCTCAATAACAATGCATGCTTCAATTCTCTCTGATATAGCATCGCTGTTTCTTTTATCGTGTATCTTCGCTTTTATCGTTACTCCAATATGCACACCTCAATAACAATGCATGCTTCAATTCTCTCTGATATAGCATCGCTGTTTCTTTTATCGTGTATCTTCGCTTTTATCGTTACTCCAATATGCACACTTCAATAACAATGCATGCTTCAATTCTCTCTGATATAGCATCGCTGTTTCTTTTATCTTGTATCTTCGCTTTTATCGTTACTCCAATATGCACACCTCAATGACAATGCATGCTTCAATTCTCTCTGATATAGCATCGCTGTTTCTTTTATCGTGTATCTTCGCTTTTATCGTTACTCCAATATGCACACCTCAATAACAATGCATGCTTCAATTCTCTCTGATATAGCATCGCTGTTTCTTTTATCGTGTATCTTCGCTTTTATCGTTACTCCAATATGCACACCTCAATAACAATGCATGCTTCAATTCTCTCTGATATAGCATCGCTGTTTCTTTTATCGTGTATCTTCGCTTTTATCGTTACTCCAATATGCACACTTCAATAACAATGCATGCTTCAATTCTCTCTGATATAGCATCGCTGTTTCTTTTATCTTGTATCTTCGCTTTTATCGTTACTCCAATATGCACACCTCAATGACAATGCATGCTTCAATTCTCTCTGATATAGCATCGCTGCTTCTTTTATCGTGTATCTTCGCTTTTATCGTTACTCCAATATGCACACCTCAATAACAATGCATGCTTCAATTCTCTCTGATATAGCATCGCTGTTTCTTTTATCGTGTATCTTCGCTTTTATCGTTACTCCAATATGCACACCTCAATAACAATGCATGCTTCAATTCTCTCTGATATAGCATCGCTGTTTCTTTTATCGTGTATCTTCGCTTTTATCGTTACTCCAATATGCACACTTCAATAACAATGCATGCTTCAATTCTCTCTGATATAGCATCGCTGTTTCTTTTATCGTGTATCTTCGCTTTTATCGTTACTCCAATATGCACACTTCAATAACAATGCATGCTTCAATTCTCTCTGATATAGCATCGCTGTTTCTTTTATCTTGTATCTTCGCTTTTATCGTTACTCCAATATGCACACCTCAATGACAATGCATGCTTCAATTCTCTCTGATATAGCATCGCTGCTTCTTTTATCGTGTATCTTCGCTTTTATCGTTACTCCAATATGCACACCTCAATAACAATGCATGCTTCAATTCTCTCTGATATAGCATCGCTGTTTCTTTTATCGTGTATCTTCGCTTTTATCGTTACTCCAATATGCACACCTCAATAACAATGCATGCTTCAATTCTCTCTGATATAGCATCGCTGTTTCTTTTATCGTGTATCTTCGCTTTTATCGTTACTCCAATATGCACACCTCAATAACAATGCATGCTTCAATTCTCTCTGATATAGCATCGCTGTTTCTTTTATCGTGTATCTTCGCTTTTATCGTTACTCCAATATGCACACTTCAATAACAATGCATGCTTCAATTCTCTCTGATATAGCATCGCTGTTTCTTTTATCGTGTATCTTCGCTTTTATCGTTACTCCAATATGCACACTTCAATAACAATGCATGCTTCAATTCTCTCTGATATAGCATCGCTGTTTCTTTTATGTTTATCGTCGCTCCAACGTGTCCGTACCCTAAGCCGAGTGTTAGACATTCGTTCTTGTTACAGTGATGAACTGTGTAGTAACATCATAGATGTTTATCATTTCAAAACTTTGGAGTGTTTAACTAACCTCTCCATAGTACAAATACAAAACTTGCTTTAACCCGTCTTAGCCCAAACTCATTACAGATGTACAAATTGTTTATAAATGATTAAATAATGTTTATTATAGCCTATGGAAGTATTATTTATTGTGAATTCATGGAAAATCATATTTACAAACGGACTGTAGGGGTGTCACCTGTAGGTGACATTGGGCAGTAAATCTTATTGTCACATTTAATGACTGCAATATCATATTTTATTCAGTGGAGAATATTTAAGATAGCATATATGTAATAATACTACTGGATGGGACTGAATCGCTGGCTGGATGTCTGTATGGAGCTTTCCCATGAAGACCACAACATACTTGCACGATATTTCGCCGGAATTCACAATATGTCAATTCTTTTTGTATTGCATCTCTTCTTGATACTAACCACGCATTATGACAGGCTGCATCGAGATCAAATGCAAAATTGGGAACCACCATTTCGATCCATGAAAGCTCACTTTCAAAGAATGAACATTTTCGTCAAATCTATCTACTCCTTCCATGTATTTGATGTACTATTCAATAACCGAAGGGCAATCCACTTGAATTTTGCTTCGTTTCCCTGCAATAGAACTGACTCGATCTGCTTTCAAAATTGGAGTTACATTGTGTCAGTTTGAAGCAAGAGTGACAATATTATTATCATGCCATCGAACAGCATCATCCTGTGTCACAGCGAAAGATATTGCACCACGATTGCGCTTTTTCATGTGCTTAGCGAGGTAGCCAAGACGTGAAGCTGCTGACCATAATTTATATCCAAAACGCATGAATATGCTGATTTTCACTATGTCTCCCATAATAGGGAACCATTGTTTCATGAATAGATTTGTGACTCCACCATATCTTTTCAAACTGTTGGCCAAAATTGCCATTTAGAATCTCGAAGTATCTTCGGACTTTACCAAATTCATCATTAGGAGGAAGATTGAAATTGTCCGAAAGATGTAAATACTTATGGATTTCTGTAAACCTACTTCTCCTCATGGTATTGGATACAAGTTAATTGTGTACATCTGATTTTGTTTCGCAAAACATTCTTATGCTTTGGGAAGACATGTAGCCCGTCAGTAAGAGAATGGCAATGTAAACTTTTTATATCATTTTTGTCCAATTCAATAGAATGATTCCTTTGGAGGGCATACAATTTTGACATTTTACACATGACAGCGAGTATTTCTTCACTGAACAGGAGCTCGAAACATTAGACAGGAGTAAGTTTTGATTCATTATAATCTGTAGATGTTTCATCTAAGTCGCCTCTTCCAGATATACAAGTAAAGATTTCTTCTTTGTCAGACCACTCTTTATTACGAAAAGAAATATTAGAAGTAGATTATTTTTTTTCTCTGCTGAAGTCTAATACTAGAAATAGATTGTCTTTCATCGCGAGAAATGTTAGAATAACACTGTGTTCTTTCGTAGACCATAAGAAGAGTTACTTCTTCCATGTATATTCATATCTGATTTCGGTAGTTTGTTTTTGTCTGTTGAAACTTCAGTGTTTATTTCCTCAATATAAGAATTGGACATTGTTATCTCGTCAATTGTTGGTAGTTTCGGGTTACTTCCTTCATCATTATCTATTAGTACGTCATTGGCAGAAGTAACGTTGACTTCAAATGTAGGTCTGAGTATTCTTCCTGGAAGATGGTTGATGTCACTGGTTGTTTCGTCACCACTTTCCTCATCGATAACTGGTCCATCAGCCGGTGGAAATATGGTAATATCAATAACAGACGAAGCTCCAACTGTATCTTCATCCATCATCTCCAGTATTTCATACACAGTCAGACTATAGAAGAAAAATAAGTAACATAACTATACTAATAGGCTATAATGAGATCGGACGTTTAATGTATCTGACTAATGTCACCTGGAGGTGACATGTCACTTTGTAGTCCCTATATACACTATTTTACTTGTTTTTGAAAATTGCATATACAATATCAATAGTTTAGTAATGTATACATGGAAACAAAAATGAAACTACTTAACTCTGAGTACTATTTTCACAAGCCATTATGTGAAGTGCGCACAAAGTTGAGATTCTTCTGCATCCACGCTGATGTTTTCTTCTCTACTGCTGCAGATTTACGAGCTAGTCGCCAAAAATGGTTGAAATTCAGTTATCAGATGTCTAATAAGGCATTGTGGACGGCGATTTATGTTTAAATATATTTATTGGTAATTTTGGACAGCTTGTTAGGGAGCGTCACCTGTAGGTGACATTGGGACATCAAATAAATGTTGTAGGCAAATGCTTCCCCCCCCCCCACACAGGAGTGATTTTGTTTTTGCCACATCTGATAGATGTTATTGGATGTAAATGTAATTATTATAAACGGAGAACACAATCACGATAATGCAAGAACCGTATCAAGTTTTCTAGTAATAATAATAATAATCTCTAATAATTAGTGTATCAATCTTTGCGTCTGTAACAGTTGTGCTGTATGATTATTCGTTTCATTATAATTTTCTGTGACGTTATCTCTGTACTAATATTGTTATTAATCTACTTCTATATAATAATATTTTGTAAAACGTTTCTACATTGTCGCAGTATATATAGGCAGAACACTATGTATGGACCTATCATATTATATATGTGGTAAATCAAATATTGAATAATTATTAACTAGGAATAATAACTGTGTATCGAAGTTTTTCATACTATTTCATTTATAACTTCATGTTACTGTTTTGGTACGTTCCATTAAACGTTTGTCACAAACGCAGAAAATAAAGTCTTATTTTTACCGTGTGAGCAAAACATATGTGTATCTTATCTGTCGCCTTCCATACAAGATAAGACATGTCGGTGAGATGACCTTGTACTGTGCTTCTATTTATTACGAGCGTATCACGACCGATCTTATCTCACTCGAGCGTGCGACATTAACTCCAATGCAGCACTCTGGTACAAGTTTTAAAGACAAAATGCTTTAAGATTGAGTGAAATAATTTTCTTTATTATCATAACTTAAGAAAGAACTACTATATTTTAAGCCATTTTTTGTTTTAAATTTTTGCTTATAGCAAAAAACACTGATTCTAACATAACAATCAAAACAAATCACTCAAAAAATAGTTATATACAATGGGATAAGCAAATTTTACCGGTATAAAACATTTAAAAAATTTGTTTTCTGCTTATTTGGAAGAAAATATTGCTTTTTTATAGTACGATACTAGCCTAGGACTAGTTTATAGTAAAACGTATATAAATAAGTACTGTATTTTATATCTCAAAACTGCTCTAGCACTGCAAAGTTGCTTTCGTAGCGCAAAGCACGTTACATAGGTTAAGTAACGTAAATTTAACAATTTTCACTGTATTTTAATTATTTTCACTGTTACTAACAGCCTACGTGTGTGTTACTAAAATGATTTACAAATTGTTGGTAAAAAAATTAAGTGGTTCAAATTTTAGATGGACAAAAATAGGCTAAAAATGGGTAAAATTTGCTTAATACAGTGTATATGTGTACTTCCATCACTGTGATGATTAAAAAATTTCATTCACATACAGGGTGTATCAAAATCCATAGAGAAAACTGGAACGGTTGAAATTACACGATAATAGAAACAAAAAGGGTCAGAAAAACATTCATTGTTTGTAGTTTGTACACATGGACACAGCGTGTACTTTTCACTTCGTACACTAGTGTCATAGTCCTAGTTAGTGAGAAATAAAAACAAATTAAACGTTATTGTATGGCTACTCCTCGCTCGAAATACTGTTATCCGGTCTACACAATATATAACTTACATTATGGTTTGATTACAACTCCACCTCTCGTCAATGTTCAGACCACTTCTAATGCGAAAAGGGAAAATAATACTTTTACAAACCAAGTCAGTGACGGCTCGTAATCATATATTCGCAACCGTTCATTTGTTTACTTTCAACCGTTTCAGATTGCGCCATACATTTTTATACATCCTGTATGATGACCTCTTTTTGGAATTCTACTTCCTGATCCTGATGTTATGCATCCTGTTTACACGTAAAAACCACAACAGTCTTCTACTTTACCCTTCCTTGCAACAGGGTAATTCAAGAGTAATTAACGCCATTTACGGAGCTTATTTCAGAAGACATTCTGCGCAAAAACTGTCATATAAACATGGGCCCTATTCTTAATATTTTCAGAGTTACACTAATTTGATGTTATTAAAAATACCGTAAAATGGGGTAAGTTTGCACCTCTATGAAAAACTTTTTGTGCGAGATCGTGCGTATTTGCTTGTTTTCCGCACAGAACCAATACGCGGTAAGTGTGAAATACCACATTCAGTATTCCCAACCTAACACACATAACAATTTCCCCTCTTCTTACCGCTTGAGCGCGACATTCATTTTACTGCTTTAGGCTTTTAACATATTATTTTTAGAGACGTTTAACATAGTAATAATTATAAATTGGAAACTTACCACTGCAATTTCACCTAAATTGCAATGTTAATGATTGTTTTTAAATATTTGCAAAAATTAAGTAAAGTCTACTACTCCACGAAACTTATTGCATTCCTGATACAAGTAACATTAAGGAAGCCGTGAAAAAATCAACGAGATTCCAGATGCCGATGTTATTACTGCAATATGTTATATAAATAATATTGTTAAAATATTAAAATGAAAAAAATAAATCATTACATAACCTTACCGTTTGTTTTAAGTTCGCATTTATAGACTGGGGGAAAAAAAAGACAGACGTATATGACGGCCTACTGGAGTATAGATATTTTTGTTTTTTAAAGTTGCCGTCATTAAACAGAAACCAAGATGGAGATTTCATTGCAACTAATTAGAAATTCGTCTTTCAGGTATGTAATAAACGATCTCCGCACAAAATAATGTACGATGTGGGTCCCTATCACCACGGCATGGCGCATCCTCAGGTTGCGGATAGAGGAGACGGCCTCCAGATATGGAGGGTAGCTGCGAATATATTGAATAAGCAGTCGTGGACAGCCGATAAGGGGTGGTCCTCCAGCTTGGGGGTTGGGCGAAGGGCTAACAACCCATCACCGTAAAAAACAGCTTGTTACGTATCCCTATAATAAGCCTCGGAATAGGACTGATTCTCTGGCACGACCACAGCAAAGGAATAAGGATTTGAGATTCACTCAGAGAGGAACATAGATTCAGGGTGTTTGAGAATAAGGTGCTAAGGAAAATATTTGGGGCTAAGCGGGATGAAGTTACAAGAGAATGGAGAAAGTTACACAACACAGAACTGCACGCATTGTATTCTTCACCTGACATAATTAGGAACATTAAATCCAGACGTTTGAGATGGGCAGGGCATGTAACACGTATGGGCGAATCCAGAAATCTATATAGAGTGTTAGTTGGGAGACCGGAGGGGAAAAAGACCTTTAGGGAGGCCGAGACGTAGATGGGAGGATAATGTTAAAATGGATTTGAGGGAGGTGGGGTATGATGATAGAGACTGGATTAATCTTGCACAGGATAGGGACCGCTGGCGGGCTTATGTGAGGGCGGCAATGAACCTTTGGGTTCCTTAAAAGCCATTTGCAAGTAAGTAAGTAAGTAAGTACACGAGCGATATGTTTGTTTTCATGTTCTCGGAAATTAAAAAAGCTCAACTACGTTTCGCTTTTTCAATCTTTTCCTCGAACATGAAAACGTCAACATACCGCTCTTGTAACGTATATTACTATTATATACTCGTAGGTCTAGGGGTGTTTACATGAACCAAATTTATCTGTTCATCACTTCCACCGATAGATGGTGTATGTGTACAGTGTTCGTGGTCATAGAATTTGATTCAACATCAATGTACGCAGATGACACCATAATTTACTGCAACAAATCTCATCCAAACGAAGCTATTGCCGCCATTCAAAGACATCTGAGTTTCATTGAACAATGGTTCCTGTGTTGGAGAATACAAATCAATCCTGACAAGTATGAATCCATAATTTTCACAAAGTGCACCAAAAAACCTGATAGTAAACTTACATTATATGGTCAGTCTCTACAATATGTTGATCAAATTAAATATTTAGGAGTTACTCTTGACAACCGTTTACTCTGGACACAACATATCAAATCCACTACTGCGAAAGCTACTGCTAGGACCTTTCAAATCTATTCGTTACTAAGATCTCCAGTGCTCAGTTTAAAACAGAAAACAAATCTTTATCGACAATTAATTCTTCCTATTCTGACTTATGTGTCTCCCGCCTGGTTTTATGCACCCCGGACTACCCTCAAGCCACTCCAAACAGCGCAAAACAGATCTCTCCGGATCATCCATGCCTGCGATTGGTTCACCAGCAATACACAAGTCCATGAAGATCTACAGGTTGACTATCTCCACACTCATCTGCTACAAGCTACCAGAAAATTCTACCCGAAACTTCACTCCAGCAATAACCCATTCATCTCATCATTAGGCAGTTATGATCCTCAGCAGTTCACCAAATTCAGGACACCTAAATCCATCATTAATCCTTAGGCTTATAGTTTTTGACTAGTTTTTCTTTATTCTCATTCTGACGGTATCACCACTCAATCTTGATTTAGTGGTCTTCTCCCACTTGTTTTCCTCTCATGTTGTTCAGTTTATATGCGTAGGCAAGAAACCTGGTGGCTTTGACACTACTTCTTTATCAATTATGCATTTTAAAAATTGTTTATGGCATTTCTATACCTTAACAACAGAACGTGTGCATAATTTGATTGAAATATAGATAAAATTAATTACCTCTCATTGCAGATGATGTGCACAATCTCAATATAAGTTATACGTGAATCATTAAGGAAGATGAATAAAGCAATGCAATGTTTGACACACAAATATCATAACAGCTGTGCAGTTAGAATCAGAATCATATATTCGCAGACGTAAAGAATGAGACATCGAGGCTTGCCGAGTTACCGTCACCGGTCGACTGTGAATTGAGATGCTACAAATTTCCGCAACGACGCTCACTACACGGGCAGGCCGTGGCTTCCGTACTAGATGGCGTATGCGGTCCATCATCCACCGATCTTGAACTCCTTACTTTCGTACAGAAAAATTACGAAGTTTCGACAATGAGTACCATAGGCGGAGAGAGAACCATTTCCTTGTGTGGGGGGCGGCGCAAAGCAAAACCATAGAATCCCCATATAACGGGGTTTTGGGAGACATCATTTACCTCCTCCCCCCCGTTATAGCTTGACCGTATTGTATTGTAGTTATTAATATTCCATGGTATTCATACATTTCTTTACAGCTACAATATGGAACAATAAAAAAAAACTTAATACTATTATAATGTCTTAATTTATAGTCACAGTCTAGATGAAATATATACAGACGAGGTTTATAATATAGTCTACTAGTGCAACACAAAGTTTTAGTATCAATTTGAATGTCATGAATTCACCTACAGAATAGAAGGCGTGAGAAATTAGGTACTTCTTTAATTTGGCCCTAAATAATCTTAGGTTTTGAGTTTCATTTTTTATATCGATAGCGAGGCTATTAAACATTTTTACTGCCATATAACGTACTCCTTTTTGATAGCACGATAGACTTGCCGATGGAGTATGAAAGTCATTTTTGACGTGTATTTATGCTATGAACTGTTGAATTAGTTACAAAGTTTTCACGATTACATACGAGGAAGATTGTTAATGAAAAGATATACTGACAAGCCATGGGCATTATTTGTAGTTTTTTGAAAATAGTCCTACAGATTCCCTAGATTTGGCACCTACTATTATTCTAATTACTCTTTTTTGTAATAGGAATATATTGTTACTATCAGTGGAATTTCCCCAGAATATTATTCCAAAACTCATTACCGAGTGGAAGTATGTAATGTATATTGTTTTTAAGGTATTGATATTTACTATCTTTTGCATAGATCTAATATCAAAACAAGCTGAATTTAGTTTGGGGGTAATTTCTTTAATATGATTTTTCCAGTTTAACACATTATCGATTTTTAAGCCAAGAAATTGGGTTGTTGTTGTTTCTAATAGGATCTATTGTTAATTATTGCGCTAGAAATTTGGGAGGTTGAATTCGGACAGGATTTAAATTGAATTATGTTAATTTTGTTACAATTTAATACTAATTTATTGACTGAGAACCAGTCTCATATTTTGAAGAGAATTTCCTTTGTTGAAGAATTTGTTGAAGATTGGAATGTGTTGGAGTTATTGGCTGTAATTACTATACTTGTGTCATCTGCAAATAATATGAGATGACCTATATGTTTTATTAGGAGGGCAAGATCATTTATAAACACTAGAAAAAGTAGGGGACCTAATATAGATACTTGAGGAATTCCATTATTAATAGTTCCCCATGTCGATGCAGATTTCATAGTATATCGGAACATGATCATTAAATTTTAATAAAAATATTTTCGGGGGCATGTTTCTTACAGTGTTACATCCATACCCACGATGTTTCGGGCCGAGTTGTATAGGGCTTGAACTGTAGATCTACTATAAATTATAATAGGGCATAACTTAAAACGATCTCCCTCTTTTTCTCTCTCGTACAGAAACGCGTGCATACATCAATAAAACTACGTAACAGTGCTAACAGAAACTTTTTATATGAAGCTTACCTTCCGAAAATATCATATGAAATGTAAATTCTAATTATTTTATTTAATCTCTGGTCTTCAAGTTTACACATTATAATGGGATCACTTTTCTTTTTTCTGCATTGTTGTGCAGTATGTTATTCATATTTCTCCAAGTGGCGGCCTGAACACCTGCAGACTTCTAACACATGAGTAGGCCTACAGGGTGTTACAAAAGTAACATTACAGTGCTTCCATTCCTCAAAAGAGGTACCTATAGAAATTCTTATACATTCATAAATTTAAAATAAATACAGTCTAGTATTATAGTCCAGACACATGATCTGAAGACATTAATTCATCAATTAAACACAGAAACTTAATCATAAACAAAAGCAAACAAAATTTTTGAATTCAATAGAACAGAAAAAAAAGAGGTCAGACAAGTTTGGGGGGGGGCAGTGCCCCCATCCCCCATAACTCGGCTTATGATCAGTGCTAAGTTCTTCAGAAGAAGTAACTTAGAGTCATCATTAACAAAAGCCTGGTGTAGACACATCACATCACATCACAACCATTCACATTTATTCATTAGTCTGATCTTCAGTTCTCTACTTAAAGCAGAAGACTAACTTCTACAGACAATTAATTATTTCGTTTGGACAGTAACAAGAGATCAAACAGCAGAATCACGTTTTAAGATATATTGAGATATTTAGATGAATTGAATTATAAATTCATAGCATCAATTTTGTTTAAATACAACTCACTCTAAACAGGGAAGGATATAATTTTAATATCAACCAGGGAATTTTCTACCATTATGAAATGCCAGAAGGAAGTGAAATATGGAGAGGAGTACGACAAGGATGCCCTTTATCACCTACACTGTTCAACATCTACTTGGAGGATTTAGTGAAGAAGTGTTTTCAAAATATAGGAGGA
Organism: Periplaneta americana; assembly: GCF_040183065.1. Classification (NCBI taxonomy): domain Eukaryota; kingdom Metazoa; phylum Arthropoda; class Insecta; order Blattodea; family Blattidae; genus Periplaneta; species Periplaneta americana. The sequence continues at coordinate 167,982,317 of NC_091127.1, read as the reverse complement.
GTGATAGTAGGAGGAAGAAGAATAAAGTGCACAAAATTTTCTGATCATATGGAAGAGGGGATGTTACTAAGGGATATGCTACTGGAACTAAATGACAGCTGTGAGCAGTATGGGCTGAAGATAAATGGCAACAAGAAAAGTAAAGAAGGTAAACTTGCGAATTCTAAATGACGCAGTAGAGCAAGTGGACAGCTTCAAATACTTAGGGTGTACCATAAGCAGTAACATTAGCTGCTGCCAGGAAATCAAAAGGAGGATAGCAATGGCAAAGGAAGCTTTTAACAGAAAAAGGAGCATGTTCTGCGGACACTTGAGAAAATAACTAAGGAAGAGACCAGTGAAGTGCTTTGTGTGGAGTGTAGCATTGTATGGGGCAGACGAAGTGAAGAAAAGCGAATAGAAGCATTTGAAATGTGGATAAGGAGAAGAATGGAGCGTGTGAAATGGACAGACAGAGTAAGAAACGAAGCTGTGTTGGAAAGAGTGCATGAAGAAAGAATGATTCCGAAACTGATCAGAAAGAGGAAAAGGAATTGGCTGGGTCACTGGCTGAGAAGAAACTGCCTACTGAAGGATGCACTGCAAAGTATGGTGAACGGGGGAAGAGTTCGGGGCAGAAGAAGATAACAGATGATAGACGACATTAAAATATATGGATCATATGAGGAGACAAAGTGGAAGGCAGAAAATAGGAAAGAACTGGAGAATTCTGGGTTTGCAGTGAAAAACCTGCCCTTGGGCAGAACATTATGCATGAATGAATACATTTTGAAGTACAAGGAATCAGCAATAGTTATTAACTAATAACTGTATGATACAAAATCTGTGACAGGAAAAATAATGGAACTATAGTGTGGTACTTTCCACTGAAAAAGATAGAACAGAAGAAGAAGAAGAAGAAGATATATTCGACGTAATAACGCCAAAAATGTCTATGTTATCTTCATAGCTCTTCCGGCTGACAAGGAAGTAATAAAGGCGATAGCTGGAAACTTACTAATCAGAAAATAGAAATACAACGGATGTGTAGCGTGGAAACAGTCAAGGCATGCGTTGTCATTGACATTCTAGTAAATGCTGGGAAGACTAATATCTCTCTACCATGCCAGGAGTTTCAGATGTCTGCAAAGCAGTGTTCAAGTTACACATAAGACACAAGAGTTGCATAAAAATTTTCAGAGTTATTCTAATCTTACCAATGTAGTTCAATCTCGGTCAGTTATTTCTATAGTCTGAAACTAAAGTTAAGATCTACTTACTTAATACTCTAAGGGTGAAACCTAACCATTGTTCCCCTATTACTACATATGGCCTATTCCACATGAAATCGATCAGTAAAAAACCTCGCATTTTTTTAATACTCTAATTTTTTCCCTGTTTATACGAGGTTCTGAGGACAGTGCATTTTCAAAAATATACTATCGAAAGTCAAACGGTTTTCGTATTATTGAGCGACAAATTTAGCGTATTTTGTAAAAACAAGCCTCTTTCAGCGCTCAGAACTCTTGAACCATTTACTGCAGAACATTGAACGAGTGCTCACTTTGAAGCTGACATTTGGTAGGTTATATTAAGAAGTAATCCTTATTTTTATTGAATACAGAAAGACAGATAATCTGATTTTACTTACTTTTAGGCTTTTTGCCCATTTGTAAAAATGTAAAAAAATATTGACAAAAAACCTTGCATTATTAAGAGGGATTCGGCATTGTCTGCTTAGTGTCACGGCAATAAGTTTCGAGGGTATTAAATAAATTATTTTCACACGCCTAGACTTGAACGGCGCAGTATCGCACGCACTGACCGAGATCTGAAGATAAGCGAGCGTTGGGCGTCATTTTATTCCTGTGTTTATGAAAACTTGTGATAAAGCTAGTCCAGCTATGCGCTACTAGACGAAACATCACATGTTTGTCTCCTGGCCTTGCCTGTCTCGGCTAGCTCCCGCCTCACAGTCAGCTGGTTACTTCACGCGCGTACTATTTATTTTTACTTTCAATGCGGAATCTAACCATATATTTTAAAAATATTTTTTCGTGGTCAAAGGCGTCTTAATGAAGAAAAATCTAAATTTCTGCATTTCCATAAAAAGTAAGAAAAACTGTTTTATGACAACATAAACTTTAATTTCTCAGCATCAAAATAAACCATGACTTTGATCATTGAGTGAAAGGGTTTCGGAGACACACCAGTTTAAATTTGCTTATTGTATGAAAATACCATAAATTTAAATATTTTTAATTCAAACACTATGAAGTTCTGATGTCTCATACTTTGCACAAAGCATTGTATCAAAATTCCCTACGTACAAAAAAGTTTCATAGTATTTAAAAATTGCAAGGTCAATTTTCTCTATATTTCTGTGGGTTTGAGATGGAATAGCCCATATGCTAGTGGATTGTGGTGATTTTCTAGCTCTCAGGTTGAATTTTCTTTTACCAATTTCGTTTCGAATTTCGGATACTGACAAATACTACAACTGGCAGTAATTTCCTAACTGTTATGTTGGCAGCAATAATTTCGATTTGCAGGGAAGGTAACTGATGAAAATGCAAGTACCTAGGCTTGTGAATTAATAATTAACTAGTAATACCGGTATTAATATTAATATCAATACACAATTCAGTTCTGTTGTGTTGTGATTCCAATTCAACTCTATATTCAGGCAAGTGTAATTAAATAAGAAATAGCTTACAGACTTACTTAGTATGAATCATGCACGTAAATATATTTCACATTTTAATTAATTTCTTTCGTGTTTAGATTTTTATTAAAATGTCCAAGAGAGAAAATATTATGATAGCGACTTCTCCAAGAAAGAAAGTGCTTGTAAATATTTTAATTAGGCTATACATTTCAAAGTGGTGTTCTGTTTACGGAATGTACTTAATCATTTCATGTGATCAAACTACATTTTTAGGTTAGGTCTCGTGAATCGTAAGCTGTTCAGTCAAAGCAATGAATTTCATGTTGCCAGACAAAATTCGTATTAGATCATACTAATCCTAATTACCAACATAATATGCGAGAAGTCCAGGAGGAAAATGTACTATTTCATAAATTATTGAACCATTTAGAAAACACCTCGCAACATAAAGATGAGATGTGGTAAATAAGTAAGACATTCTTATTGTTAATTGCTATTTTATTATTATTATTATTATTATTATTATTATTATTATTATTAATGTAACATTATGATTGACTCTCTTTGGTGATATCTGGTATTAGTTGGCAACCCTGATTTTAATGTTTGATTTTATTGTACCTTAAAGTTGTTGAAATTTGGCTAATTTTATGTCTACATCCCTAGAATTTACTGTATGTAGTAGGAGAGATTACAACCGAGATAATTGCATAACAACTGAACAAAATATTCTTTAATCATTGTCTACAAATCGAAGCGTTTTACTAAATAAAATGTTCTCGACATCTCTTACTTGGCAACACTGAACAAAGAAGGGATTCAGGTCACACAGAACGATTGTCTGTTGAAGACATTGACGGCCAGTTTGTAAACACAGCCTTGCTGGGCATAGCAATTAGGGGCAATCAGTGCATAAGGAACTTATCCAGTCTGGAACATTTAGCTGCTCATTTATTACAACAAAAGGTCAAAGTTCAAAAACATGTTTCATACAGGTGAAGAGGGATCCTACGAAGAAATGGCGGTACGACATGAAAATTGAGTTTACCTCTTTGGACTCTTCTCTGAACAATGATGAAACATTCCACGCTGTACAACGGACGCAATGCCTCATATAGAGAAACTTCGGACATCAAGTAATACACTTTAATTGCATAAGTATATAATAATACAAATATTACGGACAATAAAATGTCTATTGGGAATGGGTATTAAATACTGTTAAATATTGTTAAATTCATTTTAAAAAGCGACTCTGATACAACGTTAATATAAATTAATTTTATTTCCTAGTATGTATAAAGAAAATACAATAATGATAATAATAATAATAATAATAATAATAATGACAATAATGATAATAATAATAATAATAATAATAATAATAATAATAATAATAATGATAATAATAATAATAATAATAATAATAATAATAATGAATGAATGAATGAACAAATATATATGAATAAATTATAAATAAATAAGTACAGAAAGAAAGAAAGAAAAAAGGAAAGAAAGAAAGAAAGAATGAAGGAAAGAAAGGAAGACAGGAAGAAAAAAGAAAGAAGGAAAGAAAGAAAGACAGGAAGAAAGAAAGAAAGACAGGAAGAAAGAAAGAAAGAAAGAAAGGAAGAAAGAAAGAAAGAAAGAAAGACAGGAAGAAAGAAAGGAAGAAAGAAAGAAAGGAAGAAAGAAAGAAAGGAAAAAAGAAAGAAAGGAAGAAAGAAAGAAAGGAAGAAAGAAAGACAGGAAGAAAGAAAAAAAGAAAGGAAGACAGGAAGAAAAAAGAAAGAAGGAAAGAAAGAAAGACAGGAAGAAAGACAGGAAGAAAGAAAGACAGGAAGAAAGAAAGAAAGAAAGAAAGACAGGAAGAAAGGAAGGAAGAAAAGAAGAAATAAAGAAAGAAAGACAATAAGAAAGGAAGAATAAAAGAAAGACAGGAAGAAAGACAGGATGAAAGAAAGAAAGAAAGAAGGGAATAAAGAAAGAAAAGAAGAAAGAAAGAACTAAAGGAAGAAAGAAAGTAAGGAAGAAAGAAAGGAATAAAGAAAGATAGGAAGAAAGAAAGAACTAAAGGAAGAAACAAAGGAAGGAAGAAAGGAAGAAAGAAAGGAAGAAAGAAAGACAGAAAGAAAGAAAGACAGAAAGAAAGAAAGAAAGAAAGAAAGGAATAAATACAGGAAGAAAGAAAGAAAGACAAAAAGAAAGAAAGAAAGGCATAAAGAAAGGAAGAAAGAAAGAACGAAACGAAGAAAGAAAGAAAGACAGGAAGGAAGAAAGAAAGAAAGACAGTAAGAAAGGAAGAATAAAAGAAAGACAGGAAGAAAGAAAGAAAGGAATAAAGAAAGAAAGGAAGAAAGAAAGAACTAAAGGAAGAAAGAAAGGAAGAAAGAAAGGAAGGAAGAAAGTAAGGAAGAAAGAAAGGAATACAGAAAGAAAGAAAGGAATAAAGAAAGAAAGGAAGAAAGAAAGAACTAAAGGAAGAAAGAAAGGAATACAGAAAGAAAGAAAGAAAGGAAGCAAGAAAGAACTAAAGGAAGAAAGAAAGGAAGGAAGAAAGTAAGGAAGAAAGAAAGGAATACAGAAAGAAAGAAAGAAAGAAAGAAAGAAAGAAAGAAGTGAGTGAGTGAAGTTATGAAGGAAGGGAAGAAGGAATAAATTAATTAATGAACGAATAATGAAGAAATAAGTCAATAAAGAATTAAATAAAAATAAACGATTAAATAAAGAAAAAAATTTAAAATACTGTAAATAAATATTGCTTTAGCCCCTCCGGCAATATCCATCTGTGCCATTTTCAAGTCGTCGAATAATATTTACTTCGTCAGAAATACTCAGACTTGAAAGTGTTTGTGACATGATGCCTTACCGGTATGGGGGGGCTTGGATTCTTGTCACAACAGACGACCTTGTACTGGTTTATATTTTCTTTAGCCTCAAACACATTCCACTAAATCGACAGAGTAGTACAGTAATGTGTACATCACAGCGTTGTTGCCTACAGCAAAAATCGAGAGTAAAAATGACATATAATTAAAAATAAACTAATAAGAGGAAGGCACCTGGCTTCTTTTCGTTATTGTTATCAGTATGAAACGTGATAATATCCTATCACAGTAACTTGAAAACGAAATTCCTGTAAACATGTCAAGTGGGGCAAAAGTTCACTGCTGTCAGAGGAAATACTCCTCCCCGCAGCTGTACACATGGGCATAGTCCACACAGTTGTGCTATTGAACACTAGTGAGGCGGTAAGAGGAGCTGAAAAGGTCAGCCTTGGTGTGCCGGTCTGCTCCACATTACGTTGTGTAATTTACAAGCAGCAATGCTGGACACATGATCGCCCAGTGGTTGATACTACCGGACACAAGTGACCAATTTCACAGAAAGAGGACTAAATTAAAGCAGATGCTTGTACAGATTCTTATTATGCCTCATTTCGATTATTGTGACGATTCGGTGATCTCGGGGTGGATTTATCCCAGAAACTGCAACGTGTTCATAATGCGCGTGTTCGTTTCATTTGTAATGTCCGCTACTACGACCACATTTCGCCTTCTTTCGATAAGTTATTGTGGCTCAGGTTAAATGAGAGGAGAAAGTTACATTCCCTTTCTCTCTTATACCGAATTTTGCACACCTCTACTCCCTCTTACTTATCTGTCCGATTCCACAGTCTTTCTCGGTATCATAACTTAAATACTCGGTCACAATATGACAACACGCTAGAAATGCCACTGCACACATCATCTCTTTATTCTTCATCTTTCACTGTTGCTACTTCTCGTCACTGGAATTCTCTGCCGCCTGAAGTCAAGGGCTGCCGAACTTTAATTTCCTTTAAATGTAAATTAGAAAAGTATCTTATGATGAGTTGCCAGACCTAACGTGTTGCAAATGTGTTCCACTGTATTTATTATTTTTTTTTCTTATTTTTATTATCTAAATCGTATTTACTTATCACTTAACGCCAATATGTATCCCACTGTGTTGTTTTTTATTATTAATCTATTTTTGTGTACATTTTATTCAATTGTCGGTTTCTTATTTAATTATGTAAGTCCTACTTAATTGTAATCTAATATTAATATGTATACTAATGCGTTTATTTTTATTTTTTCTATGTACATTTTTCTTTTTTTTATTGAATTATCGGCTTCTGTTTTTATGTGATTCGCATTTGATTCTAACAAATTAATATGTATTTCACTATGTTTATTTTTATTTTATGAGGTAAATTTTATGTAACTACCTCGTTTGATCTCATTATGTAATCAACTAATCAGTATGTAATTACTTAATTCTGATCAAGTTTTATGATCAACTGTGTAAGCAAGTTTTAATCCTGGTTAAGTGTAAGAGAAGGCCTTAAGGCCTTAACTCTGCCAGGTTAAATAAAGCCATTATTATTATTATTATTATTACTATTATTATTATTATGTCGTCCTTGATTCCAAATGTGTAATAACGCTTCCAGCCTACTTTCCTTTCTTTCGTAGAAAAAAAAGTTATTAATATTTTGGAACGGTCCATTTCTGTGTATTCCTTCTAGCGTTTTCTAAAAATTTTAACTTATTTTTAATTTCTTATTACCACAAAGTTTTAAGAGAAATTATTGTAATAGAATCAGTTGTTTGAGGAACTACACGTCCTTCGCTTTAGCTATGGACATGTGTAGTTTCTCAAAACAACCGATTAAATTCTGCTAATTTCGATTTTAAAATTGTTGTAAAAGGACCAGTTTGAACACCTCTGACACCAAAAATTGATTTTAGTCATAACATCTAAGAGAGATCATTATATACAGACAAACTACTGAAGGAAATTTGTTCATATGGAATCAATTTATCTGACTATCCAACTTAGAGGATGAAATTGCGATATTGACCAAGTCTCTCGTGGCTCCGACTTAAAGAACGCTGACTTTACACTCTTTGTCTTTACTCTTTCGAATTCTGCACACCTCAACACCAAATTACCTTTCGTCTCGTTTCTCTTATCTATACTCTAACCACGACGTAAATACCAGATCACTTATCTGTGGCACGCTAAATATACATCTTCATAGAACATCTTGTTATTCCTCATCTTTTACAATATCCACCTCGCGTCAATGGAATTCCTTGTCACAAAGTATTAGGGGCTGCAAGACAACAAACACCTTTAAGAACAGCTTAAAAGATAACCTTATTAGCATTTCACTCCAATCATACTGATTTAAACTATCACTGACTACATTGTTACTTTTTTTCTTTAGACATCATCCTGATTGTGCTGTATTTTCAAAATTGTCTCATAATAATCTCTTTCTATTATCTAATATCATTTGAAATATATTAACATTCTATGTATTTTAGTTTAATTCTGCTACACAGTTTATTTCAGTGTTTAATTAATAGTTCATAGTATTTTGTTGTTTAATTCGTAAATAACTTTTGTATACATGTAACTCTCATCTAAATCAAATTGTTGAATTCTTTGTAAGTTCATGCATATGTATATACACTTTTTGCTGGTTGAGTGGAAGAGAAGGCCTTACGGCCTTAACTCTGCCAGCTAAAATAAATCATCATTATTATTATTATTATTATTATTATTATTATTATTATTATTATTATTATTATAACGTTTCAAAACAGCCTTAAAATCAATCAATCAATCACAGTTGTGTTTCTTGATAAGACACTTTCTAAAGAAACGTCTTATCTGATGTGATTAGTATGTAGTGATTAATAAAATTAATAGCCTATATAATACATAATAAAAATAACAGGTCACGACAATTCAGCATCACTGAAATCCTGATTGCAGATAGGTAAACAGCGTCATTAATCGATCTTAGAGAAATTACGAAATCCTACCCTCACCTCTAGCTCAGTGCAGACCACTTCAACGTCAATCACAGAAAATCAAGAAATGTCAACAAAATTTAACTTTGACTTTTTCGTTTATATGACGTCATTCCATTTTCGACCAATGAAGTGTATGGAAATTTTGAATTCCAACCAATCACAGTCATATATCGCGATAATTTTTGCAGTACGATTTATCACTATCAATTTATCGCATGGTTGTTGTTTTGTTTAGTCAGTGTCACCAACTGTTTCCCCATAAATCGATGAGCATGAATCCATTGTACTAAATAAAGTGCAAAATTCTACTTCCACATAAATCTTCATCTTCGAATTCCATGTCAATTTTATCTAAAGAAAATAGCACTTCTTCATGACAATTGTTCATTTAATTAATGTATTAATCAGGTTATTTCTCATTATATTACAAAATGTTTAAACTAAATTATGATTTTAGCAAATAATTTTTTATTTCACTGTGTTCAAATAAAACACTTCTTACACTGACTCATCTTAAAAAGTAAACTTTGCAGTGACCGAAAGATAAAAAAAATAAGGGTTACATATTAGAGCCCACAGTTCGTTTTGAACAATCTCCAAATCAAGTTCTACGGTACATAAGTAAAAGAAACAACACCATGAACCATGTTATGATTACATGAAGAAAAAATATAGTATCGGTAACTTGGAAGTCTTGGGTCCCTTTCTTGATGTTTGATGTGCATATTTTCTCCCACTGGAACATCTAAAAGAGCAGACATTGTAGTCAACGAACGAGAAAATTAAAACAATAAAACATAAGTTCATAAATATGTTGGTTGCCATATTCATATCCGTGTTAAACACGTTACTGCTTGCTTAATCATTTTTTTATTAATATTAATTATTCTACCCATATTTTAAATATTCTCCTATACAATAGATTAAATATTAGGTTGTATCATTCTGGTAAACATTGAAGGGCAGCTATTCTTATATTGAATTTTCCTTTCATTATTCCTTTGTTTTTACCTGTACATAGTAGTTAAGGCTAGATGACTCTGGTCTATTTATATGATAAATAAACATTTTCATTCTTTCTATACGAATAGGAAGAAAATATAATACATTGTAAGCAAATAGGCTACTGTGCGTTGTTATTTCTAATTTATTAATAATTAATTATTTTATATTTAGGGATGGATTATTATTCTATTCGTGGAATAGTCTCATTAAATATCTTGCTACGTTTGAAATTCTTGAGGACTATTTATATGACGTCATTCCATTTTCGACCAATGATATGTAATGAAATTTTGAATTCCAACCAATCACAGCCATAAATCGCCATAAATTTTGCAACTCGATACATCACAATCAATTTATTGCATGGTCGTTCTTTTGTTTAAGCAGTGTCGCCAACTGTTTCTCCGTAAATCGATGAGCATGAATCCATTAACGTAACGATGAAGTACTAAATAAAGTGCGAAATCCTACTTCCACATCTACATCTCATCTTCTAATTCCAAGTCCATTGTATCTAAAGAAAACGACACCCTTCCATTCAGATTTTATGATAACTGCGTTTTCAACAATTGTTCACTTAATTAATGTATTAATTAGGTTGTTTGTAATTATATTATAAAAGTTTAAATTAAATTATGATTTCAGCAGATAATTGAACTGTATTAACGTTATAATAACAAGAAAAAATCGCAGTACATGTAATTAACATTGTTAAATCTGTATTTCACTTTTTTCCATTGGCATTACTGAATAATATCCAATTTGTTTATTGCAGTAATCGATATTAATCTATTTCAACTTCACAATGCCTGAATAGGTTAAGTATTCATAAATATACAATTATTAACATCCTGTGAGCGAATTTTACAGATATATTATTTACATTTTATTTTGTTCACTAAATAGTTCTAATAAATTTCACTAGAGGTCTCAGCTTTCCAAGATACATCTCAGATCTCTTGTGACATCACTATAGATAATTTTATTTAAGCATTCGATCAGGAACTTGTTAGAAAAATGACGACATATTGTGATATCACCTATGAAAATCATATTGTATTGTAAAGACGACATAAAACATAGTATTTTTTATTCATAGATAATTAAATTAACAGTTTATTTTGCAGTACTGGTAGATACAAATTCTGTAACGCATTATTACGACTTGATCAAGTTTAGTAAATTATAAAAAGTAGCAAAATTCACATGTCAAAAACATAAAAAGGTAACAATCATATTTCAATAATACATTTTCCAACAATAATTTTGATTCCTTATCACCTACATAATAGTAATTTATGGTACAAGAGAATAAAGTAGAATTTTATTTATGAATGGAAATTTTAACGCAGATGAGAGTAGTAATTTCCACGACAGAATAAAATCGATTTACTCTCGCATTGCAAACAATATTTTATGCATTGCCGGTATCTAAACCAGAGTATATAAAACAGTTTAATTTTATTTTGCAGTTCTATTGTTGCTAGTGTGTTCGTTGTGAATGAATGAATGAATAAATGAATGAATGAATGAATGAATGAATGAAGGAACGAACGAACGAACAAATGAACGAATGAACGAACGAACGAATGAACGAACGAATGAATAAACGAACGAATGAACGAACGAACGAATGAACGAACGAATGAATGAATGAACGAACGAATGAACGAACGAATGAACGAACGAATGAACGAACGAATGAACGAACGAATGAACGAACGAATGAATGAACGAATGAATGAACGAACGAATGAATGAACGAATGAATGAATGAATGAATGAACGAACGAATGAACGAATGAATGAACGAACGAATGAACGAACGAATGAATGAACGAATGAATGAATGAACGAACGAATGAATGAATGAACGAACGAATGAATGAACGAACGAATGAACGAACGAATGAACGAACGAATGAATGAACGAATGAATTAATGAACGAACGAATGAATAAATGAACGAACGAATGAATGAATGAACGAACGAATGAACGAACGAATGAATGAATGAACGAACAAACGAATGAATGAACGAACGAATGAACGAATGAATGAATGAACGAATGAACGAATGAACGAACGAACGAATGAACGAACGAACGAATGAACGAACGAACGAATGAATGAACGAACGAACGAATGACAATGAATGAATGAATGAATGTATTTGTTGTCAAGAAGAGAGGGATTTAACATTTTTGATACATAGTGAATTATAGATTTCAAATACCATTGTTTAGGTTGCCACCGTGGACGGTTTTCATGTAAATTTAATTTCAAACCACTGAACATTGCGAACAGATTGCAACGACATAGTAAATGAATATTTCCAAGGATCAGTTAACAAAATTGGGAATGTGACAAATTAATGAATCCCCAAAGAATAGCCACACATTTCGAATAGTTTCAATTAGGCTAATACTTTTAAATAGGCACCTTCAAAGATAAATAGGAAATCTGGCGACCCATTTTAAAATTTCATCCTAACAATGAAGTATAAAACTAACACAATTTAAAAATGATTCTAATATTACTCATCTGTGAATATTTGTATGCTGTAGTTAACGTAGGCTACACAGAAAAGATGGTATGGACTCGTAGCTGTTTTAAATAATAGTAAATTTGTATGAAAAATTCAACTATTATGTAAAACAGTACCTAATTTCAAATAATATTCTTAACGAGTATCTCCAGGTTGCAGTTAATAGAATTACAAGTTGGCCAATTGCATATATTTTGCAAAAAAAGAAATCAACGACACAGCAGATTGTCAATGAAGAATTGCGTAATATTTCATATAAATATAAAAACTACTCTTATCAAATTTAGTTAGCTGAATTTTTATGTATAATCCTAAATAAATTAAGAATAGAACATAATATTAAAGGAGTATGTAGAGTAAAGTAATAATATTAAAGAACTTAAGAAACGAACAGTTAGATTCATTCAATGTGATGGTAGTCTTTGTGAAGATATACAAGCAACAATGAAAAAATTGAAGACAAAACACGACAGGAAAAATCCAGTCGATAGAGGTGACTTTCCTGTTTTTGCTGGTGGGTTACAGACGGAGAAATGACAACAGATAGAATCCTCAAGTCAAAGGAAACTGAAATATCGGTAACTCTATGACTAGACACAGAAAAAATTAATTATTTCAGTTGACTATCATTGTAAAATGTAGGCCTATCAAGAAGATACCGATGATAATAACAAATAAATTAGGTAAATATAAGTAATGAAGTTTCCTTCCATAAATTTAAGTGGTAATGGAAGAATAATTGATAGACCAATGAAGGAACGAAGATACAAAATTAATTTTGGGTTCAAAAGTGAACTAGGTGTGTATAAAATGATGAATTATTAAGAAAATGATGGCAACAGCGGTGGTTGTTGAGGCAGTGGCTGTGGTTAGAGATGGTGGTGGTGATGATGATGATGATGATAAATGATGATTTCTCCCTCTCATTTCATCATTAACTTTCACATTGCAATAGTGATGTATCGTCAAGACTGTGTACTGATTGGGTTATTTTCAATGTATATTTCCTTTTATTAATATTTTTGCAAATACTTCCAATTGAGTGGATTGGTACGTGGATATGCAAATCATTTTCTCGTTCTTTTTCAAAGTTCTCAACGCGTACGATTGGAATCCATCTGTTTCCTATAACCAATTCATACTGATAACTGCTAAATATATTGGCAGGTCCAACATAACCTCCAACGAAACAGAAATAATTAAAACTATTGCTGATACTGAAATCAACTACGACAAGAAACATCTCGTGTTTCCTCACTACAATGAATTTCTTATCTACGCAATAAGACGAAAGTTCAATGGGATCTTCATCAGTGTAGATGACGCTGCAGTCTTTGTGGTTTTCACCGCAGTGACCTTCCAGGTCAAGAACGGAGGCTCTCCATGAACAAGATCCACGAGGTGAGGAGAAAGGACACAACTGTCTCTGATACACGCAGACCGCTGAATGTCTCTTGTAGTCGTCTAAGAGAGGTTTCTCTTCGCACCCCCAGAATTGGTTGTTGCAGGGGATCCCCACTTTCTGTTCCCTACAAGCATTCTCGACGTCGCTGTTCCATAAGTTTCTGGCCGGCAGCTTGCAAACAGGACATTTTTTCATTTCATGTATACATAGTGTGCAGCCGTTATGTCCATTGGCGCATATTTCAGAGATTGGCGGGATTATGTACTCCTTGCAAATACAGCATTGCATTAAATCGAGTAAAGCATCTACTGCAGCCATGAAATTTTCTGAAATTAAATAAGAAATTTATCTTGTTATCTAAATTTTCTATGTAACGAAAAAGTCCTGAAAGTCATATCATTGTATTTACCCACTTTAATAGTATTCCGGTCCAAATTGTTTGTATTATATACAGAATGTTTCAGAATTCAGCCGGAAAAATTTAAAAGGTTATACGGAGGTCTTAGATAAGTATTTTGAGACTGGGAACTAGGTGTCTGCGTGTTCAAACTTGCACGTAATGACGTATAATATTTTTTTGAGTCAGTATGCCAATAATTGAGCCTGCCAGTGGCATAGCGGTACATTTAGAAATGCGTCGTATAAAAGTTGAGAAAATATTCATTTTGAATAAAAAAAGCAAACTTATGAAAAATGAGCATTAGAATTAAAACTTACATTCTTATAATGCACTTATACTTCTCAGAAAAATCTAAAAATTAACTTAGATACAGTTTTAATAAGTTCTCTTCCCTTTATCCATTGGATCAGTGCTGGCCATCCCTGAATATAGCTCGACCAAGCGGCATATACTACCTCTTTCGTCTGTCTCTTTCCTTTCCGCTGTAAACCGCTCAGGCTCTCCTGGGCTCTAAAGCGCGCTTGCTCCTATGGGCATCAATTGACATGACTGGTGTAAGCGAACTTTCCAGCCATGGGATGTCAGAACCGAAGATATAAAAAATTGACAAACTTTGAAGTAGTTCTGCTAGTTCTCAATAGGTGGCATAATTATTAGATTGGTTAAAAAGTGTCCGGGAAAATGATTATGTAAATTTAGCGTAAATTATTCTCATAATTGACTATATCAGCGGCTTGCAGATAAAACCAGTGTTGCTTTACAATCAGCAGAGTAGGATGGAAAATTAAATTCTCTAATACGAGTATATTTATGCACGATTCGCAACAATGACTATTATGCAAATTAAGCTTTCAGGAATAACTCCCTGTAAAGTTAATTTGAATAATTTCGAAATTATTCAAATTAACTTTACAGGGAGTTATTCCTGAAAGCTTAATTTGCATAATACACGTCACTGTACGTAACAGAAAACCACAATTTAAAGTCACACAGAGTTAGTGTGCAGTCAAATGTTGGTTGCTTGACGGTTGTCAGCCCACTTTGAGGTCTGTGGATATAGAGGGAAAAAATTGGATCGGTGTTGGGTAGAGTTCCCGGGTAGCCCAGTGGGAGAGCGTTGGTACGTTTAACCAAAGGTCCTGGGTTCGAGACCCGGCCCCGGAACAATTTTTTCCCTCGAAATTATTCAATGACTATTATCTTCGTCATTTAAGCATTGAAGTAATAACTGAACAAGCCACACTTACACAAACAAATTATCGACCACTATCGATTAGTCGAGTCAGATAACTTTGAACGCCAGTGTACAATAACCGAAACGAATGAAGGTGACACAATCATTTCAGTGGCGTGCTGTCTCATTATTTTCCGGTAATTTTACAGATTTTGTGAAAACATAAATTTTGAAAACGCGGTCGATTATTTCCTAATAGTTGGGGTTCATGAAATCCTTAAGAAGGTCCAAAACCATCACATACAATTGCACACCTATCTTTAATTTTAATACCGGAATATAAGTATTAAATGTAAGCAAATTTAACAACTGATAACTCTTGAGACCATGGCGTCCCTTATATAAAATTGGTTGTCTACAATCTCTTACTTACTTACTTACTTACATACTTACTTACTTACGGCTTTTAAGGAACCCGGAGGGTCATTGCCGCCCTCAGACTAGACACTTGGTCAGCAATTGAGACTCGTTCAGACATGGTTTCTTGTAAATAGTTCTCTTAATCTATCACAAAATATTTCAATATCCGGTAATTTCATTACTATAGATTTCTGTTATTGTAGGTTTAATTTGTAATTCAGTAAATACAAAAATATTCTTTGTTCTTAACTCCTATGATAAAATGTCTAGCTTTCATTAATCAGGTAATCTTGTCGTACTTTAATTTTTATTGTAATTGTAATTGTAAATTTAATGTTAATTGTAATTTTATTGTTCATACTAGCCGTAGCCGTGCGCTCCGCTGCACCCGTTAGAAATAATTATAAAGTAATTACATAATTAAAATAGGACATTTGATCCAGGGAACATTCGTGTTTGATATAAGGATAAATCGTTTATTATGTTACTTAATTTAAATTGTATTTGCATAATTAAAATGCGATCATTTTGATCCAGAGACCACTCATTTGGTCATAAAAATTATTTTAGGAAATACAGGAAACGAATGGACAGAATAGCCTATCAAGTTTCCTGTGCATAAGAAGCTATTTTAATCTTACCTGTCCTCGATTCACTCAGAAGTTACTGTAATAACATTATAGCATTATGTCCATCTAGAGAAACTACACTTTCCAATGGTGAATTAATAATTAATTATACAAATCGGTTAATTTAGCTTTTGATATTACTTCATACAAACACAGAAACATTATCTGTAGGCTATCTTTCATAGCTTTCGATTGTTGCTGTCCAAGGCCCCTTATAGACGTCATTTGTTTTTTAATTCATTACACGGCCTTAGATGGCAGTTATTTTAATTTTAAAACTCATTTATCTCATTAAATATCAGTCCTATCAAATTTTTCAAGGAATAAAACTTATCGGAAAATATTTTTAAAGAAACTTTTGTTATGTAACATTTTTCACAAAAATCAATAATAAGCGAGATATTTAGATTTATTTAATTCAGGCCCCCTTATAACCCCCCTTTTAAGTAATGTATTTTGAATGCCATGTAGCCTAAAATCTAAGTTACAACGAACTTAATTTATATTCCAATTTTCATCGAAATCCGTTCAGCCATTATCGCGTGAAAAGGTAACAAACATACAGACAGACAGACATACAAACAAAAATTTCAAAAAAGCGATTTTCGGTTTCAGGATGATTAATTATATATGTTAGGACCAATTATTTTTGGAAACTCGAAAATCACCAGAAAAATTTCGGCTACAGATTTATTATTAGTATAGATTATAGTTGTAATCCCCTGGTAGAGGGGCAGAGAAGGCCTGACGGCCTTATCTCTACCAGGTTAAATAAATAAATACTACTAAAATAAGCCCGCCAGTGGTCCCTATCCTATACAAGATTAATCCAGTCTCCATCATCATTTTCCACCTTCCTTAAATCCATTTTAATATTATCCTCCCATCTACGTCTCGGCTACCCAAAGGTCTTTTTCCCTCCGGACTTCCAACTAACACTCTATATGCATTTCTGGATTCGCCCATACGTGCTACATGTCCTGCTTATCTCAAACGTCTGGATTTTATGTTCCTAATTATGTCAGGTGAAGAATACAATGCGTGCAGTTCTTTGTTGTGTAACTTTCTCCATTCTCCTGTAACTTCATTTTTCTTAGTCATAAATATTTTCCTAAGAACCTTATTCTCAAAAATCCTTAATCTCTGTTTCTCCCACACAGTGAAGGTCAAGTTTCACAACCCCTCTATAACTAAATAAATTTCTTCGGTTGAATTCTAAAACACCCTGTATATTCAATAGTAGAAGAGCCGCATAATTCTTTTGAAAGCTATCTTGAATATGTTCGAAGTACTTTCACTGAATTAAAACTGTATATTACGAAAACATATTTATATTCAGCCTACTGGGTGATTCAAATAGACTGGCGACAAATAAAATTACCTACATACCATGACTAAGTGATGGACATTGTATTACAAACACTTAGAAGAGCGAAGATGAGATTGGATAACCGTAGTTTGAGATAATAGATTATACAGGGTAGAAGTGAAATAATCCTACAGATTGAAAGGGACGATAGGGTATACATAAACGAATAGAAAACATATATTACGTTTTGTGATTAAATGTACGGTTAATTAGAAAATTAAATTTGAAGTTTCAGCAATCTGGCAACATCGCCGTTAACACATTGCTCTCTTCCCGTAATACAAGTCAACGAACTCAGGTCTGTCAGGTGAAGTACCCCGCAGTTCCCTCTCTGACTACGTTGCAATTTGTTCGCATCGTTCAGTGGCTTGAAATTAGTGTTTATTTGTGATTGTTATTGAACAATTTATGTTGGAAATGAAATTAGTGGTTTTTAATTAAATTTATACGAAAACCGTCTACGATATTGAAATACGCCAGAGATATTATGGACCCAAAATTTATAATGCATTAATCAGAGCTTACCCTGAGCTAAGTACACTTAACACACATGGATTTAAGAAACAAATCAGATTAATTATTTAATTGTTTAAGCTAATTGAGTTAAAAATTGATACTCTAATATTCATGTACTTTTGTATTTTCTATTTGTATATAGACCCTGTTATTACATGTTGTATGTATTTTACCACTTATTAATGATATTGTGCTCAATGAACTCTCGTAATTTTGTGATATATTTTGTATAACTGATCTGAACTGCGCCCGAGCACGAGCTTCTGCTCTTTCGGGCTGCAATGCCTAATGTAGCTCAAGTGTAAAATATTAAATAAATAAATAAATGATTCTGTATTAGATTTTCTATCGATATGGATAAAAATCATGATCCTACTCTCAACAGTTATCCAATAAGAGGGTGTTAAAAACATTTGGGAGAAATGTTTTTTCTGAGAAAACTATGAACTTTTCACCAATATGGTATTACACCTTTTTGTACACATGAGCTATTAGCTCTGATAATCTACAGGGTTATTTCACTTGCACCCCGTATATTCGAGTAGAAATACAAATTTAGTACTGCCAAGTCCTCACACATTCATATATCCACATTGCCACGTATAATATCCTTGCATTTCACTGAATCTACTACTATAATAGACAGTTTTTTTAAGTTTAAATGATGAAGATTTATGTATATTATAGATTATTTGAAAATGTAATTAAAATGTTAATATTTGCCTATTTATTATTTACCTTATTAAAATACCTGTCTGATCCCAAATGTTCTGAAAAAGTTTGTCTGATAATACGCTCAAAATGACTGTCAAGTGAACGCACACTAACAACGAAGTAGGGTTATTGCAGGACTGGCGTGTATATGTACGAAAACACCGGACAAAGACTACCTTGTATTCTGAACCTTGTTACAAATTATTTTTAGGGTAGCGTCATGGTTTCAGGGTTAAAGGTTGCAAACGATAATTACCTCAATGCACGTTAACATAAGCTATTGGATATCCTTTTCACTTAGATTTTCTTAATGACGAAGTGTAGTTCTAATCTTAGAGAGTTCATAATGAATATAAGTGTGGACTTTGAAACCCAGCATTAACAATTCTGATATTGGAAAAGTATTGAGACAGATATGAATATACGGTTAGGCGTATGAACATATTTAACAACACAATCTCCACAAATATCCATCCCCTAAAAAGTATAATCTAAGCCATGAGTCGTCATCTCAGTGCACCATGGTGCAGGACAGATCGCTCGCTTCTCAGTTGTATCCCTTAGACATCAACTGTGCAGCAGGAGGTGGGGGGAAGGAATCGGGTGATGGCAGTGGCGCCGTTCACTTGTTCAACCCTTTTAATCAGTCTTTAATAATTCTAATGAACATGGAAGAAGCATGTACTTAATTTATTTTAAGAAGAACTGTGTAATAAGTAAACCACTTTTCAGTTTAAGACAAGAAAAAAATATGTATTTTTCCGTTATGTATTGTATCGGTTTTGAAAATAAATAGTTTTTTTTATATTAAAGTAATTGAGAACTTACAGACCTATAGGCCTAATGCATTTTCACTATTACGAAATATTAAACAAATCGAATCCATTAGTAATATTTAAATCATGTCATGCTATTCCTTTGTTCAAGTGTCGTCAATAAAATAAAATTAATTATCCATTTTTTATCTGACACTATATATCACAAAACCAATTATTTGTTATTATGTATAACATATGCAACATATTATCGTTTCTGTTACAAGACTAAAATAGGCTTAAATTATTTTATTCCAATGTAAATAACAAATGAATGGTTGTGAAACTGTGGACTCTCACTTTGAGAGAGGAACAGAGATTAAGATTAAGGGTGTTTGAGAATAAGGTGCTTAGGAAAATATTTGGGGCTAAGAGAGATGAAGTTACAGGAGAATGGAGAAAGTTACACAACGCAGAGCTTCACGCATTGTATTCTTCACCTGACGTAATTAGGAACATAAAATCCAGACGTTTGAGATGGGCAGGACATGTAGCACGTATGGGAGAATCCAGAAATGCATATAGTGTGTTAGTTGGGAGGCCGGAGGGAAAAATACCTTTGGGGAGGCCGAGACGTAGATGGGAAGATAATATTAAAATGGGTTTGAGGGAGGTGGGATATGATGGTAGAGACTGGATTAATCTTGCTCAGGATAGGGACCAATGGCGGGCTTATGTGAGGGCGGCAATGAACCTCCGGGTTCCTTAAAAGCCAGTAAGTAAGTAAGTAAGTAAGTAAGTAAGTAAGTAAGTAAGTAAATAATAAATTATAACATTTATTTTCGCTGTTCGTTAGCATTGGTTTCCCTGGATTTTTAAATCACTTTTTAGTTTAAGACAACAAGCAAATTCTACTTTTTCGTTATGTATATATATATATATATATATATATATAATTTTATTTTAGTAGGTTATTTTACGACGCTTTATCAACATCTGAGGTTATTTAGCGTCTGAATGAGATGAAGGTGATAATGCCGGTGAAATGAGTCCGGGGTCCAACACCGAAAGTTACCCAGCATTTGCTCATATTGGGTTGAGGGAAAACCCCGGAAAAAACCTCAACCAGGTAACTTGCCCCGACCGGGAATCGAACCCGGGCCACCTGGTTTCGCGGCCAGACGCGCTGACCGTTACTCCACAGGTGTGGACTATATATATATATATATATATATATATATATATATATATATATATATATTTCATATTAAAGTAATTGAGAACTTACAGACCTATAATGCATTTTCACTGTTACAAAATATTAAACAAATCGAATCCATTACTAATATTTAAATCCTGTCATCCTATTCTTTTGTTTAAGTGTCGTCAATAAAATAAAATTAATTATCCATTTTTTATCTGACACTATATGTCACAAAACCAATTATTTGTTATTTTGTATAACATATGAAACATATTGTCGTTTCTGTTACAAGACTGAAGTAGGCCTAAATTATTTTATTACCATGTAAATAAATTATAAAAGTTATTTTCGCTGATCATTAGTATTGGATTTCTTGGATTTTTGAATTCGTTTTTCCCTCATTAACTGGTCAATGTTAGGTGTCAATGCTCGTGTAGAACACAATAGAAGAAGACATTGTAAATTATGGTCAGAAAGGTGGCTTCTGTGATGGGATGAGTTGGCTTGGCTCGACACATTGCACACTACTACCTCCTCAGCCAGCGTCTCGGCGCTCCTAACTAGTATGCAGGCCAGTTGACGATGGCTGGTGTAAGTCATATATTATGAACTCTTTCGGTTGATAAAGAATATTACAGGTGTGGAAATAGATGTCGCTTTGTGAGTCATCTTTCGAAAAGTGAGATGGTTGACTAATTGTCCACTCAGTTCTGATTTAGGGCTTGAGATTTCGGCAATAAAATCTCGCTATTTATACAGGATGAAGCATAAGTAATGCCATTAATTTCAAGGGGGTTATTCTTTGAGATATTTCAAACACAAAAGTTTAATGCAATTTTGTTCGTTTGTGATTCCTTTTCGAGATTAAAATTGTTTTAACATTTCATAGCGTGTTTTGGGTATGCCGCTGATTTAACTCCCAATATACTCAGTAAATTTAAGAGAATAGTTTATTATGACCATTACACTCTTACTACGTCATACTACTTTTGACCAATAAAACGGTACGAAAGGACGCATTGCAACCAATCATGGCTGCTTATCGCACAATTTTATCGCGTCTCTAGCATTTGTTTAATTTTATCGCGTCCCTAGCATTTGTTTAATTTTATCGCGTCCCTAGCATTTGTTTAATTTTATCGCGTCCCTAGCATTTGTTTAATTTTATCGCGTCTCTAGCATTTGTTTAATTTTATCGCGTCCCTAGCATTTGTTTAATTTTATCGCGTCTCTAGCATTTGTTTAATTTTATCGCGTCTCTAGCATTTGTTTAATTTTATCGCGTCCCTAGCATTTGTTTAATTTTATCGTGTCTCTAGCATTTGTTTAATTTTATCGCGTCCCTAGCATTTGTTTAATTTTATCGCGTCTCTAGCATTTGTTTAATTTTATCGCGTCCCTAGCATTTGTTTAATTTTATCGCGTCTCTAGCATTTCTTTAATTTTATCGCGTCTCTAGCATTTGTTTAATTTTATCGCGTCCCTAGCATTTGTTTAATTTTATCGCGTCCCTAGCATTTGTTTAATTTTATCGCGTCCCTAGCATTTGTTTAATTTTATCGCGTCTCTAGCATTTGTTTAATTTTATCGCGTCCCTAGCATTTGTTTAATTTTATCGCGTCCCTAGCATTTGTTTAATTTAATCGCGTCTCCAGCATTTGTTTAATTTTATCGCGTCCCTAGCATTTGTTTAATTCTATCGCGTCCCTAGCATTTGTTTAATTTTATCGCGTCCCTAGCATTTGTTTAATTTTATCGCGTCCCTAGCATTTGTTTAATTTAATCGCGTCTCTAGCATTTGTTTAATTTTATCGCGTCCCTAGCATTTGTTTAATTTTATCGCGTCCCTAGCATTTGTTTCTTTGTTTGCCAACATTTGAAACTACGCTGGTCTGGACGTCAAAAAAAAAAAAAAATTATATATATATATATATATATATATATATATATATATATATAATTACAAACCACTCCAGTCGATGCACAGCAGTTTCAAATATGACTCGCATTGGCATTCAAGAACAAGAATTAATAAAAATCACTGATCATACCTATGCATCTTCTGAAATCCGATTTACAAATAAATGAAGAGCACCATTCGGAAATCCTGAATAAGTTGAATACACCATGTAGGCCTAAATCAACGAGTTCCACTTCTATTATGCACACGTCCAATATAAGATCAATTGAACCACCAACCATATTCAAATTTGAAAATTGTACATTCAATAATTATTCCTTTTAAAATTATTCATTCGGAAATCCTGAATAAGTTGAATACACCATGTAGGCCTAAATCAACGAGTTCCACTTCTATTACGCACACGTCCAATATAACATCGATTGAACCACCAACCACATTCAAATTTGAAAATTGTACATTCAATAATTATTCCTTTAAAAATTATTCATGTTTATTTTTTATGTCATCGTCGTTAATTAAAACTTTTCTAACACTTGTGTATATTAGTTAGGTTATGTTATAGCTTCTGCTCTGAGAGGATAAAAAGGACTTCTTTTATATGATATTATGGATAGTCACGTATCAGAGATTGTTTAATATTAAGATTTATTGAATAGTAATCATTACAGTGTCTGTATAAAGACACTAAAGCCACCTAGCATGCATCTAGTGTAATATTTGTAATGCTGAGATGGTACAATAATACATTTGAAGACAGTTGTATTTTCGTAAGTCAATTAATATTTTATTGTATTCGAGTACTTCGTTACTTCTAATCTTTATATACTTTCTTCTAATCGTGTAATAGTCAGTTAAATCCCACTCGAGTTTTGATTTTCTCTAGATAAATCAAAAACCTCTAGTGAGATTACTGTTGATAATAAATTATTGAAAGAATTTTAGTTTTGTCATTTAAATGTACAGAAATTTGGACGGAAGAAATACGTAAAATTATTTTGCAGAACGAAAAGTTACAGTTTGTTCGAATCAAATTTCTGCACATTTGAAGGATAAAACTACAATTCTGTCAATAATGTATTATCATAATACACTGCTCTCTTACATTGACAGAGGATATTGGGAATTAATTTAGTAGCTTTCCCAAAAAGGCTACGAAACTTTTGACATATTTTTTTCTCGAAAAGAAAGCAAAAACAGAGGCAGATTATATTAAATTTTGTGTTTGAAATAGCTCAAAGAATGATCCGTTGAAAATTAATGACATTACTTACGGTTAAAAAACACACGCACACACACACACACACAGCCACTGGCGTAGCCTAGTCGGCTAAGACGCTTGCCTGCCGATCCAGAGTTGCGCTCGGGCGCGGATTCAATTCCCGCTTGGGCTGATTACTGGTTGGGTTTTTTCAGAGGTTTTCCCCAACCGTAAGGCAAATGTCAGGTAATCTATGGCAAATCTTCATCTCGTCAAATATCATTTCGCTATCACCAATTCCATCGACGCTAAATAACCTCGTAGTTGCTACAGATTCGTTAAGGTATGTATTAACGTTTGAAATGGCGTTTTTTTGACTAAAATTTTCTTTGAAATAATGTTAGCTGCAAAATCCTAGTACAGAGCATTGTACGCATAAACAGCAATAACTCAGTGAAATAAATTTCAAAATTGAGTAATTTTTAGAAAATATATGGCATTTTGAAGAAATAGAATAATTTTTAATTAATTATTTTTTTAAGGAATCAAAAAGTGAAATTGAAGTTTCTGATATATGGCTATGTTAGTCTACTTTCATATGTTGTCTGATAAATATCTTAAAAAGGTTGGTTAAAAAATGTAGATTTTCCTCCAAAACGTTACCTTAAATAACCATGTAAACAATACATACATACATTACAGCAGCAGTGGCGAAAATGTAATCGTGCGCCGAGCCACTGTGTAACCTGCAACGTGCATAGCACCTATGTAGGGAGGCGGACACCCGAAGGGGAAGTGAAGCAACTGTCTGACTTATTAACGGATTTTCATTTTCCTTACGTCAAGCACTTAAATACTGGGTGTTCATTTCAAAGTGTGTCATGACGTCACTTTTGTTGGGTCACCGATTTGAAGCGAGTTTCAGCTGATATGTTAGAGAAGTTGCCTTTTATTTAAGGCGTTCTTCAATCTGAACTTGAGAACGTGTACGGTATAACTTGAACGTGGTAGCAACAGATGGCGGTCTGTACGGTCTGTGTGCTACCATAACCTCTTTCGAACTGTGTTTTGCGCCGGCAAGTCGTACGCAGGGTATTTGTTATCATCGGTTGCGTACTGTAACATTCCACAACACAAATCAAATGCTCCGTGTCCATGTTGACCGTCGAAGTTAATGTCAACAAATACGTAAGTAATCGTCCTAACCCTCTCCCCATATCCCGACAGTAAGTATTTCCAAACAGTTCACATTCCTGCCACTACCGGCGTTACCGTACGTATCGGTACGTACTCTTCAGAATGAACGCCGTACTTGCTAGCCATCTTCTCTGCCTCTTAGGTTATACACCTGAGCTGCGGAAGTGTAGGAAGATTGAATTCTCTAGGCTCATCAACTAGCCACATGACGGCATACAGCGAGCCAAGACACATTTTGAACTGAACACCCAGTATAATATACAGTACAAGGCTACAAACTAATGTTTAGTAAGTGTGACGAAGAAAGAAATGAACAATAAATGAACAATATCACAACCTAAAATTAACTGTCTTCAGAATGTCTCTGCGACAAAGTTTCAAAATCAGGAATTATGTCACTTACTGCCAGTCGTAGTTGATCACGTAGTCTGTCAGTGGTGATCTGAATTTGCTTTTTACTATTTTCATTGCTGAAAATAATTTTTCACAAACATAAGTTGTAGCGAACATGGCTTCAACAGGCAAGCGAAAGAACGAAGCTTCGGATATTTATTTTTTGGCAAAGATTTTAAAGTTCAACATTTGTCAAGTCCTTCATCTAGCTTTCATTTGACATCACATAGTAAATCAGTGAGTTCAAATTGAAGAGCTAACCGCATTATAGCTGGAGATCCGTATCTACTGCAGAGAGAAGTGTAGTGCATCTTCTTTAATAAAGTAAAGAGGTTACTAATGAAAAGTAGAGCGGAACACTTTACTCTATATTTCAAAATTATTTTTGTGTCTAACAGCTGCTATTGTCAGGTATAACTTTTGTAGAACCATATGCTTTCTCAGTGCAGCTCCGCGAGTGAAATTCAAGACTGTTATGTAAGGTTTCCTTTTAAGAATTAAAATAATGGAATTATACGCTGTATCGTTCTAAATTTAGCGATTAGTAAATTAAACAGTCAAACGTTGAGAGTATGGAAAAAATAAGAGATAAACAACAACAATTATTGTTAAAACATTTACCACTGGTTAAATTTGTAACTGTTTTACCGTGTTAATATTTAGGATTTACGTTGCTTGACTTTTACCTACTTGCGTACTGTCAAGATGGAAGATATTTTTTATGCTATAGATTCTCGGACTTACTAATAAAAACTCTATATACAGACGTTTAACTGTTTTATATTTATACTAGTGGCTTGTGCAGCAAATGCTGCTGCAAACTAAGTTCGTTAGACGTTCAAATAAAAATTTTTCAGATTTATTTTCAATGAAGAATACTTGTCTTTTTAATAGTTATTTGCTTCCATAATAATGAAACATACTCCCTCTGAATGGATTTTTTTAGGCCAAATACTTTCACTTGAACCTATCCAACTTCAGTTTTTGAGTTTCAACGCGAAAACGCAAGTATCAATGTCAGGATGATAGCAGTAGCTATTTCAGGTCATTGTGGATTGTAGGCGAAAGTTAAAAAAATGTCAGGTTTGCTAAGCTTTCGAACAATAGCATTTTCGTATAGCGCTGCATGTAGAATTTGAAATGTAGAGCGAAAAATCATTTTATCCTACTAAGAGATCTTGCTGAAATGATCTGGAGACTACAAAATTTTCTAGGCCTCTTATTTTATCAGTAAGTAATACTTTTTTATCTTTCCTTAGGAACAGTAATTTTTGCGCTCTCTCGAGCCAATGCTGAAGACAATGACACATATCAATATCTACACTACACCGCCATTTAGTATATTAAAAAGACCCAACCCCATTGGGCTAATAAGTATAAAAATATTTGATTTTTAATAACAATATTATTATCTTACTTACGTTTTGTAGTTATATATAGCAGCCACTCAGTAAATTATAGAAATGAAGATCTAAATTAAGATATTCTCTACATTTACTTAGATAACCTCAAAACGTTTCACTTTCATGTCATCAATATAGCATCAATATTATGTAAATTAAAAAAAAAATACATGGATCATGATATTAACTATAATAATATTTAATTTCTAATGATAATAATGTCATCAAACCACCTCAAGTTTAGTAGATTTGAATATCCAATACACAGCAGTACTCAGAAAATTATTATACACTGCAGAATTAGTTATTAATAACAAATTGAATTGAGCTCTAAATATGTCGGCAATCCTGCAGGTCATGGCCTTCGTGTAATAGCCTATTGTTTATTGTAGTGTGTGTTTTGTTCTGAAATTCAATCAAGTCGGCCGTGATTCGATAAAATTAATTCTCAAAACTGACAACAGATGGATTTTGGAAAGTAGGAAAATTATGTAGGAAAATTGACATTTCACTGAAAAGTACTACTTCTCCGAAAAACTTTGGCTGCCAAGCTTCAAAATGAGGGGCCATTTATTAAAATCCGTTCAGCCGTTTTCCCGTAATTTCCATTACCAGTTCAAATTATATATATATATATATATGAGTAGCTCGTTTATAAGTCGTGTGTAAATTCCTTACTAATAATCACTACATACGTCGTGCATAACAGTACTGGGTGTTCAGTTCAAAGTGTGTCATGGCTCGCTGTATGCCGTCACGTGGCTAGCCGATGAGCCTAGAGAATTCAATCTTCCTACACTTCCGCAGCTCAGGTGTATAACCTGTGAGGCAAAGAAGTTGCCTAGCAAGTACGGCGTTCATTCTGAAGAGTACGTACCGATACGTACGGGAACGCCGGTAGTGGCAGGAATGTGAACTGTTTGGAAATACGTACTGTCGGGATATGGGGAGAGGGTTAAGACGATTACTTACGTATTTGTTGACATTAACTTCGACGGTCAACACGGACACGGAGAAATTGATTTGTGTTGTGGAATGTTACCGTACGCAACCGATGATAACAAATACCCTGCGTACGACTTGCCGGCGCAAAACACAGTTCGAAAGAGGTTATGGTAGCACACAGACCGTACAGACTGCCATCTGTTGCTACGACGTTCAAATTATACCGTAGACGTTCTCAAGTTCAGATTGAAGAACGCCTTAAATAATAGGCAACTTCTCTAACATATAAGCTGAAACTCGCTTCAAATCGGTGACCCAACAACAGTGACGTCATGACACACTTTGAAATGAACACCCAATATAACTGTTACAGAGCTACGTCATAGTTTCGTCATTACTTCGTTACGAAAGGTAATAGAATATATGAAGTTCTCTATTGCATCCGGTAGAGCGCTCTAGTGTGGCGTGTTAAATATCGATAGAACAACTGGCTCTAATCGATTACCACACTACATTTTGGTCAAAGAGTACAAGCTACAGCAATATTATTCTAATAATTCTATGATCTTTGGTTTGTTCTTCTGTGGTTACAAAGTAACCATCATCATAAAATGACAGTCGATACGAACAGCTGTTAGAGGGGCGGCCATTTTTTCCCTATATACAACGCTTAAACAAGGGGTTTCGTGTATATAACTACTGCAGAGCGATTCCCATTGTATAGTTACAGCCTGTTTATATGTCCATAGCTTATTCACGGTTTATTAGTAACGTTTTCTGTCTCAAGTCTGCGTAAGTGTCGCATAAAAACTATACACCGTTTATTAGTAAGACTGTCTATCTATTAATGACGGAAATTTTCAGGTTGGTACTACCTGTTTTGTTTATCGATATAACGATAATATTCGAGATTTTTTTTACTGTGTTTTGTTTAGTTGCTAAGTTCAGCTAGAATTTTAGTCATTTAATGTGTTTATAGTGAACATTAGAGCTGTGTTTACTCCTTATAATAATGCCAAAGAGGTAATGTAAATTTACGGAAGAGCTTGAAAATAAATTTCCTTTATTTTAGAGCTACGACAAATAACTATTCAGCTGAATATAACTGTAATGATTTTTATTGTACGTGAAGATTAATTTTTAGTCCTACAGAATTTATCTGTTATGGTAACAATGGTTTATTAGAGGAGGAAAACTCGCTCTGGCGCCGGAGATCGAACCCGGGTCCTTAGTTCTACGTACCAAGCGTTCTAACCACTGAGCCACTTTTATTCATATTTGCTTGCAAAATCTGAGTTGCAAACCAACTTCTGCCAAGTATGATTGAAGTAAAGAAAGTAAATAAATCCCTTTAGAAGTCTAATTTCCAACTTGAGCTGAATATTAATCAATTTTAAAGTACATTTTATGTCTTCTTATTGCTATAATACTATTTTTAACAAGTACTGGGTGTTCATTTCAAAGTGTGTCATGACGTCACTGTTGTTGGGTCACCGATTTGAAGCGAGTTTCAGCTTATATGTCAGAGAAGTTGCCTATTATTTAAGGCGTTCTTTAATCTGAACTTGAGAACGTGTACGGTATAACTTGAACATCGTAGCAACAGATGGCAGTCTGTACGGCCTGTGTGCTACCATATCCTCTCTCGAACTGTGTTTTGCGCCGGCAAGTCGTACGCAGGGTATTTGTTATCATCGGTTGCCTACGGTAACATTCCACAACACAAATCAAATGCTCCGTGTCCATGTTGACCGTCGAAGTTAATGTCAACAAATACGTAAGGAATCGTCTTAACCCTCTCCCCATATCCCGACAGTACGTATTTCCAAACAGTTCACATTCCTGCCACTACCAGCGTTACCGTACGTATCGGTACGTACTCTTCAGAATGAACGCCGTACTTGCTAGGCAACTTCTTTGCCTCACAGGTTATACACCTCTGCGGAAGTGTAGGAAGATTGAATTCTCTAGGCTCATCGGCTAGCCACATGACGGCATACAGCGAGCCATGACACATTTTGAACTGAACACCCAGTATAAATTCAAATTAATAACATTTGTTCCTTCTTTACGTGTTATTTACGTTTCATTTTGGTATGTGTATCCGTGTTACGATTCAATTTAAATCAAATAAATACTGGATTTCAGAAAAAAATGGTGTCCCACTTTATCTCTAATGAAAGTGATCGCCACCGGCGTGGCTCAGTCGGTTAAGGCACTTGTCTGCCGGTCTGAAGTTGCGCTCGGGCGCGGGTTCGATGCCCGCTTGGGCTGATTACCTGGTTGGGTTTCTTCCAAGGTTTTCCCAGCCGTAAGGTGAATGTCAGTTAATCTATGGCGAATCCTCGGCCTCATCTCTCCAAATACCATCTCGCTATCACCAACCTCATCGACGCTAAGTAACCTAGTAGTTGATACAGCGTCGTTAAATAACCAAATAAAAATAGACAGAAAGAAAGTGATTGAAGTCCCACGTTCACTGAAAGGAATTATGGCCATCCTAAGTGAGACACACTTTTGTTTGTCACATCCAGGTACACCAAAGCCAATCTTTCCTCCACAATGCGTTATCCACAGGGAAGACTACATATAAAGTGTTAAAAATTAATGATGTAAGAAGATTGGTTCCTTATGTATCTCAGGTTGATGTTCAATTTTATGAAGAAATCTTTTTAATGCGCAGTGTCTGAAAATGAAAACTAAACGTCCAGTTGCTGTAAATGGTTATAGTCTCCTAAAATCATAAAATGGTCTTAATATTCAAGCTTTATTAAACTTCATAGGCTTTCAACTCTATTTTTCCTTCAGCTTATCACTATTTCACTATTTTTCCAACAAAACTATAAATTTTAAATGACCACCAAGTAAATAAGGTCTGCGGTCAGACCTCAGCGATGCATCAAACTTACCCCCTACCTTCCCCTTCCCCCACTCCATGAAAATAGTGCGCGTGTACGTGGCGGATTATACTGGATTGCTGTACTTCGGAGCTTCATTAGTGATACAATGTCTTTCGCAGAATCACATGAATCGAGAGGATATCACACTTACAAGAAAGGCGGTTCTTTCATTTCTCATGTTTAGGATCAGTTACAAATATTCAGGACGCGAACTTAAATATGTACATTCTTAAAATAGATCACCTGTTATACGAGTTCAAAGAACACAGATTCAGTGATTTTCAAAGGATGGAGAAAGATTTCAATATTTTTGCCACTTCTTTTAATGTTTAAATTGAAAATGTTATCCCAGAATTGCTGTTAAAGGTACTGGATTTGCAGAATGATGGCTTCTTGAAAGCATAATGTGAAGGTCTACTGGGGGCTAAAATTTTTTAAAAGATGTCCAGTACTACATATCCACTGCTTAGACAGTTTGCTCCAAAAATAATGAGTACTGCCATTTCCCATAACTATGGTCCTGGAACATAACTATTGTCCACGATACAACTATTCAAATTTTGTACTTCATAACGTAGTACCTCGTGTATCTGTATTTTTGCTGTACTGTAGTTTGAATTCAAGTCACTGCAGCTATCTACGAACGGTCTGTTACTTCTACAATGATCTTTGAATGGTTGTGTCGTGGACCATAGTTGTGTTCCACGACCACAGTTACGGGAAATGACGGTATGTATTCATCAACCTACCAATGCAAACAGCTGTTTTCTAAAATGAAATTTATAAAGTCCAGCCACAGATCCCGCTTAAGCGATGCTCATCTCCTTGAGCAACTGAAAATAGCATGCACAGATATAAATCGCAATTTCGAAGAAATTGCTTTGAAAAATGATTAATTAAATATCACGTGAATGGACTATTCTAATTACATATGGTAGGAAGGAGTGTAGTGGCGAAACTGTCTGTAAATCCGTCACTGCACTGTAGAGTGCAACCCTTCCCACAGTATGTAGGCCTAGTTGCCATTTAAATCCTGTATTGTGAGTTGCATTCATTTTGCCCACCACTGAAATAAGGACTTCAGTTCATGGGTGTAAAACAATTATTTTCTCATTTAGAAATGAATTTAAGAACATTTTAACCATATTAACATTTTTTTCAAAGGAAATTAATTGATCAGTATTTCTTTTTCCGAAATGCATTTGTTTTAAATTTTGAAGAAAAAAAAATTCTCAAAATCATGTTTCTTTGACTGAAATCCCTTCTGATTGGAGCGATTCATTTAACTCTAATTATGTCGCTTCTCATTTCATCCCATATGCACTTCTTAAAATCTTCATTTCTATTGTATCATTTATCTGTTTAGTTTTGTGTGTTATTATTCTGAATTCACACTCATAAGAACAAATTTTACAATGATTTATACATACTAGTTTTTGTTTCTTTTCTTAAATTTTTATTATTCCAAATTGTATTATTGAAGCTACCTTCAATTTTGTTAGCAGTATTGACTTGGCGTATTATTTCATCGTTTATTGTCTTGGGTGCTATTAATCTCAATGTATACATATCTAAATTTCATTCCTTGCTCTATTACTTCACTATCTATTTCTAATTTTACTCTTCTAGGTTCTTTTTATATTGCTAATACCTTTGTTTACTGAGATATTCATACCATCTCTTGGTGTATGTTTAAATTCGTGGTGTAGTACTTGTAAATTATCATCAGAATGTGCTAAAAGTGCAGTGTTGTTTGCATAAATGATCAGGTTTAAATTTCTAATTTTAATTACATATATATGAAAGAATAATTAAGTATTATTCTGATCTATATTTTAAACTTTAGAATTTTATGCACAAAATGGAGGATGTACTTCGGTACATCGCAAAAATATTTTATGCATAAAGTTGTTTAATATATTATGCAACACATATAACTACTATGATAGTACGAACGTGGTATTCCCTCCTTTCCAAAATATGGTAAAGTAACAAACAAAACAAGTTTGATAATTGCGCATGCGCGCACGAAATGTTTCGCGGTGTGATATTCAGTGTTGCCAAGTCAGAGGTTTTGTAGCTAAATCTGGTGTTTTCAGGACTATCATGGTCAGCTACAGAATTTTACCGTCAGCGGCTAGCTATTTATTTGGTGTTTTTTGATGATTCTGGCAGAAGGAGATGATATTTTTAAGTTTTTTTCTGTAAGGATGTTACATGTAATTGCGGACAACAATGTAATTTGATCATAAACCAGAGTTTAGTTTGGTATTATCACTCTTTCTCATTGTGCGAGTGTAAAATATCCATGTTTTATGTTAACTCCATTTGGTGCAACCACGTCCACTTCCTGCTTCATCCATTGTTGGTGCACAAATAAGATATGCCACATTCGTTAAACTCTTAGTCTAATGTATGCATTGTTTTGTAAATAATAATTGATATATGTAATCATGAAGAGAATAGATAATGAACTGAATTATTATTTAATTTTTCATTTTGCATTATAGTTTATGTGACACAGACATACTTAAAACTTGAAACCAAACTCATTGTTTCCAGGCACGTCTCCAGCTCGATGTGAAATCAGATTTCGAACCGACTGTGATTTGATTATTTCCGAAGTGTCCAGTATATTCTTGATCTACTTCATTCAATTTTGAAATATATATATATATATATATATATATATATTTATAATTATAATTTAACGATGCCGCGTAAAACTCCATACGTACAAACATTTAAACGCCATTTCATACAAGTTGAGAGGATTTGAAAGCATTTCTTTCCCCTTCTACTTTCTCTGAGTTCGTCAGCGACAGCGTAAAGTGAAATAAATGCTTTCGCATCCTCTCAACTTGTATGAAATGTCGTTTACGCTGTCGCTGACGAACTCAGAGAAAGTAGAAGGGGAAAGAAATGCTTTCAAATCCTCTCAACTTGTATGAAATGGCGTATAGACATGTGTGGAAAAAACATAGTGTTGAAAAATTGGGTGGAAGAAGTTGCCGGTGATATGTCGAAAGCTTGGTGTAAGGTGATATTGAATGCAAAATATTAAGATTTAACTACCCGTCCTGATAGAGATAAACACAAAAAGAGTAGCGAGTGTTTTTCTGTTGCTGGGAACAGTTGCTGAGATACAGTGGCGGAAAATTAACTTTGGGGATTGGAAAAATGTTTCCAACACTACACGCGTCTGGGCAGAGGTGAGTGTCATTTCAATTTCCAAAGGATTAGAAATATTAGGTTTTTTTTGAAATTTTAAATCTCATTACGGTTCATTCCAAATTTTAGGTTGCGATTTTCAGTGATGCATTGGTGGCCATTCCTTCAGAGAAGATAGCTAAACTGGCATTTTATTTCCTTATCCTACCATTGCCAAATGCAGAGGTTGAGAGGCTATTTAGCCAGATGAATCTTGTGTAAAAGCATACGAACAGAATGGAAAATTCCAAGCTAAATACAATTTTGACCATTCGAGCAGGACTGAGAAGACCTGAAAAATGTTGTTCCACTTGTGCATTGCCCCAAGATGTATAGTTTGTATTTCGAATTTGGAAGTGATGTATTAAGAAAAATCTGGAGTTTTTTTTAACTACAGTTTAGCGGTTTTTTAAGCTTGTGCAGCGGTAAATGGAATTCTGAGTTGGCAAAACTGGTGATATTCTACGATGAAAGAGTAATGGAACGGAGAAAAATTCTCTCCGGCGCCGGGATTTGAACCCGGGTTTTCATTACTCTTTCATCGTATGATGACGCAGAATATCTGCATGGAAATATCATATGTACTTCGGTACATTAAAATAATATATATATGGTGATATTCTGTTCAGTAGTGAAGGGACTATCAGACAGTGCAGTTGTGAATGTTTCTAATCTTCTGTAGTGCATCAAACTATAATATTTAAATAGTTCATTATGAACAGAAATCAAATGGGCACCTGCTTTGGTGTTCCTGTTGCAGAAAACGTAACACCAACCCAGTCAATGTTGAATAGAACATCTAAGGCCCAACAGTCGTACAAAAACGGGTTGTAATTTACCGCAGTTTTTATGTTAATTTGCCTCTCTCAAAACAATGTTTATTTTTTCTTTTATTAATTTGACATCACACAGAATGAAATGTACTTTATTTACTAGTTTTTCTTATGTTAATTAATCAAACAAATAAGTATGTAGAAGATGTATTAAAGTTACATTATATTACTAATAACTTTAACAAATGTATACCATATTTTGGAACAGAATAAATGACATCTTTCTATACCATATTTTGGAACAGAGAGAGTATTAGAAAATAAAGATCAACAACATTATCAAGAACATATATTTTATTCCTTCGTAATCAAAGTAACAATATACGTTTACATTCTTGTAGGTACAAATTCTGTAATATACTACTGTAGTGACTTGACACTAAGTTCATAAAACTAATTCACTAAAATTAAAATACTACGGACATAAAACTACAACAATTATTTGAACACTTTTACTTCTCTTGTAATAGCAACAAAATGGATTTTTTTTTACAATTATCATAATTTCTCATTTCTTACATGGAATTAATTATGTACACTTCATTACATATTACATTTATTATATAGTAACAAGTACTCTAATATTTAAACAATCGTTTGTTTATCTCAACTATTTACCACTGGTATTATACTGTTAATTGATCTTAAAGCCAGAAGATGAACTTCAAGGGTGCTGCTGGTGGTTTGGCATTAATAGTGACTGCGATTAATTAACACATTAGTGAAAATATTAGTTTTAAAAATGTATATATTTATTTCTTGATGATTAATAATTCGAATGGGGAATCGTTGCGAAGAATAGTCCTAGAAAACCTGCGCTTGCATTCTCGGTATTTGAATCCATGTTATCACTTATATTCATTCAACTATCTTCATGTAAGATGACTTAATATTTTACTTTTTTTCTTTTTAAGCTTGAAATTAAAATTTAAAAATGTATCCAAATGAAAACAAAATGAACTAATTCAAGAAAGAAACATCAGATCAAAGAACACTTGTGTTCCATCAACAAATCGGACATTTCTAGAGATAAGAAAGATAAAATGAGGTCACAACGAGGAAATGAAATTTTTTCTGATTGGGGCACCTTTTTACTTAAAATAAAAATTGAACCGTCTGGTTCTAGTACCTTTCCACCTAAAGTAAAAAATTGAATCTGGAGATAAATATGGTGAAAGTTCTGGTACTGGTTACTTTTTTTTAGATAACAAATGCGAAAGATTAGATTTTGGTGACGAACAATTTCAAGAGGAAAATAAAAGTACATTTAATAATTTGAAATTTGGGAATGGTGTTATAAACCTGGATCAAGCAAATAGACAAAGAGGACTTCTGCTATTGATAGATAAAGCCACATTGATGAAAGTGCTTTCAAATACAAGTTAGTGCAGAACATAACAGGTAAATGTTGAAGAAAAACCAGAAAATTCGCTCTTGAAGGGAAAATTATTAACTGGCGATAGGGAATTGGACACTATTTTTGAAACTCAGCTCCTTTCGAAACAAAACTACAACACTATCAGAAGATGATGATGGGATGAAATTGCCAACGTTCAATATGAAAGATCAGATCATAGAATTCATAGAACAGAATCAAGTCACAGTCATCAGTGAAGAGATAGGTTGCGGTAAACAGTGTTGCCAATTTAGCAGTTTTCCCGCTAGATCTAGCGTTTTTCAGTGTTAGTTTAGCGGATAAAATTTATGAAATTTGTATTGCTGATATAGGACTTTAGCGGGTATTTTTAACACTCACAGCGGCAAAATAATCTAATTTTACATTGACAGTATAACAATTTAGCGATTTCTGCACGGTCTCACAGCGGATTTTTTAGAATCGAGTTGGCAACACTGGCGGTAAACTTGAACTCGAAGAATCAGCGCCACTTCAGTCGCGTGTCGAGTGGCTGATAAGAGAGACGAAGTTTGTAGGAGTGAGAGTGGGGGATACAAGATCAGACTACAAAGGCAGCTGCCACGCAGAATGATCTCTACAGTATTTTGCATTACTGATACTGGTGCGATATTTCAACGAATGCAATCTGATCCAACTCTCAAAAAGGTGTCACATCTTGTCCTTGATAAAATCGATGACCGGACGTGATAAATTCTCACAATTCTCAAGGATAAGAGGCGTGTTCTTAAAGTAAGTTCCAAAAGGGTGTAGAAAGTAAACGGGAAGATATTTACAAACCATTTTTGTTGCATTGTATTCCCCACACTTCAATTACTTCTCAATATAATTTCCACCATTATTGAGGCATTTATCGAGTCGTGGCACAAGTCTTTCTATCCCCTCATTGTAGAATTCACCCGCCTGCGAACCACTCCGCAACATTTGTGGAAAATTCAAGGAAAGCGAATAAATTGTGAACCTCCTGTCCTCATGAATTTTTTCATCGACAGCACACACCAAATCGTCATTGATCAAAGATGGCCGACCGGTACGCTGCTCGTCATGCACAGAGATACGGCCCTCGTTGAACTTTCTAACCCATCTCCTGACCATTCCATCACTAATGGCATCATCACCATACACCTCACAAAGTTGACGATGAATGTCAGCTGGTTTGATGTTTCTCGCATTCAAGAAACGGATAACAGACCGCATCTCACAGTCGGCGGGGTGCTCGATCACTTTAAACATTTCAACTGATCACAACTAACTACACACACGGACTGAAGCTCTGAAACTGCATGCACAGCTTGCCTGAGGACTGAAGAAGAAAACACGCATGCGCAAAATAACGATTGCAGTGATGCGATGGCTATAATTGAAAACGGAACTTACTTTAAGAACATGCCTCGTATGATACCTAAGGTTTGTGTTACAAATGTATTAAGCTGCAGTAATTGTACTAAACATCAGCTTTATACCAAATAAAGTAAACGTGGCATCAATCTTTCTATAAGATCTATAACTGAAACTAGATTAATATAATTCAGTATTATTTGTATTTATCCTGGTAATAATGAACAGTTTGACTCGTAGACATTTTGTTTTTGCAGCATTAACTTCCCAGTTACTTTCATGGGTGCGTCTGAAGGAACGAAGAACAATACATTCACTGTCTCTTCTATTTAGAATCATGCATACTTCTACTCCGAATTATCTCTTATCGCGCTTTCAATTTCTTACAACTCTTCGAAACCGACATCAAGCACTTCTTTCTATCCCTCATCATAGAACGTCTCTATACTCATCCTCCTACACTGTAGAAATACCTCGTCTCTGGAATTCGCTACCTAATGATGTCAGGGACTGCCGGACTTTATCACAATTCAAAATTAAATTGGAAAATTTTGTATTGTTTAATGCTTTTTAGATATTGCTAGAAGTGTCGATTTGTGTTTTTTTTACTCCAGATTAAAATCGCAAGTTTCTTGTTTATGTTAGTTAATTAGGATACAATTAATTATACTTAATCACTCATTTAAAGTTTGTGTGACTGCAACCTGTATATTTTTGTGTGACTTTACTTCGTTTATAGTGTTTTTTTTCCTTTTTATTTCTGTTATTGCATTTGTATTCCTGGTGTTGTGGAAGAGAAGGGCTGATGGCCTTAACTACACCAGAATAAATAAATAAATAAATAAATAAATAAATAAATGATTGTACAAGAAGATTCGAAGAGAACGGCAGTTACGTAGACTTTCGGCAATTTCAAAATCTACTAATTTGATTGTCTGTAACTGTAAGGAAATAAAGCCAAAAATATAGGCTAGTGTGTCTATTTGTAATATGCATTTTCATCCTATAAACCAAAGCAGTAGAATTTGAAATGAAGAACCACATAATCATAAACAGTGATTTTTAACATTATTCTTACACGAATATTATTTTTGCCAGGTAGCAGTTAACACAATTAATATTATTGCATACGTTTGCAATGTAAGATTTTATCCTAAGTTCTTCAAATGCATTGTATTTGTTCAATTACACATATGTACAAAAATGAACACATACTTTAAAATCAAAATATGAAATATGATTATCTAGTTTGTAATTTATAATACTGACTAAAATATACAAAATCTTACTCTAGGGAATGTTAAGAGCAAGTTAAATATAATATACTAAAAACTAACAATATGCTAAATATCTGCCATATGATCGAGAATCCAATGTACGTACTTACATGTAATACTTAGGAAAAATAATATAAAATATATTTAAAAATGAGTCACATTATAACAGAGTTTTTCTGTTTAGTGGGTATAAAAGTCATGGGAATGTCCATGTAACAGTTATCAAAAAAAAAAAATATATATATATATACGACACCGAGATGTTGCTACCACTCTCGCTAGTTGAGAAATGAATACAGTATGTTTTATGTAAAAGGACCAACATATTTGAATTCATGAGAAAGTTAATTATGACAACAAAATTAAGAAGCTAGATGAAATAAATTTTAATCACTGAAATTCTCCCGCTACAAAACAATGAGAAAAAGAAAACTGCTAAATATAAAAAAAAAAGAAATTTGGAGTCTGAAACATAACAGAGGTATAACAATTTATATCTTACTACGTTGGTAGTAAAGGTGGTAGTAGTGGTGAAGATTTAGCAGCGATGGTTATGATTAATTTTATTTCTCATTTCATTATACAGAGGTCGCCAAATTATTAGACTAAAATGTTTTTTTTCTTTAAAACAACATGATATAATTTGTTATTAGTATGATTCACAGAGTATATATTGCTGTAAACATTATTGTTTACATTTTCTGGTATATTTTTACAATGTTTGGATATATTTTGTCTGGCTGTGTTGGTACTATTACTGTTTTAATGTTATACTCACTGCCTGCTGGATCACCGAAGAATGTGATCCAGCAGGCAGTGGATATACTGCAGAAGTTTCCATTCTTACAGCTACTTCTATTGTTACTAATTTTTTTGTGAGATTTGTTCATTTTGTGTAAGTTAATTGTAATATCTGTTAGTGATTTGATTAATGAAAATGTTCACTATATTTTAATTGTTTAAGAGTCATTTTAATGTCATATAGTGTACAAGCACAATTTGATTTATTTTTGTGTATGAAAAATGTGAGATTGTGGGCAAAAAAAACATGTTACTAATCACCTCAAAACAAATAGGCATGTGAGGACACTGATCCAAGAAAGGCGCTATACACAACAGTAAATAACCGGTAAATGGAGCTTTGTTGCATGTATTCACTTCAGTCTACAAAATTTGGCCATCTGTGTACATTTTCAACCTGTGACGCTGCTGTTGTCTAAAATGCTGTCATTTAACTGGGTTATTTTTAAAATGAATTTTGTTTGGTTAACATTTCTGCAGATACTTCCTGTTGGGTGGACTGGTACATGGATATGCAAGTCGTTTTCTGGTTTGTTTTCAGAATTCTCGACGCGTGCAGTCGGTAACAATCCGTTTCCTAAAACCACTTCATACTGATATCTGCTGAAAGTATTGCCAGGACCAACATAACCCCCAACAAAACAGTAATAATTGAAACGGTTGCTAACACTAAAATCAGCTATGACAAGAAACATCTCATGCTTTCTCACTACAATAAATTTCTTATCTACGCAATAAGACGAAAGTTCAATGGGATCTTCATCAGTGTAGATGACGCTGCAGTCTTTGTGCTTTTCACCGCAGTGATCTTCCAGGTCAAGAACGGAGCCCTTCCACGAACAAGATCCACGAGGCGAGGAGAAAGGACACAGCTGCATCTGATACACGCAGGTTGCCGAGTGTCTCTTGTAGTCGTCTATGAGAGATTTCTCCCCGCACCCCCAGAATCGGTTGTAGCAGGGGATCCCCACCTTCTGGTTTCTACAAGCTTCCTCGACGCCAGTATTCCGTAAGTTTCTGGTAGGCAGCTTGCAGATAGGGCATTTAGTCAGGTCACGGACACACAGTGTGCAGCAATTATGTCCATTGGCACATATTTCAATTACTGGAGGTATTATATACTCCTTGCAAATGCGGCAGAGCATTAAGCGAAGTGTAATACTTCTGAACTCATTTATTACTGCGTCCATTACAATATCTGAAAGTAAACAAACATTTATCATATCATCAAATTCCAAAATATAATATAGAATTTTTACAATATCGTATCTCATACGTCTAGCATTAATTTTCACCTCAGTATTAAAAATAATTACATCTAACTGATGTTATGTTAGTTGTTTTGGAATGATCTAAGTAGGCCATGTCAAGTTTCCCTGGATACCATAGTTAAGGAACTTCCTATATTATAAACAAGATCTTCTTAAATGTAAGTTTGAGTTTTAATAACTAAAAAATGTCGTTATCGAAATGATTTGGGCTGTTC
The DNA here is from genome assembly GCF_040183065.1 of Periplaneta americana. Lineage (NCBI taxonomy): Eukaryota > Metazoa > Arthropoda > Insecta > Blattodea > Blattidae > Periplaneta > Periplaneta americana. The sequence continues at coordinate 167,941,360 of NC_091127.1, read as the reverse complement.
TTTAATTAATTTTAAAGCGTTAGAAAATAACTGCAAACTTGTGAGGTTCGCAATTTTTAATGTGAAGTGTAATGAAGATAAAGTCGGCCTACTGGTGAAACACATTAAGTCACTCTTTTAGTAATTTCAGGTTTTCGGCATCCTTTGTGTAAAATTTCGTGATCTTTCGTCTGGTGAAGTCCATTAAGTCGTATATAGAAGTACATTATGCAACGAGCCTATAATGGTATAATTAAGACGCGAGTATGTTTATGAAACGAGCACAGGCGAGTTTCATAATTTTCATACGAGCGTCTTAATTACCATTATAGTCAACTTTCATACGACGTTTTATGCTCGACCATATTTCTAACTTGAAATTATTCATAAGTATTCATATTATTCTTATCTGACTGAGGAGCGGAACTGACCTTGTGCAATACCTCGTAAATTGTGAGATGTGCGCAGACGCGAAAGTATTGATTTTTTCCGAGAAACAAATGTCGACATTGACCTTGATATAATCTAGAGAGTAAAATAAACATTAATCTTGATATAACCTTGAAATTTAATTAGACATTGAAAAACGAGATGACAAATTGAATTTATTTGAATATTACTTACAATTAACGCTAATTATTACAGTAACAGAACTAGTTGTCTTTCGATTGCATATCCGAGAATAATCGATACTTGCGCTTTCATATTGCTACAATGGTATTTTCTGATTGGTGGAACACCTGAACTTTAATGAATAGGTGTACTTTAATGAGGTCCATTAAAGGGCTGCTACCAGGTGTATAATTACTACATTTCGGCATGGTCGAGCATAAAATTCTTTATGATATAAACAATAATTTTAATTTCCATAGATACGAATTGAAATAAAATAAGCACGTACAATACACTTAGTTCCTTAGTGTTATTTATTTATTTTGCTAATAATTGTAACATAAAATATAATATAAACAGAAAAACTTTAGCTCGCTCCTGAAAGAGTTGGTTTCACATGTCAATTTCAGTCTTGTTTTATATAGATACAATCGACTTCACATTGAACACTTCATGTTTTCACGTCATTATTATTGATTTGGGTTGTGGAAGTTAAAAACCGCGCTAAATGTCTTAATAATTACAGCCATTTTTGTCCATGGATTGCATTAAAAGAATGCGTTTACATATTGTTTTACTGTTGATCGGAAAATAACTCATTAACAACAGTTTCAAGATGCAAGGAAATAGTAGGCCTATTGATGCTTCAACGTAAATGTATTACTTACTTACTTACAAATGGCTTTTAAGGAACCCGAAGGTTCATTGCCGCCCTCACATAAGCCCGCCATCAGTCCCTATCCTGTGCAAGATTAATCCAGTCTCTATCATCATATCCCACCTCCCTCAAATCCATTTTAATATTATCCTCCCATCTACGTCTCGGCCTCCCCAAAGGTCTTTTTCCCTCCGGTCTCCCAACTAACACTCTATATGCATTTCTGGATTCGCCCATACGTGCTACATGCCCTGCCCATCCCAAACGTCTGGATTTAATGTTCCTAATTATGTCAGGTGAAGAGTACAATGCGTGCAGTTCTGCGTTGTGTAACTTTCTCCATTCTCCTGTAACTTCATCCCGCTTAGCCCCAAATATTTTCTTAAGCACCTTAGTCTCAAACACCCTTAACTTATGTTCCTCTCTCAAAGTGAGAGTCCAAGTTTCACAACCATATAGAAGAACAGGTAATATAACTGTTTTATAAATTCTAACTTTCAGATTTTTTGACAGCAGACGAGATGATAAAAGCTTCTCAACCGAATAATAACACGCATTTCCCATATTTATTCTGCGTTTAATTTCCTCCCGAGTGTCATTTATATTTGTTACTGTTGCTCCAAGATATTTGAATTTTTCCACCCCTTCGAAGGATAAATCTCCAATTTTTATATTTCCATTTCGTACAATATTCTGGTCACGAGACATAATCATATACTCTGTCTTTTCGGGATTTACTTCCAAACCGATCGCTTTACTTGCTTCCAGTAAAATTCCCGTGTTTTCCCTAATCGTTTGTGGATTTTCTCCTAACATATATTAAATGTAAATGTATTATTATTATTATTATTACTATTATTATTATTATTATTATTATTATTATTATTATTATTATTATTATTATTATTGCTATTATTACTATTATTATTACAACTATTATTATTAATATTATTATTATTATTATTATTATTATTATTATTAAACAATATTACTTTACATATTCTAACGAAAGATATGAGAGCCCAGAAACTTTTCTATAATAGAAATTCGATATTTCTTTCACCATTCTCCAGATGCATTAAAACGCAACATGCATGGCTGCGAATTCGATCCGTGCAGTGTATAGACTTAGTTTGCTCTTGGCAATGATTAGTTATTTGTGTATTCTTTCAGACATTATACTTAACTAGTGGCTTGTGCAGCAAATGCTGCAAACTAAGTTCATTAGACGTTCAAATAAACATTTTTCAGATTTATTTTCAATGAAGAATACCAGACATTCTGAAAGTTATTTGCTTCCATAATAATGAAAGATACTCTTTCTCGAGCCAATACTGAAGACAACCACGCATATAAATATCTACACCACACCGCCATTAAATATATGAAAAAGACCCAATCCCACTTGATTAATAACTATAAAAATATTTGATTTTTAATAATATTATTATCTTACGTAAGTTTTATAACTTTCAGTAACATACACTATATATACTATATAGCTGCCATTCAGTAAAATATAGAAATCAAAATCTAATTTAAGTTATTCTCTACATCTACTTATATAACCCCAAAACGTTTCACTTTCATATCATCAATATAGCATTAATATGTATAGTTAATGAAAAATAGTTACATCATGGCATTAACTACAATAATATTTATTTCTAATGGTAATAATGTCATCATTCCACCTCAAGTTTTGTAGTTTTTAATATCCAATACAGCAAGAGATACCGGCTAGAAACCCACCTTAGCATGTGCGATACAACTTTCTCACCACCAATTACAAAAGTTCTTCTGAAGCAATGTTGCATAAAGGAATTTCACATATTTATTACAGGTGTATTTAAGACCTTGTAGAAATAACAGTATTTAGTAACAGTGTCCTATTTATTCTTTTGCCGCCAAATTTGTAACTTTTAAAAATATGGTTATTATGTTGAAGTGTATGTATTGTAGAGGATGCTTGATTTGTTGTGTATGTGAGTCATAGTTATGGGATGCTTGATTGTGTTTGTGTGACTATTGTGTACTAATTTATGATGTATGTTAGGGAAAGTTTCTTAATTGTGTTATAGAGTACCGCTATAAGAAATGTTTTGTCTATGTGTTGTAACTGTTTTCTGTATGTCTCAAGTAATGACTGAAGTTTGATTTGCAATCGCAATGTTTAAATTACGGATTGTTTAGGTTTTATTTCCATTGTGTAAGCTAATTTATTTTTCTTTTCAATTTGTTTTATGCTTAGGCCTATTTTTTGTGTAAAACTATAGCCCTAGCATACATATTATGTAAAATAGGGCTACCCCCCATTGGAGATACAATAATACAATATTAATATCCAATACACAACTGTACTCAGAAAATTACACATCACAGAATCGAACCTGTAAATTATTTTTAGTAAGTTAAGTTTTTAATAACCAATTTAATTTGAGCTCTAAATGTGTCAGCATTCTTGCAGATCATGGCCTTCGTGTAATATTGTTTACTGCAGTGTGTGTTTTGTTTTATTCTGAAATGCAACACGGCCGACTTGATGCTCGCTTCGCTTCTCCTTTACAAAAAAGCGATGGGTATATCAAGTCGGCCGTGAATGCTATTAGCTAGTTCTCAAAACTGAGGACAGATGGATTTTGGAAAATAGGGAAATTATGTTGAAAAATTGACATTTCACTGAAAACTACTATTTTTCTGAAAAACTTTGAGTTCCAAGCTCAATTCACGCAGTGGCGTTGGAAAGGCTCATTTCACACACTGCTAACTATACGTGATTTTTCACTTCACGCACAATCTTAGAAAAATATATATCACATTACTGTTATACAAGAAAACCCTGTTTTGTAATGTCTTTCTCTTTGGCACTTACAGCCTTTTTACATCCTACTCTTCAATTAAACATGGTACGACAGGGTTTAAATTGGATCCATTCTGTTAAAAGCAGTCAGTTGGTTGATCTTGTTTTATTAAGTATATCTCGTTTTATTAAGCTACTTTAGTAATTAGAGTCTTTTCTACCGCAGTAAACACAAAATCACTACAGAAAGGGAACAGTGTTCTTACACCAGTAGGGCTTCAATCTAAATATTGCCACGGAAATAGTGAGATTAACAAACTTTCTACGACTGCATTTATATTTACTGAAAATATTGTTGGACTGCCGGATTCACACTAATCAAGGAAACCGGGAGATCTTTTCAAATTGTGACAATATTGTTAAGTCAAGGTGTGAATTGCAACACAACAGCTTTGGCTATAGTTTTGTTCTTTTGTGTCAACCTTGCATTGACTTATGGACCTTCTCCCCGAAATATAATTTTGCAAGCACACGTCACAACGTTTGACTTGTGGTATTTTTTTCTACGAAATGGTATATCTATCCCTATAGAACAAGAATTAGCAATAAACTCAATTTTGTTAAAATTTGACTTATGAAATTTCTGGAAAAACCGATTCAAATGTGTTGTTCTTTCACATTGTAGTAAAGTTATCTTAAAGTGGTTAACTGATAAGGATTTTTATATTGTTGACGAGTTTTTTAATTTTGAGTTAAAGATCTACGGCCGGTTTCTTCAAGTATTTTTAAAACATTTAACGAATGTTAAACTCTAAACAATTCACACTAACATGATCCGAAAACCATCACAAAAAGTTCCATACCATAAGGCAAGGTTTTCAACATAAATGTTCATTTAATACTCTACATCTGAAGATGATACAAATGTATCGAAAACGTTAATGTAAATTATTAACTTTTAAGATAAGCAAAGGTGGCACAGTAAATAAATAATTATAGTCAAATCTAAACAGTTTGTTAAATATAGTTTTTTTCATGTCTTCAACACTAGTTTGGCTTAACAGATTGTTAAGTGTTTAAAGGATTTTAGGCAATTAACTCATTTGACAGACAGTCAAATATGGCAGGTGACACCACAGCTCTTCAAACAGAAGTTGTGAATAATATTTTAGGTTTCTCTTTAAGGGATGTTTTGTGAATGACTGACAATACAACATTTAAAAGACACTTTGGAAAGCTAATATAGGGAAGGTAATATTAAAAAGTGAACTGATTATCATATTGGCTGCTTATTTTGATACAAAGCTATTATATATTGAATATTTAGAAAATGTGGGATCTCAACGTGGCAAGGTAACTAGGAATTATGATTTATATACTATACATCAGACGTCTCCAAAAGCGTACTCGCGAGTAAGCCCCTGAACGGAACCGAAGCCAGTACGTAATCAGCGCGCTCCGCCTCACCCATCCCCACCTGCACTGTACTCAGTGTTTATGCGCAAACGAAGAGCAGTGGCGGACTGCCATTACCATTGTGTTGGTCGGAGTGTTCCACCGTTTCACAATGTCTTCTAATCATGGACGTAGTACATTCAAGGATGAATAGGAAGAGAAAATTTTTGTGTTAATGGGGATAATGTGAAATGCTTAATTTGTTCGAAAATTCTTAAGGATGTGTTAAAATTCAATAAGCGACGAAAATACTCGACTCTTCACAAAAAATATCATACAATTACAGGCATGTTGGACGTGTGAAAATAATTTATTTTGGGGCTATCTGTATAACTGTTGGTTATACATAATAATCAGTATCTATACTAATAATAAATCTGTAAGCGAAATTTTTCTGGTAATTTTCGATTTTCCAAAAATAATTGGTGTTAACATGTATAATTAATCATCCTGAAACCGAAAACCGCTTTTTTGAAATTTTTGTTTGTATGTCTGTCTGTCTGTCTGTCTGTCTGTCTGTCTGTCTGTCTATCTGTCTGTCTGGATGTTTGTTACCTTTTCACGCGATAATGGCTGAACGGATTTCGATGAAAATTGGAATATAAATTAAGTTCGTTGTAACTTAGATTTTAGACTATATGGCATTCAAAATACTTTATTTAAAAGGGGGGTTATAAGGGGTCTGAATTAAATAAATCGAAATATCTCGCTTATTATTGATTTTTGTGATAAATATCACATAACAAAAGTTTCTTTAAAATGATTTCCGATAAGTTTTATTCCAGGCAAAATTTTGATAGGACTGATATTTAAGGATATACAAGAGTTTTAAAATAACAATACAATACATTTTCAACGCCGCCTCAGATTATAGCGTCATTGTACCGTAATTTCTATGTGCAAAATATACAATTTTTCAGTAGGAAGAAAAAAACAGATTTATTCCTTCTATGGGAGTGGTACATAGGAGATCGTGAATTATTACATTTTCGAAAGAAAGAAATATAATTACATATAGGAGATTGTATTATTTGCTGTATAACTATTTAAGTTATTTAATAGAGCAAAAATCTGAAAATCGATATGTCATAAAGGACTTATTGCAGGAATGATATCGATGGCTATAATGAAAAAAAAAAAAAACAAAAACAAAAAAACAAATGACTCCGTCTATTGAAGGCGGCCTTGACGTTTATCAATATTAATATACAGAGAATATTAAATTTGTCTGTTTGTATGAAGTAATCTCAGAAGCTAATTTGGATAATTCCTTCATTATTTGAAATTTGTAGTTTCTCTAGATGGATGTAATACTACATATAAGGAATGAGGCAAGATGAAAATAGATGTTTACGCACAGAAAAATTTTCTTTCTACACAATCCACTCTATTAATTTGGAGTGATTTATTAAAGATGCATTCAAGACTAATTTAGAAAAATGTTAAACGGATTATCGTTGCATCAAAAACGGATGTTCTCTGAACCAAATTATCATATTTTAATTATTTGCATGTAATAACAAATAAGAAATATGTTAAAGGAATTGTCATTGCACCAAATGATTGCTCTCTGGACCAAAATGATCGCGTTTTAACTATTTAAATACAATTTAAATTAAGTAACATGTTAAACGATTTATCCTTCTATCAAACACGAATGTTCCCTGGATCAAACGTCCTATTTTAATTGTGTAATTACTTTATATTTATTTCTAACAAGTGCAGCGGAGCGCACGGGTACGGCTAGTACGGGTACAATACATTTACACTCAGTTCCGCATGACAAACATATAGTTCTTCGTTTAATTTTAGGTGAAATGCGTAGGCCTACAAATATGTTGATAAATATAAAACAAGAAAATACAAACACAAATCTCACACGTGTTCTCAGTCTTAAAAAAAAAGCTTCTTGCTAGCTGTGTTCTAGCTTGAAATATTGGAAAATCAATGAAGCCCTTTACAGAAGCATCATTTGTAAAATCGTACATACAGGACGTTACTAAAGTACTGTGTTCAGAACAAAGTCAAAGTTTAAGAAAATTAAAATGTTTCCAATGACAGTTCAGAGAAGGAATTCCAAGATTGTAAATGTAAGTGTATCTGAAGTCGAAACCACAATTGTAGCTTACTCACTTGCATTGGACGAAAGCACAGATAGAAATGAGCTCACCTAGTCATTTTCATCCGAGGAGTTAATGAACATTTTACTGTGTCTGAATGTCTTCTAGATGTAATTACAAAATACAAATGTAGAAGATCTTTTCCAGGCACTGAAAGGCACCATGGAACAGAAGAGGTTGAATTTACAATGGCTTGTGTCAATAGCAACAGAAGGGGCTCCAGCTTTATATATGACAAAATAATATGCAAACGTATGATATTTCTTATTTTTTTGATGCTATTACTTGTAAACATAAGCAGACCGTTGCCGCGATCCCCCACTGATCGCTTCCATCTGTTAGGTACGAGTCTCTTCCCCTTCTCTAGCCTTACAGCACACTGTGTTCGGCGGGCATCATCGAGAGCACGAATGACGATACGCTTTTTGGAGACCTCTGCTATACTGTACATGATACTCAATTCATGGCAATACAGATTCTCTAAACAAGTAGCGTAGGCCTCAAAATTTTGCAAGAAATTAAAACAGACTTGAATATCCTACAAACAGAAACAGACCACTTACTCCAATTTATTTACTCTTGATACTATGATACTGGCTCCTTTTAACTAACTATAGCCAATGCCAATTGTATTTCAAAATATACAGTGAGTATTGTATTAAAAAGGTTTCAGCAAAAATTTCTTCTTTGAGAAGTCATATGTTAGCATTAATATTTTATTTTATTTTTTCTAAATTATAGACATCAGCTCAAAGAATTTGAGTGACCACAAGGATCCTGAATACAATAAACATGTACAATATAATGTGATGTGATACTTTGTAATAATATTATTCAGTAGTAGTCAACTACAACTTTCATTTGTCTTCTTCTTTATCGATCATGGCCTACTGTACCTGGTTATGATTTTATTCATGTTTCATGACTTACTCTACAACACAATTTAAAGAATAATATCAGCAAATAAAAAGTTGCCTTACAGTGCAAAATCATTACCAACTGCTATTGAGTGGTTAAAATAGCGTTAACGACTGTTACAGATAAGTGTTGGTTGTTTGAAACAAAATGATGTTGAAGAAATGGAAAATACATTAACAAATTTTTAAAAATAAACAGGGTGTTAATTTAATACTATTTAATCCAAATTAAACATTTCTTGGAAAAAACTGGCCATTAGTCTTTTAATATGTAAGGAATCCTATTGTAATTTATATTATTTAACCACCAATAAAGCTATTATTATTATTATTATTATTATTATTATTATTATTATTATTACAACTACGGACTCGGCTAAATTAGAAAATATACAAAGAAAATTTATATCCTTATGTTCATTCAGATTTCTGCCCATTAATTCCGAGTATAGTTATGAGAGAAAATGTGAATATTTTAATTGTCAAAATCTATATGCTAGACGCCATGAGTTAGATTATCTGTTCTTTTGTAAAGTCCTGAAAGGTGATATATCCTGTGACTCTTTCTTAAACAATATTACCTTACGTATTCCAACAAAAGATATGAGAGCCCACAAACTTTTCTATATTAGAAATTCGAAATTTCTTTCACCAGTCTCCAGACGCATTAAAAATGCCAACATGCATGGCTGCGAATTCGATCCCTTCAATGTATAGACTTTGTTTGCTCTTGGCAACGATTTATCATTTATGTATTAATTTAGGCATTATACTCAATTATCATTGTCTCATAGTATTCTTAGTTATCCATTCATCGTCATTATTGTAATTAATTGTAATTATATTTATGTGTAATAAATATTTTTGTTTTATGATTTTGTTATATTTGTGCTGAACTGTAATTGGCCACTGGCTGTTGTACAGCACATTAAATAAATAAATAAATAAATAAATAAATAAATAAATAAATAAATAAATAAATAAATAAATAAATAAATAAATAAATAAATAAATAAATAAATAAATAAAATAAATAAATAAAAATTATTATCATTATTATTATTGTAAGAATTGTGTCCATTGGCATTACAAACGATTCAATTCATCCGTAAGTATGGACGTAATATCAAATAATTATTCTAAACACTGAAATGATTTATGGATATATGTACGTGAACGACCACAAATATTATCAGAAAATGTAGGCTCTAAATTTCTAAGATTTTATAAGAAAATGAACTCACAATTCGACAAAAATTACAAGGTACCACAACAAGACTTATTAGAACTTAAATAGCCTATCTGATAAGAGTATAAAAAAGGTTACTAATAATATTTTTCAAACTTGTTTTATCAAAGTATGAAAACAACTAAAAAGTTCTGCAGTTACTTCATTTGGTAACAATAACATTGTTATGGTCTCTCTGACATATTTAACATTTTTCCTGCATGTAATAAACACTTATTTCTGAAAAGTAGACTACTCTCAGACATGTAGAGCTTTTCATTTTAATGAAATTAATTTTTTATTTGTCCTATATAAAACATATTAAAATTTATTGTTTTGTGACCTAATTTTTATATTTTCAAAGAAATGGGCATTATTGGATTCTACGTTTTGCATAAATGCATGTTAAATCAGTGTACAATATTTCAGAATTATGTCTTTAATGGTTGTGGAGTTATGAAATAATGTGTGAAAATTTTCAAACTTTGGAAAATTTAATTTCAAGTAAACAGTGAATTCTAAAAAATATTATTAGTAACCTTTTTATACTTTTATTAGATATTAAAGTTCTAATAAGTCTTGTTGTGGTATCTTGTAATTTTTGTCCAATTGTGAGTTCATTTCCTTATAAAATTTTAGAAATTTTGAGCCTGCATTTTCTGATAATATTTGTGGTCGTTCACCCTTAATTTATTTAAAAAAATAATATTAAGCATTTAAGTTCGATTTATGCAGTTCTATTCTTGCTTTCTGATAATAAATAAATGACCTTCTTAAGCTTACATGAAAATTTTTACAATTAATTTTGAAAGTGTTTCAGATAAGTCAATGGATAATATCAATGAATGTTTTTCACAACAATGAGAAAAGCAATTGCATGGCTTCGGTATCACATAACCAGCACTGCTGATTCCTTCACTCAAAACCGCTAGCAACGAGTGCGTTCTAAAAACCGTCATATCTCATTGCCGCGCCCTATTATATTTTAAATTAAAATACCAATTTTCAAAGATTAAAATTAAGAAAAGTATTGCAGGATGGATGAATGATGTTATATGGAACAACAAATACTTAAATAAAGCAACCAAGGTAAGAATCTATAAAGCTGTAATTCGCCCAATATCAACCCATGCCTGTGAAGTACGAGCGGATACTTAAAAAACTAAAAGGATTCTGGAAACAAACAAATGAGTGTATTAAGGAAAATTATATAGAAAACAAAAAGAGATAAAGTGAGAAGTGAAGAAATTAGAAAGCAGCTAAACATCCAATCAATAGGTGATTGGGTAAATAGAAGAAGAAAGGAATGGAATCATCTCGTATCTCGCATGACACTAGACAGAACTGAACGCATAGCAAGGGATAATCCAGCGAACAGAGATTATAAAGAATGGACACTGAGTTAATTTGCCTGTGTTTTGTTTCTCTGTGCGCCAGCGGCTAGTTCCACTTTCAAGCGCTAGAGGTAGTGTAATCGAGCATACGCTAAGTTAATAATTGAGAATAGAATTAAGGCACAGGATCCAAACATCGCCTACCTTATTGCATAATCCAGTAACGCTTTGCTTCAAATAAATTCAAGTTAACAGCTTTTCCTTATTTCTCAGTGACAAACTAGTTGTAATAATAATATTTTATATTTCAGATATAATAAATTATATTATAAAATAATATAATACATTATAAAATTAAGATCGAATTCGTTTAATATTTGTATATAATATAATATAGGTATATGGTTTTACTTCTCGTAAGAGTTTTGTTTTTCCATTTTCAGCGCTATCAAATCATTACATATTTTAATTGTTGTTGGGGTCAACGTCTCAACTCTCATTATAAAGGAAGTCTAGAGTCTAGACATTACAGTTAATGAAGGATTTATTATTTTATGTATCCAATTTATTTTATTTGAGTATATAATGTTACCTAGATGTATTAATTATATGTGTTATATTTCCGCTGTGTCGACTGCTAGCTGGTGTGATGTCAGCGCCAACTCTAGGGAGAAGGCAGAATCTGACGCTCTAGCTGGCTTGAAGGTCATTGAAATCAGTCCAGCTACATCAAAGGTACCGACGCGAAGTGTCCATTCTTTATAATCCCTATTCGCTGGATAATCTACCAGCAGATGGAAAGAGGTTGCCTGGAAGACCACAGACTCTTTCCCGAGCAGACGATAATGTTTGTTCGGGTTTTCTATTTCAGTGTATGGAACTTAGTGAAATATTATATTATAACTTTATTGCTTATCATTGCTAAGCTTTATTTAGTGTAATGTGTCCATAAGTTCCGTTTACTTATTGCATAATTTGTTGCAGAAATAATTACAAAACTGTGTTATTTTAATGGGAAGAGAAGTTTACATGTTAATATAATATATTCGCATGAACATTTTAAGTTTAGAATGGAAGCTATTTTGAGGTTTAATGAAAAGGAATTTATATTGTGATTTTAATTCAGCATATCTACCTTCCTTAATTGTAGATAGAAAATTTATCATACCACTACATATGTAGGCCTATGTTATGTCATATGGAAATTATAGGTTATTATTTATATTCCTATATTCGCAATTATACATTATAATTAAGCATAATGTCATGTATGATACGCCGCACATTCAATTTGTCTGTATTTTAATACTACAATTGAGTACGTACTGAATTATTGTATGTCCTAAGAGACGAAGTAACACAATCATACGTACATTAATGTCATAGGAGTGGTATGGCAAATTTTCTATCTACAATTAAGGAAGATAGATGTGCTAAATTAAAATCATAATATGAATTCGTTTTCATTAAACCTCAAAATAGCTTTCATTCTAAACTTAAAATGTTGATGCGAATAGATTATGTTAACAAGTAAAATTCTCTTCACATTAAAATAACACAGTTTTGTAATTATTTCTGCAACATATTATGCAACAAGAAGTAAACGGAACTTATGGACACATTACACTAAATAAAGCTTAGCAATGATACGCAATAAAGTTATAATATAATATTTCACTGAGCTACATACACTGAAATAGAAAACCCGAACATGTATTATCGTCTGCTCGGGAAATGTTCTGTGCTGAGGCGATAGTAGTGATCCTGGTGGTCAGAAACTATCTATGTATGCATATTTATTAAGTATTGAGCTTCGCAACTTCATATACTAAACTGTGCTAACATGACAAAGGATTAGCACAGCCCATCTCTCTACTTTTACATATAATGGCCCTGCATTTAATAATGACATCTCTTGCTTAAGTTTACTGATTTAAGGCATGAACGATAAAGTTTTATGTAATTATAAAAGTACTGTATATTAAATGATTGAATACATTTTACACTTACCTTATAGTGTGTATATTTGAATCCAAATGATGTGAAGAAATTCCTCTTGATGAATATCCCCACGATGTCAATCAGTACACGCACAGTAACAACCCAGAAGAAAACTAACACAGGTCTGTCTTATATACACGAAAGCAGGGCTAGAGACCCTTCTAGTTTACAACGCTTACGACAAAGGGGTAGCAAAATAACTTTCGTGTTAAAGGTCGCAAACAACAACGTGTTATCACGCCTCAATGAACATCCCTTATGCGAAGTACAATTTCTCCATAAAGTGAATACAATGCAAATGTGTGAACTTTGAAATCCTGACAAATATCAGTTATGACATGAGAAAAGTTCGCTACATGTTGTAAGGGTTAATAATTGTGAACTACAATAACACTGAACATATCGCAGGTGACTTGAATTCCGATGCATTCAAATTCCCTAACAGTGAAGTCCGGTTGTACATTGTAAAGAAAATATTATAAGTCGAAAGAAATATGTGGACTTTGGAATTTCGATGAAAATCAATCAATGACATCGGAACTATTGTGAGAGAAGTGTAGAGCTTACTACACCGCCAACACTGCCACCATAACTATATAAAATTACCGTCACTGTCACATTACCACGTAATCACATCCTTCGAATAGCATATTATGATTGAATAAGAATGCTATGTGACTGATAAATTCTAAATTACTATATTCTTTCTTATATTGTAATTACCATTTGGGGAAAATGTTATGTTTTCTTCCTGAAAAGACAAATTTATTATATTGTATTAATAAAATTCATACATAAAAATCGAAATAATTTTGAATTGTATTCTCATAGTTATGAAACAAAACGTATGAATTCTTTAAGACAGTTTGAACCAAAATGCAACACTGTTACAGTATTTAATCTTAGTAGTAATTTAGGTCCTATAACAAATTTATATTTAAATATCCTAATCTTATCAATTCTAGTAGCTCTGGTATTAAATTTAAAAAAAGTTATGTATGGATTTTATAAAAATTGAAAAATTGTAAATTTAAATTTATATATTCTTATTGTGTAGTACACATAAGACAAATTGTATTATATACTTCTTAATTTCAATTCAGGAAACCGCTTCTGAGCACGAGTTCTACTCTTTCAGGGGCGAGCTTAAGTTTTTCTGTATATATTATATTTTACTAGTGGCTTGTGCAGCAAATGTTGCTGCAAACTAAGTTCGTTAGATGTTCAAATAAATATTTTTCAGATTTATTTTCAATGAAGAATACTTGTCTTTTTGATAGTTATTTGCTTCCATAATAATGAAACATACTCCCTCTGAATGGATTTTTTTAGGCCAAATACTTTTTCTTGAACCTATCCAACTTCAGTTTTTGAGTTTCAACGCGAAAACGTAAGTATCAATGTCAGGACGATAGCAGTAGCTATTTCAGGTCATTGTGGATTGTAGGCAAAAGTTAAAAAAATGTCAAGGTTTGCTAAGCTTTCGAACAATAGCATTTTCGTATAGCTGCTGCATGTAGAACTTGAAATGTAGAGCGTAAAATCATTTTATCCTACTAAGAGATCTTGCTGAAATGATCTGGAGACTACAAAATTTTCTAGGCCTCTTATTTTATCTGTAAGTAATACCTTTTGATCTTTCCTTAGGAACTGTAATTTTTGCGCTCTCTCGAGCCAATACTGAAGACAATGACACATATCAATATCTACACTACACCGCCATTAAGTATATGGAAAAAGACCCAACCCCGCTGGGTTAATAAGTACAAAAATATTTGATTTTTAATAACAATATTATTATCTTACTTAAGTTTTGTAGTTATATATAGCAGCCACTCAGTAAATTATAGAAATGAAGATCTAAATTAAGATATTCTCTACATTTACTTACATAACCTCAAAACGTTTCACTTTCATGTCATCAATATAGCATCAATATTATGTACAATTAATGAAAAATAGACGCATCATGATATTAACTATAATAATATTTAATTTCTAATGGTAACACTGTCATCAAACCACCTCAAGTTTCGTAGATTTGAATATCCAATACACAACTGTACTCAAAAAATTATACACTGCAGAATCAGTTTTTAATAACAAATTGAATTGAGCTCTAAATATGTCGGCAATCCTGCAGGTCATGGCCTTCGTGTAATAGCCTATTGTTTATTGTAGTGTGTGTTTTGTTCTGAAATTCAATCAAGTCGGCCGTGATTCAATAATTTAGTTCTCAAAACATACAACAGATGGATTTTGGAAAATGGGAAAATTATGTAGGAAAATTTACATTTCACTGAAAACGACTACTTTTCCGAAAAACTTTGGGTTCCAAGCTTCAAAATGAGGGGCCATTTATTAAAATCCGTTCAGCCGTTTTCCTGTAATTTCCATTACCAGCTCAAATTATATATATATATATATATATATATATATATATATATATATATATATATATATATATATATAGATGTTACAATTATTAGCGAAATAAACAAATGAATTAATACATATATATATATATATAATTATATATATAATTAAACAATTGGAAATTTATCCTTTGAAGAGGTGAACAAATTTCGAATATCTTGGAGCAACAGTAACAAATATAAAAGATACTCGGGAGGAAATTAAACGCAGAATAAATATGGGAAATGCGTGTTATTATTCGGTTGAGAAGCTTTTGTCATTCAGTCTGCTCTCAAAAAAGCTGAAAGAATGTATAAAAAAATATATTATCAGTTCTGTATGCTTGTCAAACTTGGTGGAGGAACAGAGGTTAAGGATGTTTGAGAATGAGGTACTTATGAAAATATTTGGGGCTAAGAGGGATGAAGTGACAGGAGAATGAAAGACTAAGGTAACTAAGTTAAAATTTGTTTCAGAGTTACCAGGGTATATGTTGTATTTATTGTGTAATATGGAAATAATAGTGAATTTTTAATGTCTTTTCTGTCCTTTTCGATATGTTTCCGTCTTGAATGATTAACGTGAGATGCATATTGCAACCGATATACGAGTAGTAGGTACTGATTACACTGCGTAACAAATTTTAACTTTATTTATTTTTTTCTGGGAATGTGATACACGTTTTCTATACAATTTGAGCCTCCTGAATACGAATGTAACAATAAAAAACAGTTGTTGGTTACGGTTTTTGAGACATTTTGGAATTTATATCTATTTAAAAAACTGCTTTATATATTAACAATAAGGTTAAATATTCACTTTTCAGAAGATTACAGCTTTTCTTTTCTGCATTTTATTTTATATTGGTTATCAGGTACATCACGAGTTAAAGTCCAACAATAGTCTGCTAGCATATTGGTACTCCACTGTCGTTGGTATCTTTTTTCCATAGTCGAAATTTCTCACCATGTTCATCACTGAAATCGCCACAATTCTCGAGGAAAAAGTCAAGTGAACGAAGTGAATTTTCAGGGACATTTTACAACTCATAGTATCATACGCCAACAGTAAATTTTACACTAGTTCTTCATAGTTCTTACTCGTATTTCCACAGTTACCCAGAAAATTTAATACAACCTCCTTGAATGCAATCCAGGCGGTTCTCTCTTTTCCTTCCAGCAAAGATTCGAAGTGATTGTCCTTCATTATTTCTCTAATTTGTGGTCCATTGATAACTCCCACTTTTATTTTTGAGTCACTAATAGCAGACAATTTTTCCTGGATATGATTAAATGCTTCAGTTTTATGATTCATTCCTTTAACAAAATTCTTCATTAACGTTAACTTAATGTGTAAAGGGGGTAAAATTACTTTACTTTGAGGTACAAGGGGTTGATGTATATTTTTCTTCCTTGGCTCTAGTGATGTCGTTTTATTTAATAATGCTTATCTCGAGCGCGATTGTCCCATTCGCACAGAAAGCAGCAAAATTTTGTGTAGCTTAACTGCATTCCAAGAAGCAATGCTACAACATTCAAATCCGCATATATAAACCATTCGTACATTGAATATTATCATTAAAGCACACTTTAAAGAAGTACACGTCTTACACAGAATACTAACACCACGGAAATCTCTTAGTAAATTGAAGCGATTTCATATGGCGAACCTGTTTCTCTCCCTCCAAATGGAACCAAAAAGAGCAATAAAACAATTTCCGCTCCTAGAAGTGGTTTTGGCAGGGTTTTCGATTGCAAATTATAAACTACAGTAATGTAATTAAAGCTCAAAGTGAAAAAAATACACATCTCAAGTAAAATCAGGTAAACTCAAGCGAATTCATACCGCAAACCTTTTCACCCCCTCCAAATAGACTCGTAAAAGGGCGATAAAATAATTTTCTTTCTGCAAGTGCTTCTAGTATGGTGGCCTACTTATACTAATATTGTTTTCATATATTATATATTATATGGAATTATAGGATGGGGTAGCTCATTTAAATCCAATTTTAATCCACTTTATTTATTACAGAAGAAAATAATTAAAATATGTCTACATAACCTATTGATTTTCCATCAAAAAATTTGTTTCTAGACTTTAATGTACTTAACGCAAGACAAATTTATTATATTGTATTAATAAAATTCATACATAAAAATCGAAATAATTTTGAATTGTATTGTCATAAGTTATAAAACAAAAGGTATGAATTCTTTAAGACTGTTTGAACCAAAATGCAACACTGTTACAATATTTAATCATAGTAGTAATTTAGGCCCAAGAATATATAACAAATTTAGGCCTATATTTAAATATCCTAATCTTGTCAATTCTAATAGTTCTAGTATTAAATTTTAAAACGTTATGTATGGATTTTATAAAAATTGAAAAATTGTAAATTTAAATTTATATACTATAATTGCACAGTAGACATAAGACAAATTGTATTGTATAATTATTAATTTCAATTCAGGAATCCGCCCCTGAGCACAAGTTCTACTCTTTCAGGGGGGGGGGGAGCTAAAGTTTTTCTGTATCTATTATATTTTATGTTACAATTATTAGCAAAATAATAAATAAATAAATAAATAAATAAATAAATAAATAAATAAACACTTTCCGATAATGGTATATCTCTAATGTGATAAGTTGAGCTATATATATATATATATATATATATATATATATATAATCATAATTTTCCTTACTGTGTGTACTTAAAAATATTGAATTCATTGTATGCTTTGTACTGCACTATTTTATTATTACTATTAGGCCTATTATTATTATCATTATTATTATTACTATTCTTATTTTTATCATTATTATTATTATTGTTATTGCTATTAGGCCTATTATTATTATTATTATTACTATTCTTATTTTTATCATTATTATTATTATTATTATTATTATTATTATTATCAATACTTGTCTTATTGTTTATACTTTGTATGCCTCATTTATTTTGACCTGCTGTTCACATTTTATTATGCTTTTTTCTTTCTTTCTCTATGTTATATATTATGTCTGATTTCTTCTTACTTGTTTACATTTTATTATTATCTTATTCAGTTTTGTGTGTAAAATTGTAGTGTACTTTGTAAATTTGTAGTGTTTTTGTAACGCAGTTTTTACTCCTGGTTGGGTATTAGAGAAGGCCGTATGGCCTTAACTCTGCCAGGTTAAATAAATCTTTATTATTATTATTATTATTACTATTATTATTATTAATAAATAAATAAATAAATGAATAAATAAATAAATAAATAAATAAATAAATAAATAAATAAATAAATAAATAAATAAATAAATAAATAAATAAATAAATAAATATTTGGGTCGTCACAAAATAGTTACACACGAAATATGGTGATTTTTTAAATAAAATGCATGGAAAAATTAATTATATTGTGTATCTCGAAAACCCGAACTGATAGAACATTTTGCTTGATATTTTTTAATTCAGGAGGTCGAGATTAGTAAGAATTTATTAGTTTTATGTCTGCCGCAAAATGACTGTTGACCAGTGTTATTTGTGTTTATAAAAGTGTTGAAAGGAATAAGTTCATCGTTTCATATTTAACCACAATTCCAGTGTATATGTTGCTTGTCCCAGGTTTATAATTTCAACTACATCCACGTCCACGTTCTTTAATAGAATTGTTTTGATTACAACAGATTTGTTCCAAAGGTCAAGTATGCGGCTTGTTTGTGTTGTGCAGTTTTTCTTATTTCTCCGACGAAGAGATTCCAAGACCTTTTCAGAGAGGAGGAGGGGAGAAAAACATTCCGTAAATATCCCCGGCTGACGTAGCTTGGGTTTTCAGTTCCAGGTTATTGGACTCCCTTCCCGAGGCAATGGGCAAAGTTCATAGCGATTTCGTGGCATAGAACAAAACCGCGTGAAATGAGAAACAATACTACATGAACACGCTGGATTTACTTAATCACACGATTTTGCTGACATAGAAGCCAAACTATCATCCCTTTAATTGTCTGCAAATGATTACGCTGATAGTCACATAAAATCAAAAGCATTTCCATTCGTTATTTTACTTGGTAGAAGTCATTGAGAAAACTGCGAATTTCACTGGTTTTCACTTTCTAGGTTAACATAAAATGTTTCAGTATTTTTAACAAACAAGTAATTATTACGAATGCAAAATGGAGTCCGAACCGTTTGGGTATAGATAGTATTAATTTCTATATATATAATTTGAAATGGTAATGGAAATTTCGGGAAAACGGCTGAACGGATTTTAATGAATGACCCGTCATTTTGAAGCTTGATATACAAGGATTTTCAGAAAAATAGTAACTTTCAGTGAAGCGTTAGTTTTCCTACATAATTTTCCTATTTTCCAAAATCCATCTTTCGTCAGTTTTGAGAACTAATTGCATTTCAGCACGGCAGACTTGATGCACGCTTCGCTTCTACCCGTACAGAGAAGGGAAGGGAGCATCAAGTCTGCCGTGATTTCAGAATAAAACAAAACACACACTATAATAAACAATAGGCTATTACACGAAGGCCAATACCTGCAGGATTGCTGAGATATTTAGAGCTCAAATTCAATTGGTTATTAAAAACTTCAAGACTTGCTAAAAATAATTTGTGCGAGATCGTGTATATTTGCTTGTTTTCCGCACAGAACCAATACGCGGTAAGTGTGAAATACCACATTCAGTATTCCCAACCTAACACACATAACAATTTCCCTCGTCTTACCGCTTAAGCGCGACATTCATTTTACTGCTTTAGACTTTTAACATATTATTTTTAGAGACGTTTAACATAGTAATAATTATAAATTCGAAACTTACCACTGCAATTTCACCTAAATTGCAATGTTAATTATTGTTTTTAAATATTTGCAAAAATTAAGTAAAGTCTACTAGCCCACGAAAATTATTGCATTCCTGATACAAGTAACATTAAGGAAGCCTTGAAAAAATCAACAAAATTCCAGATGCGGATGTTATTACTGCAATATGTTATATAAATAATATTGTTAAAATACTAAAATGAAAAATAAATTATTACATAACCTTACCGTTTGTTTTAAGTTCGCATTTATAGACTGGGGGGAAAAAAGACAGACGTATATCACGGCCTACTGGAGTATACTAAACACAGAAAAAATTTTATAGCAACAATGTTGAAGAAAGATATTTTGGTGTTCCGAAGTTGCCGTCATTAAACAGAAACCAAGATGGAGATTTCATTGCAACTAATTAGAAATTCGTCTTTCAGGTATGTAATAAACGATCTTCGCACAAAATAATGTACGATGCACGAGCGGTATGTTTGTTTTCATGTTCTCGGAAATTAAAAAAGCTCAACTACGTTTCGCATTTTCAATCTTTTCCTCGACCATGAAAATGTCAACATACCGCTCTTGTAACATATATTACTATTACAGGTCTGATTCTGCGGTGTGTAATTTTCTGAGCACAGCTGTGTATTGGATATTAAAATCTACAAAACTTGAGGTGGTTTGATGACATTATTACCATTAGAAATGAAATATTATTAGAATTAATACCATGATATGAATTAGACATATTAATTCTATATTGATGATATGAAAGTGAAACGTTTTGGAGATATATAAGTACGTGTAGAGAATATCTGAAATCAAATCTTCATTTCTATAATTCACTGAATGGCGACTAATGTAGTATATATATATAACTTACATAAGATAATATTGTTATTAAAATCAAATATTTTTATAGTTTTTAATGAAGTGGGGTTGGGTCTTTTCCATATACTTAATGGCGATGTGGTGTAGATATTTATATGCGTCATTCTCTTCAGTATTGGCTCGAGAGAGCGCAAAAATTACAGTTCCTAAGAAAAGACCAAATGGTATTACTTACTGATAAAATAAGAGGCCTACAAAATTTTGTAGTCTCTCGATCATTTCAGAAAGATCTCTTAGCAGGATAAAATGATTTTACCCTCTACATTTCAAGCTCTACATGCAGCAGCTATACCAAGATGCTTTGTCCATTGTTCGAAAGCATAGCAAACGTGACTTTTTTTAACTTTCACCTACAATCCACAATGACCTGAAATAGCTATTGCTTTACTCCCACATGAAAAACTCACTGATCGTCCTGACATTGTTACTTGCGTTGAAACTCAAAACCTGAAGGCGGATAGGTTCAAGAAAAAGTATTTGGCATAACAAAACCATTCAGAGGCAGTATGTTTCATTATTACGGAAGCAAATAACTTTCAAAATATCTGGTATTCTTCATTGAAAATAAATCTGAAAATTTTTTATTTGAATGTCTAATGAACTTAGTTTGCAGCATTTGCTGCATAAGCCTCTAGTATTATTATAAAGCTAATATGATAGTAGGAAAAAATTCTTGCTGGTTATATTATGATTAAAAGTTGGGAGTTTCCATATATGACAGTGAACAATGCATAATCTGAAAGGACAAATGAAAATCGTAGATGATTAAAATGTCTACTACAAATCAACAGCGGGCACATTGTATTCTTTGGTATGCTAAATTTGAGAGTGTTAAAAGAGTTCAAAGGGAATTTTGCTGTGAGTATGGTGCGCTTAATGTACCTAAATACGATTCCATAATGTTGTTGTATCGAACATTTGTAGAAACAGGTTCTGTGTTAAAAACATGTAGGAGGTCGCAGGCGAAACCCAGTACGAGAAGCAGCTATCTCTTGGTTTGGCCCCCATACTCCCTAGATCTAACCCCTCCTGACTTCTTCGTGGAGGGTTTTATTAAATACATTGTCTATTCACAGAAACCCAGGAACATTGATGATCTGAGAGTAAAAATTATTCAAGCTTTTCAACAAATCACCCCTCTTTTGTTACAACGGACATGGGCTGAATTGCATCACCGTTATGAGTTGTGCAGGGTGAGCAATGGGGGTCATATTGAGCTCTGAGGAATCTCCCATCTTTCAGTGTTGTATGCACAAAGTTTCAGGGAATAAAGTTGAGTAGTAAAAGTTTTACGGTGTTTTTATTTTATCCATACTCAAACGGATCACCCTGTAAATATTGCATAAGTTTACTATGAAATGGAATATTTAGTACTGTTTGCATTCTATCAGACATTTGTAAAATTAATTCAACTTTCAGACTATCCCGCAGATGAATCTTACTCTATGACGAGTCTGATTTTCAAGTAGTGTTATGCAGGGACATCATTTTATTTTTACTTCAACTTTTATTGTACCCGAGTTTTTGAATGTACTTCACTCCCACCCCTTCTACTAACAAAGTTCCAACTGTCTTCCACACAGAACCAAGGCCGCAGTATTGAGTTAGTGATTATAGTACGTTTCAGAAATATGTTCGCGTTTTCCAGTGACGAAAACTTCCAATATTGAATCATTTTCGCATAGGTACTGTCGTCCGTTTGCCTACGTCGCATCCCGATTTCCCCCACCTGCTTCTGCTCGCTCCACTGTAAAGACTAGCGGCTGGGATTTCTTAGCTCTTTTCTGAAAACATTAATTTCTTTTAGGAATTAATTGGACGTCTAAGTAATATTATGCAACTGTTTAAAATAACTTCAATAAAAGGGTCTCGTTAAGTAATTAACTATCACGTGATTCCCCACCTTTCTACGATCCTGCGACATAACCACTTGAACGGACAGTAGATAGCATGTCTGAGTAATTTTATCTGTGCGGGCCGGGCAGAAGTGCAGATTGAATTTACAGTATGTAAGGTAATCTTTTATAGAGTAGAAACAGAATTATTTCAACATGAGTTACTAAGCATGAAGGACGAAACTGGTAATTGGAATTAGGTATAATAGTATATAGTGCGAAAATAGACACAAAAGTACTGAAGCCTGTATCGAAATGAACGGCCACCATTTTCAAAAATGTGTTTAAATATCCACATTATGATTATTTTTCATTTTAACTTCCTTCTCTATAGTGTACGCTAATGTGCTGTAGACAGTACAATATACACTGCATAATAAATACGTTCGCATGGATAACTCAGTTCGTGAGTAAAAACACTTATTGTTAATACTGTACTGTATTTTGATTAAACAAAACCTAATGAAAATTATCAAACTCAAAATTGCGATATTTCCTACTTTACGTAAATGGATGAACTACTTTTCTTCCCTCCTGTACCTAGTAAAGTGATTTGTTTGTATTTTACGCCAGTATCATCGAACTCCAGTCTTGGAAGGGGTAGCAAACGGTGTTTCCGGGTCTCAATCATTAATCCAAAGGTATAGCCAGGTTTATATTAAAAATGTTAGTAAAAATAAAATGATGTCCCTGTACGAATAGACCTGTGATGATATTGATGATATTTTGCACAATTTCTTGGATTTCTTGTACTATTACGTATAAAGGCAAAACTCAGATGAATTTCATATTTCGCTTGTGTCCAGTTATCTTACTTCTTTATTTAAAGTTTTACCCAACTTTAAGATTCAATAATTACTTTCCAAACCATACCTCCGAATATCCTAACGTAACCCTATCATACTTATTGAACTAAATAATTATTGGACACAATTCAAGGTTATAAAATGAACAAAAACTATTATTGTGTTTAGAAAATTGAAAACAAGAAGAGAGACTAACATTTTTTAGATATCTATTGTTTGATCAAATGAATCTCTTTACCTACCTGCAGTGGTGTAAGTCGGAAAAAAGGGTAGGTTAAGCAGAATAGTAAAGAAAGAAAGAAAATAATAGATTTCTTCATTCATATGTTTCTGCTTCGTATGCGGCAGGCAAGGTACACACGAGTCGAGGGGAATTACCGTTAAAAATACTGACACGCGATTCTTACATCAGAATATATATCAGTATTTAGTTGCGTTATTCTTGTGATAAGGCAAATTGCTGAGATGAACAGACAGATGAAAGCGCGCGCAGAAAATATTTTAGCAGTGAGAATGGAAAAGAGTGGAAACTAAAAGCGATGAGTGAAACACGTGATAACAAACCAGAAAGACTCACTCCTAAACTCTTAAATTGGCAAAACTTCATTTCTCACAAGTAGTTTATTAAACCGTGTCGGACTGTAAAGAAAACAACTATCGCAATGTCCATATTTTATACGTTGTACACTATTATAGTATTGTGAAATTTTAATTTGTGCGAGATCGTGCGTATTTGCTTGTTTTCCGCACAGAACCAATACGCGGTAAGTGTGAAATACCACATTCAGTATTCCCAACCTAACACACATAACAATTT
The DNA here is from genome assembly GCF_040183065.1 of Periplaneta americana. Lineage (NCBI taxonomy): Eukaryota > Metazoa > Arthropoda > Insecta > Blattodea > Blattidae > Periplaneta > Periplaneta americana. The sequence continues at coordinate 167,916,612 of NC_091127.1, read as the reverse complement.
CCCCTCTTCTTACCGCTTAAGCGCGACATTCATTTTACTGCTTTAGGCTTTTAACATATTATTTTTAGAGACGTTTAACATAGTAATAATTATAAATTGGAAACTTACCACTGCAATTTCACCTAAATTGCAATGTTAATAATTGTTTTTAAATATTTGCAAAAATTAAGTAAAGTCTACTACTCCACGAAACTTATTGCATTCCTGATACAAGTAACATTAAGGAAGCCTTGAAAAAATCAACAAGATTCCAGATGCGGATGTTATTACTGCAATATGTTATATAAATAATATTGTTAAAATACTAAAATGAAAAATAAATTATTACATAACCTTACCGTTTGTTTTAAGTTCGCATTTATAGACTGGGGGGGGGGGGAAAGACAGACGAATATCACGGCCTGCTGAAGTATAGTAAACACAGAAAACATTTTATAGCAACAATGTTGAAGAAAGATATTTTGGGTTTCCGAAGTTGCCGTCATTAAACAGAAACCAAGATGGAGATTTCATTGCAACTAATTAGAAATTCGTCTTTCAGGTATGTAATAAACGTTCTTCGCACAAAATAATGTACGATACACGAGCGGTATGTTTGTTTTCATGTTCTCGGAAATTAAAAAAGCTCAACTACGTTTCGCTTTTTCAATCTTTTCCTCGACCATGAAAACGTCAACATACCGCTCTTGTAGCGTATATTACTATTTCCTACCAATTTTTTTTTTCTATTGTTGTATCCCATAGTATATTTTGCGATTTTAAGGGTTAAGCAATGCTAAAGTTCGTCTCAAGAAACTAATTTTATACATCTTGATTACACAATTTTTAATACTTCAGCACTTCGGAATATGTATTGGACACGTGCTTGGACAATGCCCCAAAGGCGAGCTGCTGATCAATGCTAGACATCATCGTGTACGACATGCTTTGACGACATCGTTCAAAACTTTAAATTGGGAGATTCATGAGGAAGGACATTGTGTAGCATCAGATGGTTCTTTCAGACGGGCAGACATTATTGCTACTAACGGACGCTTAACACGGGCTCTTGTTCTTGACCCTACTATCCGTTTCGAAAGAAACCTAAATCAGGCCACCGAAGTTGATATTGAGAAGAAGTCCATATATGAACCTTGTCTGCCGTATCTTTCTCAAAAGTACAACGTCCCTCTTAAACAATGGTCTGTCATTGGTTTGCTGTTTGGCAGTAGAGGTTCTATTTCCAAATTCACATGGAATTATCTTAAGAAACTTCACATTCCTTTTGATTCTGTAATGTCTGTCCTTATAAATATTATCAAGGACACTCTTCAAATATTACATCATCATCTCTATTTCAATTAATCCACTTATATTTGCCTTCTACAATTAACTTTCTTTTTTCTTTAATGTATCACATCACATTATATTGTACATGTTTATTGTATTCAGGACCCTTGTGGTCACTCAAATTCTTTGAGCTGATGTCTATAATTGAGAAAAAAATATATATATATATCTCGCGTGTTAAATATTATAATACCTGGTTAACTAGTTTCAGCCATCTTCAGAACTGGTTGGTGCTGGTCTTGGCGCCTTTTGTTTGTTTTTCCTGTGGGGGTGTGTTTGTGTAGTGTAATGTGGAGTCAAAGAGTGTGTGTTCTGAAATTGAGTTGTGTGTTGAGAATTTCATTTGGATGTGATTTTGTGTGTGTGTGTGTATTTCGTATTGTTCTAGTGTGTTTAGTTTCTGCCTTTTTCGTTGAATATATAGAATTTCAATGTCAGCGTTTACGTGTCTCTAGGTGTGGTTAGCATTTGAAGGGTACACGATCAAGGTCCATTTTAGAAAGTTTCGAGAAAAACGAATTTTGAAGTTTAAGCACTTAATACTTTGCTATGTGTGTATTTAATAGAAATTGACGTAGTGGAATGTCAAGAACGATTATTTCTTATTACTAGCTAGACCACATGATGGTACTTCCTTTCCACTATAAGATAACATTATTAACTCAATTTCGATTTTTGATGGACCTTGATCGTTTTTCCCTTCATTTGTACCCTTCATTTGTGATGTGTTCTGCATATGTGGAAGTAAAAAAAATGAATAGTCCCCTAAACGTCAGCAATCTGCATAAATTAGGAAAATTTATATTTAAAGTTTAACGCCATGGGCGTGGTCTAGACTTCATTTTAGAAATCGATCCTTAATGACTGAGGACATTTCTGATACTAGACATTAATTATGGACATTTTTGCAGCGAACATTTCGCAATGCAATAATTGACTGAAAACCGCTCTTACTGGACCGAGGGAAAACCCGGAAAGACCTCAACTAGGTAACTTGTTGCAACCAGGATTTGAACCCGGGCCCCCTCGTTTCACGGTCAGGTATGTTAACCGTTACTCCAAGGCGGTCGACTACAACCGTTCGATACCCGGCCCCGGAACAATTTTTCCCTCGAAATTATTCAAATCAACTTTACAGGGAGTTATACCTGAAAGCTTGATTTGCATAATACACGTCACTGTTCGTTAACAGAAAACCACAATTTAAGTCACACAGAGTTAGTGTGCACTCAATGTTGGTTCCTTGACGGTTGTCAAGCCACTTTGAGGTCTGTGGATATAGAGGGAAAAATTGGATCGGTGTCTGGTAGAGCTCTCGGGTAGCTCAGTTGGTAGAGCGTTGGTACGTTTAACCAAAGGTCCCAGGTTCGATACCTGGCCCCGGAACAATTTTTCCCTCGAAATTATTCAAATCAACTTTACAGGGAGTTATACCTGAAAGCTTGATTTGCATAATACACGTCACTGTTCGTTAACAGAAAACCACAATTTAAGTCACACAGAGTTAGTGTGCACTCAATGTTGGTTCCTTGACGGTTGTCAAGCCACTTTGAGGTCTGTGGATATAGAGAGAAAAATTGGATCGGTGTCTGGTGTAGTTCTCGGGTAGCTCAGTTGGTAGAGCGTTGATACGTTAAACCAAAGGTCCCGGGTTCGATAGCTGGCCCCGGAACAATTTTTCCCTCGAAATTATTCAAATCAACTTTACAGGGAGTTATACCTGAAAGCTTGATTTGCATAATACACGTCACTGTTCGTTAACAGAAAACCACAATTTAAGTCACACAGAGTTAGTGTGCACTCAACGTTGGTTGCTTGACGGTTGTCAGCCCACTTTGAGGTCTGTGGATATAGAGGGAAAAATTGGATCGGTGTCTGGGAGAGTTCCCGGGTAGCTCAGTTGGTAGAGCGTTGGTACGTTAAACCAAAGGTCCCGGGTTCGATAGCTGGAATCGGAACAATTTTTCCCACGAAATTATTAAATCAACTTTACAGGGAGTTATACCTGAAAGCTTGATTTGTACAATCCTCTACTCGGAGGAATAACCGACTCTAGTAGTTGCTGTTATTCTCAATTCTGCTAGGAATATGGGATAACTTTAAAGAATTGATGGAAGAGCTGTGATGTCACTGATGATGTCATGAATATAATTGTAATGTATATGGCGATCGTATTGCATTAATTTAATATAGTTTCCATTTTCGTAAGAAATGTTATGGAAACCACAGGATATAAAATAAACAAATTTATAACATTTTAGGAGGCTGCGTCCCTCAAATCCCCAGATATTGTATGTATGTATGTATGTATGTATGTATGTATGTATGTATGTATGTATGTATGTATGTATGTATGTATGTATTTATTTATTTACACTGCAAGTGGGCAAGCACCCGGTGGCAGTGGTATATACAATATTAACAATACACAATGAAATGATAAACAATACACAATAAAATCTACAATACACAATACAATTTACAACACATATACAAGTTTATACACAATACAATAAGAATACACAATACAATTTAACACAATAATAATAAAACATAAAATAAAATACCTAATTTTACAACACAACCTACATAATTATGTATAGGTCTTACATAAGTTTCAATAGTCTTTCACTTTACTCTCATCTCATTCCCTGTAGTGGCACTATGACGCATTTCACTGACACTTTAGCACACATTTCACTGACACTCTGTAACACATTTCACTGACACTATAGAACACATTTCATTGACGCTATAAATTATCACTGATCGGAACTGTTCACTGCACTGTAAAACCATAACTTCACTGACTCACCTCGCTTCACTGATACAACAGTTCAAATAAGTCAAATAATTACATCCTTATGCATACTTATAAACATAACTACATTTAAACTAAACATTTCTAGTCTAAGGCCCTCTTACACTCTATTTTTAAATAATTTACAATTCAAACCAAGGAATAAACTCGTCAGGCATGTCACCTTAAAAAATTAAATGTTGAATGTCACCTTAATTTTAATTTTCACTTTATACACAACTTTTTAAATTATTCTTGAATCTCCTTAAGGAAGGACAGCCCTCAAAGACCGCTGCAGGTAGGTCATTCCAATCATTTATAGTTCTATTTAAAAATGAGAATTTACCTACATTAGTTTTCTGTTTCCTACATTTGATTTTAAAATCATGATCTGGATACAGGACACAAAAACCTAAAAATCCTGTGGTTTCAATTAAATGTTTTATAAACAAAGTCATAAAGTCGGTACAATTTTTTGTTTCTGCTCAAGTGGGTATTTTGAATTCCTGTCTATTATTCTACGTATTTATGTGTTGGGATCACTCTGTGGAATTGAGTTGAGGGATGTGTAGTTTTTGCGGAATGGGTATGTCTCTATTGTGCTGACCTGGAATCGAACATGAATACACTGGATCTTTAATTTAGTTCATATTCGTCTGTTGTACAGGGATTCCATTCCAATTTATTAGAGCTACTGTACAGTACTTCATCGCAAGGCAGCACAAAAACAATGTCGGTGCAATTCGTTCTATTATCTGAATATCTGCTGTATGTATGTACAATGGAATTTATTTCATTACACAGGATTCTATAGTGATAATAACAGAATAATAGGCAATACATTAATTGAAAATTGAACCTTGACCTCATACCGGTAAATGAGCAAATTTGCTTTGGTCTTTTTGTAATTCGTTAGCTACGTATTTTCATTTAATACTTTGGAATAAAATAACAGAAGTTCAGTCTTTTATGGATACACCCTACACGGATTTTTGAGAAAATCAAGTAAATTATTAATTACACAGTAAGCTTACTTTCTGAAAATAATAAGATAAAAAGGAAGAATGACGATTTATTGATGTTAATGTAGGTTAGGTTAGATGGAATTGGCATATTGCCAATAGGAAATTACTTGTATTACGGGGAAGGAAACAATAATCACCAATTAGAAATCAGTTTCTTTATTCATAAAATAATAAAATCAGCTTTAAAAAGGTCCAATTTATCAGTGACAGGTTATCGTATTTAATACTTAAGGGTAGATGGTGCGGTATCGTTCACGCCCCTATAGAAGAGAAAGACGACCATATAAAGCAGTGATGTCAAAGCAAGCGCATTTTTCTGACCTCGACGTCGTGCGCGGGCAGCAAGCGCTAAGTATGGAAAGAGGAAGGGTTGTGTATATGAATAACCAACCTGTTGGATTAAGAAAACAGTGGTGCACAAACTTCAAACGGAACGTGAAATTTTATGTCGTTATTTTTATATGGCTTCTTTCTGTTTAATATTATCTATATTGTCTGTAAAACAAAATTACTAATACCAATTTCTTAATATTGCACTTGTGTTTTAAATGTTAATAACATAATAGAGAGTTATGAAGGAATATTCACATAACTTCCATAGTAGTACAATTATACTGTACTAAATGAATGAAACACATCATTCATAAAGAAAGTATTATCCCGAAGAAAGACACTGAATATGACATAAGTTGAAATTGATATTGATGGTATCTTTAGCCTTACAAAAGTAATCAATAAACTAATCAAAACAATATTACAGTACAAAGCAAAGTTACCTAGGTAGCCTACTGTATCTGTTTTAAGTGTAACTAATATTACATAACAAAACACTTATCGCTTTATGCTTTTAAAGTGATATTGGTGAGCAACTTCCTATCATCAGAATACTAAATTATTTTCTCGAAATGTGCTGAAGCAATAGAGCTGACATTGTTACAATACATGGGCACGTATCTTTTGCTTATGATGTAACAGTAGTTGCTTTGTTAATTCATTCCCTTACAAACAATTTCCATGCGAATATTTTCAAAATGTTCAATACACTATCTTCAGTAATACGTATATATGGTATATTAGATTTACGAAAACATTCTGTAAGGCTACTAAATAAATAGGCCTATATCTGAAAATTTCACTTTTCTATTAAAAAAGTTGAGAAAATATTCCTTTTGAATAAAATAAATCAAACTTGTGAAAAATGAGCATTAAAATTAAAACTTACATTCTTATAATGCACTTATGCTTCTCAGACAAATCTAAAAATTACCATGGATACAGTTTTAATAAGTTCTCTTCCCTTTATCTATTGAATCAGTTCTGGCCATCCCTGTATATAGCATATACTACCTCTTTCGTCCATCTCTTTGCTTTCCGCTGTAAAGCGCTCGGGCTCCCCTGAGCTCTAAAGCGCGCGCTGCGCCTATGGACATCAATTGACATGACTGACCTAGACACACGATCACAACACTCCTCAATATTATCCATTCCCTCCCATCGAACAGTCTCACATTCATCTTCCTCAACTTTGGAATTCCATACCGAGTAATGTCAGGGACTGTCAGACATAAAACCAATTTAAGAATAGACTAACGAAATATTTTTCTAACAATTCTTGTTAACAATAATAGCTGTTTCAAATTTCTCAATGTTTAATTGTTATATATATCACAGAATAAATATTTAAATTATCTCATTATTATTATTATTATTATTATTATATTATTAATTATTATTATTATTAGACATATTTTTATTATTACTATTTTTTACCAATATTTATTATTGTCTCACTAATTTACTTACCTAACTTTTATTATTTACTTTCACTTTCATATTGTTTTAGTATTTATTTTTATTTTAGTATTTGTTTATTTCACCTGTTAGAGATAAGGCCGTCAGGCCTTCTCTGCCCCTCTACCATGGGATTACAACTATAATATGAAGAATAAAATTACAATTAATATTAAATTTACAATTACAATAAAAATTAAAGTACAACAAGATTACCTGATTAATGAAAGCTAGACATTTTATCATAGATGTTAAGAACAAGGAATATTTTTGTATTTACTGAATTACAAATTAAACCTAGAATAACAAAATTCTATAGTGATGAAATTACCGGGTATTGAAATATTTTGTGATAGATTAAGAGAACTATTTACAAGAAACCATGTCTGAACGAGTCTCAATTGCTCACCAAGTGCCTAGTAAGTTTGCGTTTGAATTCAATTTTATTTCGACAGTCCCTGATGCTAGCAAGTAGCGAATTCCAGAGTCTTGGCCGGGCTATTGTGAAAGAGGATGAGTATGAGGAGGTGCGATGGGATGGTATTGTTAGTATTGTTTCATGGCGAGAGCGTGTGTTCAGATTGTGGTGGGAAGAAAGGTAAGTGAAGCGAGACGACAGGTGCGAAGGAATAGAAGAGTTCAAGATTTCGAAGAGAAGGAAAAGTGAATGTAAATTTCTTTTCTTATCTAGTTTAAGCCAACCTATTACGCTCTTGTATGAATGTAATGAAAGCCAATTGCATTCAATTACTGTAGAATTAGAGTCTGGCTGGGCGGAAGAGAAGGCCTAAAATGGCCTTAGCTCTGTCAGATTAAATAAATTTATAATAATAATTTACTAACTTACTTACTTACTTACTTACTTACAAATGGCTTTTAAGGAACCTGAAGATTCATTGCCGCCCTCACATAAGCTCGCCATCGGTCCCTATCCTGTGCAAGATTAATCCATTCTCTATCATCATATCCCACCTCCCTCAAATCCATTTTAATATTATCCTCCCATCTACCTCTCGGCCTCCCTAAAGGTCTTTTTCCCTCCGGTCTCCCAACTAACACTCTATATGCATTTCTGGATTCGCCCATACGTGCTACATGCCCTGCCTATCTCAAACGTCTGGATTTTAAGTTCCTAATTATGTCAGGTGAAGAATACAATTCGTGCAGTTCTGTGTTGTGTAACTTTCTCCATTCTCCTGTAACTTCATCCCGCTTAGCCCCAAATATTTTCCTAAGCACCTTATTCTCAAACACCCTTAACCTATGTTCCTCTCTCAGAGTGAGAGTCCAAGTTTCACAACCATAAAGAACAATTGGTAATATAACTGTTTTATAAATTCTAACTTTCAGATTTTTGGACAGCAGACTGGATGATAAAAGCTTCTCAACCGAATAATAACACGCATTTCCCATATTTATTCGGTGTTTAATTTCCTCCCGAGTGTCATTTATATTTGTTACTGTTGCTCCAAGATATTTGAATTTTTCCACCTCTTCGAAGGATAAATCTACAATTTTTATATTTCCATTTCGTACAATATTCTGGTCACGAGACATAATCATATACTTTGTCTTTTCGGGATTTACTTCCAAACCTATCGCTTTACTTGCTTCAAGTAAAATTTCCGTGTTTTCCCTAATCGTTTGTGTATTTTCTCCTAACATATTCACGTCATCTGCATGGACAAGCAGCTGATGTAACCCGTTCAATTCCAAACCCTACCTGTTATCCTGAACTTTCCTAATAGCATATTCTAGAGTAAAGTTAAAAAGTAAAGTTGATAGTGCATCTCCCTGCTTTAGCCCGCAGTGAATTGGAAAAGGATCAGATAGAAACTGACCTATACGGACTCTGCTGTATGTTTCACTGAGACACATTTTAATTAATCGAACTAGTTTCTAGGGAATACCAGATTCAATAGGAATATCATATAATACTTCCCTCTTAACTGAATCATATGCCTTTTTAAATATATGAATAACTGATGTACTGTACCCTTATACTCCCATTTTTTCTCCATTGTCTGTCGAATACAAAAAATCTATTACGCCGAAAACCGCACTGATGATCCCCAATAATTTCATCTACGTACGGAGTTAATCTTCTCAAAAGAATATTGGACAAAATTTTGTACGACGTCAACAAAAGTGATATTCCTCGAAAGTTACCACAGTTGCTTTTGTCCCCCTTTTTAAAAATAGGTACAATTATGGTCTCCTTCCATTGTTCTGGTACAATTTCCTTTTCCCAAATAGCAAGTACAAGTTTATAAATTTCGCTATATAATGCATTTCCACCCTCTTGTATTAATTCTGCTGGAATTTGATCGATACCTGGAGACTTGTACTTTTTCAGATTTTCTATCGCAATTTCGACTTCTGAAAGCGTGGGTTCGGGTATAAATGGCTCAGCAGTTTGTATTTGAATTTCGTCCCGATCATTTCTATTTGGCCTATGTACATTTAGTAGTTGCGCAAAATAGTTTTTCCATCTGTTTAGGATTGATGGAGAGTCTGCAAGCAAGTCACCATTCTCATCCTTGATCAAGTTTACCCTTGGCTGATATCCGTTCTTAAAGATCCTTTATAATAATAATAATAATAATAATAATAATAATAATAATAATAATAATAATAATAATAATAATAATAATAACAATAATAATAATAATAATAATTATTATTATTTCTTATTCAAACACAATTCATTTCACAACGTAATTGTAACTTTGTTTAGCAACTCTATTTAATTATCCCAACCCTCAGCGTATGAGCACCTTTATGAGAGTCCGGGCCTGGGTTGGTTGCTAGCTTCTTTCTTCGTTATTAGTCTTCATACGAAAAGAATTTATGAAATCGTATAGTCATAAAATTGGACACTCTGCGCAACCCACGTGACTACAGAATAACGGATACATGGTGTGGCTGTCACAAACAGGCATGGGACTATGTCTTAAAATTAAAACAAATATGTTAAAACCTGTACTGGTCGTCTGACAAGCACAATTGGAATATATAATGAGATTCACTGTCCGATGCAGGTAACCATGGCAAGACGAATATTCCCTTTCCTTTGTTAATGTAAGTTACTAGCAGTTTTATTTCGTCGAATAAGATATGTAATATAATTTATACACTTAGATAACTGTTCTCACTGGTCACGAACTATCTTGCAATGACGTGAAAGAAAGTTATAAAGGAAATTATTTATATGTACGGTAGTGGAGAGGATGGAAAAACTTGCGTGTAATCTTTTCAGATTAGATCGTTTACGTAAGTTTTCTGAAAACTCTCTAGAAACGGCCAGCAACTCGACACTTTCAGAGTGCAATTTTATTATAGATCAATTAGATAACGACTTTTCACAGGAGGGATCGGAGATAGATCTCCAATACTACATCGGATTATTTGTTGTGAATAAAGAAGCTGTAGGTAGCTTTTCTTCTTGAAATTCTTTCCCCTCTGATCACTTTACCATATCTCATTTATATAATTGAATTACGTAAACAATACAAATTCTAGGAATAATAAACAATACATTAAAAGCTAAGTTAGTACAAAAATCTACAAGAATAAAAATATATAATACACTAGCATTACCCTCCCTTTTATGCGGAAGAGAGATTTGGACATTAAAGAAAAAAGACATGAACATAATCAAAGCAACGGAAATGAAATTTTTCAGGACAGCAGGATATACTCTTTTAGACCGAAAAAGGAATGAAGAAATTTTAGAACAATTAGAAGTAGAGTCAGTAGAAGAAAAAATCAACAGATACAAATTAAATTGGCTGGATCATGTAAGAAGAATGGGAAATTCAAGAATCCCAAAAATTATGATGCAGTATAAACCTAGAGGACATCGTCGACCAGGAAGATCTTTTAGAAGACTGCTAGATGGGGCCGAAACAGGTCTACAGAGGCCTAATTCGTGAAGGATGATGATGATGATGATGAATTATGTAAATTGCATATTCATTCATTCATTGATTCATTGAGTGATTTATTTATTTATTTATTTATTTATTTATTTATTTATTTACTTATTTATTTATTTCCTTATTTGTCCATAAAAGAGTTAAAAACCATAGAACTTGTCAAAGAAGGAAATTAAAAACAATAGTGAAAACAGAAAACAATAATTAAATTAGACAAAATTACAATAAATTAACACCAAAGTAAACCCGCACGTATTTCACCTACATTGTAGAGATAGAAGGTTGTCAAAATTCTTTTAATATACCTGTTAAAACATCTTAAATCATTAATATTTTTAATTTCATCAGGCAAACCATTATATACTTTTTAAGCCATAGACCATATACATTTTGTTGAAACTTGTCAAATGATGTACTAGAATACTAAAACGATCCTTTTTTTAGTAGGTTATTTAACGACGCATTATCAACATCTCAGGTTATTTAGCGTCTGAATGAGATGAAGGTGATAATGTCGGTGAAATGAGTCCGGGATCCAGCACCGATAGTTACCCAGCATTTGATCATATTAGGCTGAGGGAAAACCCCGGAAAAACCTCAACCAGATAATTTGCCTCGACCGAGAATCGAACTCGGGCCACCTGGTTTGGCGGCCAGACGCGCTAACCGTTACTCCACAGTTGTGGACAAAATGATCTTTAAAACGAGTGTTGTAATATTGGAAATCAGTATAGGTTTCTCAATAGATCAGAAGAGGCAATCATATTTGGCGGTATCAGTATAAAGCAAGGAGGGAAACTTCATGATTATCCACATCAGGATTACAAACCCTTAACATCGTAAGCAATTATCTGGATATTTACTTAGGGTACTGAAACCACTTGCTGCATACATGATGAGGAAGGTCCACTCTAGTCAGGTTTGCTTACTACAGAATGTCGACCTCTGTACCTATTTAGCGAGTCTGTCGTTTTACTGACACCGATGTAGATGAAACACTCAAGGTCCTTTACAATGCCTGCCGGAGTCTTGTTGCACTTCCAGTACACCGACGTCTTCATAAGTATTGATTGAGATGAAAATGTCTGTTTACAATACTTTATCTGAAAATATATATATATCAGAGCCGAATTTTAACATTGTTTGACAAAGATACGTACTCACAAATGACTTTTAAGAAACACGGAGGTTCATTGCCGCCCCCACATAAGCCCGCCATCCGTCCCTATTTTGAGCAAGATTAATCCAGTCTCTACCATCATATCCCACCTCCCTCAAACCCATTTTAATATTATACTCCCATCTGCGTCTCGGCCTCTCCAAAAGGTCTTTTCTCCCCTGTTCCAACTAACACTCTACATGCATTTCTGGATTCACCCATTCGTGCTACATGCCCTGCCAATATCACACGTCTGAATTTATGTTCCTAATTATGTTAGGTGAAGAATACAATGCATGCAGTTTTGCGTTGTGTAACTTTCTCCATTCTCCTGTAACTTCATCCCTCTTAGGTCCAAATGTCTACCTAAGTACATTATTCTCGAAAATCATTAACCTCTGTTCCCCTCTCAAAGTGAGCAATAGCTTCTGAACCGAATAATAACAGGCATTTCCTCTCGAGTGCCATTTAGGTATATTTGTTACTGTTGCTCCCAGGTATTTGAATTTTTGCACCTTTTGAAAGGATAAATTTACAATTTTCATACTTCCATTTGGCACAATGTTCTGGTCACAAGACATAATCATATACTTTGTTTCTTTTGGGATTTACTTTCAAATCTACCTCATTACTTCCTTCAAGTAAAATTATCGTATTTTCACTTATCTTCTGTGAATTTTTTCTAACATATTCACGTAATCCGTATAGACAAGCAGCTGATGTAACCCGTTCAATTCCAAACCCTCTCTGTTTTGGTTGGACTTTCCTAATGGTATATTGCAGAGCAGAGCAAAACAAAGATAGGTATACGTTTACAAATTATAGATAAATAGGCATTAAGTTTTCTGTAAATGTAAATAAACCGGAAGATTCATCATAAAAATCATTATAAATTTAAATCTGTTAAACACATGAAAAAAGCGATATATATAATATGAAGAACACAATGTAACCGTTAAGAAAGCTCTGTAAATATAATGAAAACGTTGTAAATAAAAATTATAGAAAGAAACGTTAAGAAAGCTCTGTAAATATAATGAAAACGTTGTAAATAAAAATTATAGAAAGAAACGTTAAGAAAGCTCTGTAAATATAATGAAAACGTTGTAAATAAAAATTATAGAAAGAAACGTTAAGGAAGCTCTGTAAATATAATGAAAATGTTGTAAATAAAAATTATAGAAAGAAACGTTAAGAAAGCTCTGTAAATATAATGAAAACGTTGTAAATAAAAATTATAGAAAGAAACGTTAAGAAAGCTCTGTAAATACAATGAAAACGTTGTAAATAAAAATTATAGAAAGAAACGTTAAGAAAGCTCTGTAAATATAATGAAAACGTTGTAAATAAAAATTATAGAAAGAAACGTTAAGAAAGCTCTGTAAATATAATGAAAACGTTGTAAATAAAAATTATAGAAAGAAACGTTAAGAAAGCTCTGTAAATATAATGAAAACGTTGTAAATAAAAATTATAGAAAGAAACGTTAAGAAAGCTCTGTAAATACAATGAAAACGTTGTAAATAAAAATTATGGAAAGAAACGTTAAGAAAGCTCTGTAAATATAATGAAAACGTTGTAAATACAAATTATAGAAAGAAACGTTAAGAAAGCTCTGTAAATATAATGAAAACGTTGTAAATAAAAATTATAGAAAGAAACATTAAGAAAGCTCTGTAAATATAACGAAAACGTTGTAAATAAAAATTATGGAAAGAAACGTTAAGAAAGCTCTGTAAATATAATGAAAACTTTGTAAATAAAAATTATAGAAAGAAACGTTAAGAAAGCTCTGTAAATATAATGAAAACGTTGTAAATAAAAATTATAGAAAGAAACAATGTGAACACAAAGAATGAGCAAGTTATGCGAAAGCAGAAGAGAAAGATTGAGAATGAAGAGAGAAGAAGAGGTACAGAAATAAAACAAAGTCGAGAGAAAGACAAGAGAGGAACAACGATAATGTGAAAGAGAAAAGTACAAAAGGAACAGGATGTAATGGAGAAAAAAGTTAAGAATAAGGAGGAGGGTAGAATGAAAATAAGTGGAATATGATGGAAATGAAGATGCAGAGAAAGAGAAAGAAGAATGATGGGGAGAGAAGAGCATGATTACAAACAGAAAGAAAGAGATTATAAAGAAGTAAAAGTGGATGGGGAAGGAGTAAGATAGAAAGAGAAAGAAAAAGAGAAAACAAAAATTAAGAAGACAGGAAAGGAAAAAAGAAAAAAGAGTAGAAAATTAGGAAGCGAAAGATAAGGAAGGTGAGTAAGAACATATGACGAATACATGTAAAAATGAATTAAGAGAAAGTATGAAAACGGAAATGAAAGAAATTGAGGAAATCAACAACTTCATTACGTCACTTATGCCTACTGACAGGCACGATTTCAGCAACAAAATTCTGTAACAACAACTTACAACTAATTATGTTCACAACGTATTCTTAGATAGATAGAGAGATAGATATTTATTTAATGCTGGAAACATTTAAAAAATGTATAGCAACGTCAAAAACAAATATACTACCAATTAATGTTAAAATATTCATCAAGTCCATAAAGAGGATTAGTCTTCAATTTAGTCTTGAACGACCTTTTAAATAATTGAAAAGAAGAGTCCTTTATATAAGAAGGTAACCTATTATAAAGTCTTATTGGCAACCGAATCAAAACTGTTTTGAGTAATACTAAATTTATTCTTATTAGGATAAATATTATTCCTATTACGGGTGGAATAATCATGTAGGTAAAAATTTGCGGTTGAATTTAAAACTTTTTTCTTCATATAAAGGAGGCAGCTCAAAACATATAACGATGGCAAAGTAAGTATATTCAATTTGATGAAAAGTGGTTTACAATGCTATCTTAGAGAAGCTCCACAAATGATCCTTACAACTCTTTTCTGCAAAATAAGTTTAACAGTCAAGCTATGATTTCCCCACAACAGGGTCGCATAACTGAGATAACTTTGAATAAAAGCATAGTAAATCGTCAATAAAGAAAGAGTGTGGAACGGAGAAAAATTCTCTCCGGCGCCGGGATTTGAAACCGGGTGTTCAGCTCTACGTGCTGATGCTTTATCCACTAAGCCACACCGGATACAACCCCGGCGTCGGACAGAATCGTCTCAGATTAAGCTCCAACTCTTGGATTCCTTCTAGTGGCCGCCTTCTGCACTAAGTCATTGATGTCTATGAACGTAGAACCGAAGTCCACACATGTGCTGAGGTGCACTCGTCATGGATAAATATATAATAGGATGCGAAACTGCGGTCAGCACCATCTGGATTTGGGGGTTTGAAATAAGGTGATCAGCGCCCAACGTCGTAGGTGGTGAATATTAGAACTACGTGTTGGGTACATTACCGAGAGTTCTCTATTTATCCGTGCGAGATATTGCTGTACGGGAGAGTCGAAGTTGAAGATGGCGGACTGAAACTTGCTAATAAGTGAACATAAAGTGATACTTGTGTGTATAAGCAGTGTATGTTAAACAGTGATGTTTATGGACGTTGTAAAAATAGTGTTGTTGAATGTATTGTAAAGTAATAGTAATATAATAAATTGAACTATCTAAGTAGTTCTTGCAGACTTTTCCATTGCGCTGTACAATAAATATCCAAAGAAAAAATCCCAATTATCTAACCTTTTGCTTTATTTTTTGTCTCTGTCTGGTTATATTTTAATCGGGTAGTGTAAAACACATCGTCTCTTTTATTTTCCTGTTGGCTCCGGTAAGAATTTTCAGTAGAATATGCTGTGAGGAATAAAACCGTAAATGTTTTATTTTAAATTGGGTTAGTTATGAATATCGATGAGGGCGGGAGGGAATACTTTCTGCACAGTTTAACATTTTCGTCGCCAGGTGCGCTGCTAAATGCATGGAGTAATTACTCTTTTTGCTACTTGGTGCGCTGCTAGATGTAATAACGCTCCTCCCAGAAATAGATGGCAGCAAGATCAATTTCTACAACAGCTCCTCTAGTATGTGTTACGGGAAACTCATTAAGTTTCGCATCCTATTATATATTCATCCATGCACTCGTTATGAGTGACTAGTTGGCCGGGATCCGACGGAATAAGCGCCGTCTTAAATCACGAAGTGATTTACGCATATCATATATATTATTTTAATGTACCGAGTACATATGATATTTTCTCCGTTCCATTATTCTTTCATCGTCTGATGACGCAGAATATCTGCATGGAAATATCATATGTACTTCGGTACATTAAAATAATATATGTCAATAAAGAAGTTGAAGCAAGATTGTGACTTAATAATCTATACTAATAATAAATCTGTAGCCGAAATTTTTCTGGTAATTTTCGATTTTCCAAAAATAATTGGTCCTAACATATATAATTAACCACCCTGAAACCGAAAATCGCTTTTTTTTTAATTTTTGTTTGTATGTATGTCTGTCTGTATGTATGTTTGTTACCTTTTCACGCGATAATGTCTGAACGGATTTCGATGAAAATTGGAATATAAATTAAGTTCGTTGTAACTTATATTTTAGGCTATATGGCATTGAAAATACATTATTTAAAAGGAGGGTTATAAGGGGGTCTGAATTAAATAAATCGAAATATCTCGCTTATTATTGATTTTTGTAAAAAATGTTACATAACAAAAGTTTCTTTAAAAATCATTTTCGATAAATTTTATTCTTTGAAAAAGTTAGATAGGACTGATATTTAATGAGATAAATGAGTTTCAAAATTAAAATAACTGCCATCTAAGGCGGTGTAATGAAATAAACAAATGAATTCGTCAATAAGGGGCCTTGGTCAACAACAATCGAAAGCTATGAATCATAGCCTACAGAGAATGTTTCTGTGTTTGTATGAAGTAATATCGGAAGCTAAATTAACCGATTTGTGTAATTAATTATTATTTCACCATTGGAAAGAGTAATTTCTCTATATGGACATAATGCTATAATGTTATTTATGCTCGACCATGCCGAAATGTAGTAATTATACACCTGGTAGCAGACCTTTAATGTATGTCATTAAAGTACACCTACTCATTAAAGGTCAGGTCTTTCAGCCAATGACGACTCAGGTTACAACTGTTCAGCCAATGACAGGTCAGCTTTCTACCGTTATAAAACCGCAAGTATCGATTATTCTCGGATATGCAATCGAAAGAGAATTAGCGAAAAGTCACGGAGGCTGGAAATCCAATACTGTCGCAGAAGGTTATGTTCTGTTACTATAATAATTAGCGTTAATTGTAAATAATATTCAAATAAATTCAATTTGTCATCTCGTTTTTCAATGTCTAATTTAATTTCAATGTTATCTCTGTAGGTTCTTATGGCCTAGCAAGGTCAATGTGAACATCTGTTCCTCGGAAAAAATCAATACTTTCGCGTCTGCGCACATCTCACAACATACGGGACATTGGCCAAGGTCAGATACAAAGAAAATTAATAATATCAAGTTATAAATATGGTCGAGCATAAAAAGTCGTATGAAACTCACCTATAATGGTAATTAAGAAGCTCTTATGAAAATTATGAAACTCGCTTGCGCTCGTTTAATAAATATCCATACTCGCTTCTTAATTACCTTCATTATAGGCTCGTTGCATAATGTACTATACAGTAACTTCTGAGTGAATTGAGGACAGGTAAGATTAAAATAGCTTCTT
Source organism: Periplaneta americana (assembly GCF_040183065.1). Classification (NCBI taxonomy): domain Eukaryota; kingdom Metazoa; phylum Arthropoda; class Insecta; order Blattodea; family Blattidae; genus Periplaneta; species Periplaneta americana. Next base: position 167,898,906 of record NC_091127.1, on the reverse strand, counting down.
ATGCACAAACAACTTGATAGGCTATTCTCTGTATTCGTTTCCTGTATTTCTTAAAACAATGTTTATCTCAGAGAATTAACGACCAACAAGAGTGTATTGATTTAGTATGCAGTAATAATATGTTAGCTTAGCATTCCATTATTTTATAATCCAAATTTTAACTATGCTCAATTGAATCCTGTTAAAATACATAAAATATATATGCAATAAATGCAATGCAAAAAAATTGGGTAATGAGCCAAGCAGATTATGTTGCGCTGTTGTAAAATAAAATTTGTTCCTCCTGAGATTCAAGAGCCCCCATAACAAATTAAAAACTTACTTATCGGTGTACATCCCTTATCAACACATTTTTTCTATAATATAATATAATTTAAGTTAAAGTTATTTGAAGGGTTCAGAACCATAGTGGCCCAAGCGCCATTTACTGAATACGTAGAAAACAAGGGTTAAAATTAAGTCATTATCATAATTCAATGGAAACATATAGCAAGTAAAGAAAGTATACACATTAAATCTAAATGATATGTCAGTTTTCATTAAAGTATGGATGCATGTAATAAAAATTAAGAAACATGTTGAAGGAATTGTCATTGCACCAAATGAGTGGTCTCTGGACCAAAATGATCGCATTTTAATTATTTAAATACAATTTAAATTAAGTAACATATTAAACGATTTACCCTTCTATCAAACACGAATCTTCCCTGGATCAAATGTCCTATTTTAATTATGTAATTACTTTATATTTATTTCTAACGGGTGGAGTGGAGCGCACGGGTACGGCTAGTCTTAAAATAAAAGTACCTTTACTAATTTTATTAGCAATAGAATTTATGTGCGTACGCCATCCTAAATCAGGATCAATATGAATGCCAAGAAACTTAAAAGATTTTTCATAATCATACCCAGGATGATTAATAAAATTTAATATCAAATGTTTTCTTATCACTTAATTTTAATTTATTAGCCTTGCACCGCTGCAGTATTTACCCAGTGGTTTCTTCAGGTGCACCTGTTATTATATCAGTATTCATATTGATCACAGTCACGGCCAAATCATCAGCATAAAGATAAGTACCAATGCAATCATTCTGTACATTAGGAGATAATATCTAAGGAGCGGATTCCTATGTAATTAAATATTATTTTTGCGTGTGATAAAACACAATTAACAAAGTTAAAAATTCCGAACATGAAGTTTCAAGTTTAAAACCCAAATTTTATTTCACATAAAAACACATATTTTCACAAAAAAAATTATGTAAACACATATTTTCAGGAAATCTTTTATAAACACATAAATCTTGGAGTTTTTTTACTTAAATAATTTTTTACAAGAACTTTTAAACATTTTAAAACTAAATCAATTATGTCACTCAGAAGTACGTTATCTTTTTAAGAATTCTTGGTTGCTTCGTGTTTCCAACCGCTGTATGGTGCATCCGTGATCCATTTTCGTAATAGTATCGCCTCAAGTTCTGAGAACTGCTAGGCAGCATATCAGTGTTATTATTAGAGAATAAATTAACATGGACAAGGAGGAGAGATCTTGCAACACATAATTAGGAATGTTTATTGTTGCTGAAGATTATTTCATTCCACGCTTTGTTTGCGAAACACAACAGATAAGAGCTCGGGTATGAACATTATTTAATTTAAACAAATCTCTCGCCTCTCGCTAATGTCCATCAAGTGAGGCAATACGTCTTGTTGTGATTCCCTGTTACCGGTCTTCGTCAATCGATATCCTTCAAGATATACTGAAAGATGGTTGTTTGAAAAACGATTTGGCTTTCCTATTAGCAAATCAACTTTTTGTGAGACACCATAAAAAAACTCGAAACATTCAAAAACCTGTTGTCTGAAACAGGGAGGTGCGTGCCGTGAAAATTAAACTAGACTCGCTACCAGGTTCAGAAGTACAAGTACTAAGGGACAAATTCCAGAATGTGTTTGGGAAAAACAGTGGATATAAAAAATATGTAAAGTTGCTCAAGTATTGGAGGGTGTACCTGTAGGTGAAATTGACGTGTTTGTGTTTGTGACATTCCTCTCTTTAAATATGCACGTCTGACGTCCTGTGATGTGGAAATATCGTTTTCACATTATAAGTCGTTGTTCAGAGATAATCGCATGCATTTGTGATGGAGAATTTGGAGATGACCTTTGTTGGCAATTCTCGGCCAACTACTAGCACTCAAGTGTGGTTGGTGAGTACCTAGTAACATTTTTTTTTTCAAGCTAAGTAAGGTATTTTGTCATATTTAAAATAAATATTTTTTTTATTTTTAGTAAATTTTTCGTACTTTTTAGCACATAAAAAATAAATATATTTAAATTTTTTAGCACATAAAAATCCGCTCCCTAGTAATAATTCATTAATTTCAAGGAAAAATTGTTCCGGGGCCGGGTATCGATCCCGGGACCCTTCGCTTAGCGCGCGAACGCTATACCGACTGAGCTACCCCAGGAACTATACACGACACCGTCACAATTTTTCCTTTTATATCCACACAACTCACATGAGCTGACAAGACGCCAGAACTCAACTGTGAGTGCACACAATTACTGCGTGACTTTAAATTGTGGGTTTCTGTTAACGTACCTTCAGTAACGAATGTATTATACAAATCTGGCTTTCAGGTAGTAGCTCCCTGTAAAACAGGTTTGAATAATTTCAAGGAAAAATTGTTCCGGGGCCGGGTATCGATCCCGGGACCCTTCTCTTAGCGCGCGAACGCTCTACCGACTGAGCTACCCCAGGAACTATACACGACACCGTCACAATTTTTCCTTTTATATCCACACAACTCACATGAGCTGACAAGACGCCAGAACTCAACTGTGAGTGCACACAATTACTGCGTGACTTTAAATTGTGGGTTTCTGTTAACGTACCTTCAGTAACGAATGTATTATACAAATCTGGCTTTCAGGTAGTAGCTCCCTGTAAAACAGGTTTGAATAATTTCAAGGAAAAATTGTTCCGGGGCCGGGTATCGATCCCGGGACCCTTCTCTTAGCGCGCGAACGCTCTACCGACTGAGCTATCCCAGGAACTATACACGACACCGTCACAATTTTTCCTTTTATATCCACACAACTCACATGAGCTGACAAGACGCCAGAACTCAACTGTGAGTGCACACAATTACTGCGTGACTTTAAATTGTGGGTTTCTGTTAACGTACCTTCAGTAACGAATGTATTATACAAATCTGGCTTTCAGGTAGTAGCTCCCTGTAAAACAGGTTTGAATAATTTCAAGGAAAAATTGTTCCGGGGCCGGGTATCGATCCCGGGACCCTTCTCTTAGCGCGCGAACGCTCTACCGACTGAGCTACCCCAGGAACTATACACGACACCGTCACAATTTTTCCTTTTATATCCACACAACTCACATGAGCTGACAAGACGCCAGAACTCAACTGTGAGTGCACACAATTACTGCGTGACTTTAAATTGTGGGTTTCTGTTAACGTACCTTCAGTAACGAATGTATTATACAAATCTGGCTTTCAGGTAGTAGCTCCCTGTAAAACAGGTTTGAATAATTTCAAGGAAAAATTGTTCCGGGGCCGGGTATCGATCCCGGGACCCTTCTCTTAGCGCGCGAACGCTCTACCGACTGAGCTATCCCAGGAACTATACACGACACCGTCACAGTTGTATAGTTCCTGGGGTAGTTCAGTCGGTAGAGCGTTCGCACGCTAAGCGAAGAGTCCCGGGATCGATACCCGGCCCCGGAACAATGTTTCCTTGAAATTATTCAAACCTGCTTTACAGGGAGCTATTACCTGAAAGCCAGATTTGTATAATAATTCATTAATTACGAAACTGCCAACGATTGTGTCGGAGAGATACGAACTAAAAAGGAAGATTGTCTGTCTTCCATCCATAGGGTCTGACCGGAATCGATCCGCTGTCCTTGTGCCTTTGTAAGAGACGTATCAACAAACCAATTTCAATTTTTTGTGCAAGTTTCAAAACCTTCGTTTGACTATTACCAAACGTCATGTTCCAATGGCTTCCCTACTGCAAATATTTTCTCGATCAATAACGTTGTGTGAAGAGGAAACTGACGGACGTTGAAAGAGAGACGTGATATGATGTAAAAATCTTGTGTCGAAGCAGCGCCACATGTTCCCCCGTCTGCTCTACTGATTCGTAAGTTCAATAATTAACTGAAATGTTTTGACACAACGAAAACACAGTCAACCTCCATCTATATATGTATGCTTCATTCTCCCAGTGGGTGGAATGTCAAACTGTAAAAACTAATTAATTTTGCTTTCCAATAACAATAAAAGCGAGTAATTGTAAAGTGCAAGCCATGGCAAGGTTCAGTGATTCATTAGGCTGAATTAGCATTTATCGATTATGTGCTGATAGTCATGACGCGAATATACACGGCAAAGGTGCTACTACCTTAACACCAGTTGTGTATTCCACACCTTTGCTGTCACAAATACGTTCCTTGTCTTCCGACTGAGGGAAGACCAGCCGTGGCGAAAATGTGACTCACGAGCACATTGTGGCTCGCAATGATAGCTGTGCATTTCTCTTGCTTTCTACCTTCCCCAACCCCCAACATCTCACTCACTGGAGTCAAACTCCGTTCCATTTGTATTTGTCTCTGACCTGCGAGTGGCGTATCGTCGCAATGTGTCTGTCTCGAAACCATGTACCTCTACAAAAACGAAAGTTTCAAATAGGATGAGAGGACGCATTTCTTTGCTGCCAATATGATGAGAATATTAAATGTATGATTTGTTCACAAGTATTACGAGGAAAACGGTTGTATAACATAAAACGGCATTATACTACATGTTACTCATGAAACATTAAAAGGTTATCTCTGTACGTCGATCCTTTTTCAGCAGATGTACGAATAATGCGGTTAGATCTTCAATTGAAACTCGCAGATTTACACTGTGATGTTAAATGAAAGCTAGATGTAAGGACTTGACAAATGTTGAACTTTTCAAATCTTTGCCAAAAAATAAATATCCGAAGCTTCGTTCTTTCACTTGCTCCGTTGAACCCATGTTCGCTACAACTTACGTTTGTGAAAAATTATTTTCAACAATGAAAATAGTAAAAACCAAATTTAGATCAGCACTGACAGACAAATACCTTCGTGATCAACTACGACTGGCAGTAAGTGACATAATTCCTGATTTTGAAACTCTGTCGCAGAGACATTCTGAAGGCAGTTAAGTTTAGGTTGTGATAATGTGTCCTATGTTTTCTTATTCATTTCTTTCCTCGTTACACGTACTAAATTAGTTTGTAACCTTATACTGTATAAAATTACATTTAAGTGCTTAACGCAAGGAAAATGAAAATCCGTTAATAAGTCAGACAGTTGCTTCACTTCCCCTTCGGGTGTACGCCTGCCTCCATAGGTGCTATGCACGTTGCAGGTTACACAGTGGCTCGACGCACGATCACATTTTCGTCACGGCTGACTAAGACCATTTAATTTGCTATCTACCGGACCATCTGGCAGTCCGAGAACACCGGACCCCATCTAGAGAATCACTGTTCTAGAGTACAGGGTTGGTCATAATCTTTGCCTAGGTTCCAACGTGAAAGCAAACTCATATAAATAGGCTTGGTTATTATAACTTAGTTAATGATTCATTTTTACACGTATTCAAAATCAAGTTTGTGAGCCCACCATTTGCTGGACTAACAAAATTTTCCACTCTTAGGAAAAAAGACGGTTCTACTAGGGACAACATGGAAGAGTGGAATCAAGGAAGCTGTCATCGTCAAATCTCGAAGAAAAACAAGTTGTTAACTGAGGAATGTGCGGTACCTGGACTCAGGGAAAACGTTTAATACTGTATAATCTGTTAATATTAATGTTGCTATTTTGCTGGTAATGCCATCACAAGCAATAGCGATGGTTCCCAAAGATAAAAGAATTAATATTATTCAAAAGTTTGCTGAAAATTACAAACTGAAGCTTTTGAGTATGCTTGATCATACACAATTTACCACCTTTGCAAATTCGCTCCCTGAAAGAATATTGTTAAATCTATACTAATAATAAATCTGTAGCCGAAATTTTTCTGGTAATTTTCGATTTTCCAAAAATAATTGGTCCTAACATATATAATTAATCACCCTGAAACCGAAAATCGCTTTTTTGAAATTTTGTTTGTCTGTCTGTCTGTCTGTCTGTCTGTATGTTTGTTACCTTTTCACGCGATAATGGCTGAACGGAATTCGATGAAAATTGGAATATAAATTAAGTTCTTTCTAACTTAGATTTCAGGCTATATGGCATTCAAAATACATTATTTAAAAGGGGGGTTATAAGTAGGCCTGAATTACATAAATCGAAATATCTCGCTTATTATTGATTTTTGTGAAAAATGTTACTTAACAAACGTTTCTTTAAAACTAATTTCCGATAAGTTTTATTCCTTAAAAAATTTTGATAGGACTGATATTTAATGAGATATATGAGTTTTAAAATTAAAATAACTGCCATCTAAGGCCGTGTAATGAAATAAACAAATGACTTCGTCTATAACGGGCCTTGGTCAACAACAATCGAAAGCTATGAATCATAGCCTACAGAAAATGTTTCTGTGTTTGTATGAAGCAATATCGGAAGCTAAATTAACCGATTTGTATAATTAATATTATTTCACCATTGGAAAGTGTAGTTTCTCTGTATGGACATAATGCTATAATGTTATTACAGTAACTTCTGAGTGAATTGAGGACAGGTAAGATTAAAATAGCTTCTTATGCACAAACAACTTGATAGGCTATTCTGTGTATTCGTTTCCTGTATTTCTTAAAATAATGTTTATCTCAGAAAATTAATGAACAACGAGAGTGTATTGATTTAGTATGCAGTAATAATATGTTAGCTTAGCATTTCATTATTTTATAATCCAAATTTTAACTATGTTCAATTGAATCGAGTTAAAATACATAAAATACATATGCATTAAATGCAATGCAAAAAATTTGGGTAATGAGCCAAGCAGATTATGTTGCCCTGTTGTAAAATAAAATTTGTTCCTCCTGAAATTTAAGAGCCCTCACAACAAATTGAAAACTTACTTATCAGGGTACATCCGTTACCAACACACTTTTTATATAATATAATATAATATAATATAATATAATATAATATAATATAATATAATATATTATAATACAATATAATATAATATTATATTATATTTAATTTAAGTTATTTAAGTTATTTTAAGGGTTCAGAACCATAGTGGGCCAAGCGCCATTTACTGAATACGTAGAAAAACAAGAGTTAAAATTAAGTTATTACCATAATTCAATGGAAACCTATAACAAGTATAATAAAATATACACATTAAATCTAAATGATGTCAATGTTCATTGAACTATGGATGCATGTAATAAAAGTTAAGAAACATGTTAAAGGAATTGTCATTGCACCAAATGAGTGCTATCTGGACCAAAATGATTCCATTTTAATTATTTAAATATAATTTAAATTAAGTAACATATTAAACGATTTATCCTTCTATCAAACACGAATATTCCCTGGATCAAATGTCCTATTTTAATTATGTAATTACTTTATATTTATTTCTAGCGGGTGCAGCGGAGCGCACGGGTACGGCTAGTATAAAATAAAACTATGAAGCTTATTTTGATTTACTGTATTATCAACAGTGTAGTCGGTCTCGTTCTATGCACTTTCGTCTTTCGTGTTTTATGCAAACACGGCCAGGCTTCGGCCCGGCAAATATCCTCATAACTTATGCTACAAGGAAATTATAAAGACTATTTCGCTTATATGACGTCATTCCATTTTCGACCAATGAAGTGTAATGAAATTTTGAATTCCAACCAATCACAGTCGCTCTTTGCGATAATTTTTGCAGCTAGATTTATCGCTATCAATTTATCGCATGGTCATTCTTTTGTTTATTCGTTGTCGCCAACTGTTTCCCCGTAAACTGATGATCATGAATACATTAAGATGCAGCTACACGGTTAAACTTTTCTTTCAACTTTAAAGCAAAGAATGCAAGATTGATATTTAATATTAATATATTTACGCAGTGAAGACGACGTTCAAAACGGCGCACCATGTAGACACAAAATCTTCATGCATCTCAATTGAACGTACCTTTTAAACTTGATTCTTTCAATATTCTTCCCAGATTGCACCCATACGCGATTGGAATATTGAACTGTGTAGATGCAGCTTTAGTTCCTTTACACACTACAGAGAGAATGCGTTTGTCGAGCTATAAAAAATGCTTTCGTGTAGCAGTGATTGTAACGGTCGAAATAAGACACAGCTGACATTGGTCCTGCTCCCACAGGTAACATAACCTATAAGTAGCCTATAAAATTTGTATATTGTGGATGAAATGAAACAATTAATGGAAAGTCAGATGTTCAAATTTATGTAACATATCAAATCCAATGACCTTGCATAGTAATAATAATGTCTTTTCATCAAATTGCCTTCCGTATGGCGTAAAAAATCATGTTTTAATTAGGCCTATCTATAGAGAGATGGCTTCACTGTGTAGCAACATGTCTCGCTGTGAATACATAAGCATTGGTATATAGCTGTCCCCACTGTTACTGTTAAATTAAATTATGATTTCAGTTATTATGTTATAATAATAAGAGAAAAGTGCTGTACATGTAATTAACATTGTTAAAGTTGTATTTCGCAATTGGCATTACTGAATATTAACATCGAATTTCTTTATTGCAGTAATCGATATTCATCTACGAGTATTTCAACTTCACAACGTCCGAATAGGTTAAGCATTCGTTAATAAACAATTATTAAACATTTTGTGATCGAATTTTAGGGATATATTATTTACATTTTTATTTTATTCATGAATTAGTCCTAATAAATGTCACTCGAGGTCTGAGATTTCCCAGATAAATCTCAGACTTCTCGTGACATTACTACAGAAAATTTGAAAATTCAACTCAAACAAACGTTCATCAATAAGCGGCTATTCCAGGAATGCAACTCCCGCATATAACGAAAACAGTATTTTAACCATTTACAAAATCTCATGCCTTTGTGAAAATATCACGCTACACCACTGCATTCCACATTTCAATCCTCAATCTTGTTTCTCTTGCGTTGCTTCGTAATCTGTCCTTTCCCAGGATATCCGAACGGAAGGATATTTCACGTCCGAAATCTTTCAGACATTACGCAACATTAGGTATTTAAAAATTTAACGTTTCGATTATTACTAACTCTGTTTAAATTACTATAGCGCATGTCATCACTTGCGGGAGATAAGTAACAAGCCAGTGGTAAAATAAATACATTACATGTTACAACACATACAACAAACACTTAACTTTCTGTAATAAACGTGAACTAAATGGCATATAGGTACCTCACACAAAGTAAGCATAATTCAAATTAGCGATGCTTCAATTTATACAGACGAAACGAGAGTCGTATGGGATGAATACTGCTGACATAACTTGTCTTTATAAGTTAACACAAAATATTACATTTCCTCGTAGGCCTATATTAAGTACAGGGACATCATTTTATTTTTACTAACATTTTTAATATTAACCTGTCTATACCTTTAGAGAACCGGAAACACCGCTTGCTCCCCCCTCCAAGACTGGAGTTCGATGATACTGGCGTAAAACACAAATCACTCTACTAGGTATAGAATGGAAGAAAAGTAGTTCATCCATTTACGTAAACCAGGAAATATCGCGATTTTGAGTTTGATAATTTTCATTACCGGTAGGTTTTTCTTTAATCAAACTACAGTACTGTATTAAGAATAAGTGTTTTTACTCACGAAGTGAGTTATCCATGCGAACGTATTCATTATGCAGTGTATATTATACTGTCTACAGCACATTAGCGTACAATATAGAGAAAGAAGTTAAATTGAAAAATAATCATAATATGAATATTTAAGCACATTTTTGAAAATGGTGGCCGTTCATTTCGATACAGGCTTCAGTTCTTTTGTGCATATTATCGCACTATAGACTATTGCATCTAATTCCAATTGCCAGTTTCGTCCTTCGTACTAGTAACTCATGTTGAAATAATTCTGTACCTACTCTACGTACTGTGAATTCAATCTTCACTTCTGCCCGACCCGAAAATATAAAATTACTCAGACATGCTATCTACTGTCCGTCCAAGTGGTTATGCCGCAGGATTGTAGAAAGGGAGGAAATCACGTGACAGTTAATTACTTAACGAGGCCCTTTTATTTAAGTTAAATTAAACAGCTGTATAATATTACGTAAACGTCCAATTCCTAAGAGAAATTAATGTTTTCAGAAAAGAGCTAAGACAGCCCAGCTTTTACAGAGGGGCGAGCAGAAGCAGGTGGGGGAAATCGGGATGCGACGTAGGCAAACGGACAGTACCTGTGCGAATATATGATTCAATATTGAAAGCTCTTTCGTCACTGGAAAACGCGAACATATTTCTGGAACGTACTATACTCAGTAACTCAGTACTGCTTACTATCTGCGGTCTTGGTTCTGTGTGGAGTTGTAACTTCCTTAGTAGAAGGGGTGGGAGTGAAGTACATTCAAATACTCAGGTACAATAAAAATTGAAGTAAAAATAAAATGATGTCCCTGTAGAAACAGACTTTCGAGTAACTATTCTAGGTCGTTAAGGTCAAGGTATATTGGTAGTGTCACAGGAAAGAATACTTTTACACCTATTCAGACGGGATTTAAATTTAATTATGTTAATTTTGTTACAATTTAATAGAAATTTATTGGCTGAGAACCAATCACATATTTTCAGGAGAATTGCCTCTGTTTAAGATTTTTATTATAGGCCTAATTATATGGTTGTAAATATTGTATTTTGATGTATATTATTTAAACATTTACCCTTTTCTTCTTTCGATGCTCAATAAATGATTTCATTTATGTATAATGTGAAAGATCAAAAAAAGAAAGTAGGGTAAACAACGATATGATTCGTAATACAAACAAACAGAATAAGAAATGAAGCTGTGTTGGAAAGACTGGGCGAAGAAAGAATGATGCTGAAATTGATCAGGAAGAGAAAAAGGAATTGATTGGGCCACTGTCTGTGAAGAAACTGCATACTGAAGGATGCACTGGTAGGAATAGTGAACTGGAGAAAAGTTCGGCGTACAAGAATATATCATACTAGTTGCTTGTGCAGCAAATGCTGCAAACTAAGTTCATTAGACGTTCAAATAAACATTTTTCAGATTTATTTTCAATGAAGATTACCAGACATTCTGAAAGTTATTTGCTTCCATAATAATGAAAGATACTCTCTCTCGAGCCAATACTGAAGAGAACCACGCATATTAATACCTACACCACACCGCCATGCACAAGATCCAACTCCACTTGATTAATAGCTATAAAAATATTTGATTTTTAATAATATTATCTTACGTAAATTTTAAAGCTTTCAGTAACATATACTATATATACTATGTAGCCGCCACTCAGTAAAATATAGAAATCAAAATCTAATTTGTTATTCTCTACATCTACTTATATAACCCCAAAACGTTTCACTTTCATACCATCAATATAGCATTAATATGTATAATTAATGAAAAATGGACACATCATGGCATTAACTACAATCATATTTCTTTTCTAATCGTAATAATGTCATCAAACCACCTCAAGTTTTTAATATCCAATACGCAACTGTACCCAGAAAATTACACATCACAGAATCGAACCTGTAAATTATTTTTAGTAAGTTAAGTTTTTAATAACCAATTTAATTTGAGCTCTAAATATTCTTGCAGATCATGGCTTCGTGTAATATTGTTTACTGTAGTGTGTGTTTTGTTTTATTCTGAAATGCAATTAGCTAGTTCTCAAAACTGACGACAGATGGATATTGGAAAATAGGAAAATTATGTTGAAAAATTGACATTTCACTGAAAACTACTATTTTTCTGAAAAACTTTGAGTTCCAAGCTTCAAAATGAGGGGTCATTTATTAAAATCCGTTCAGCCGTTTTCCCGTAATTTCAGTTCAAATTATATATATAGGTGACAGACGACATTAAGATAAATGGATCATAATTCGGAGATTAAGGGAAAGGCAGAAAATACGAAAGATTGGAAAATGCTGATAAAACAGTCTGATTAATTTGTTTGAAGTGATTACATCAACCACAATGACGTTTCCATAAGTGGCGATAACGTAAGCTTGGCTTTTATTTGTTGTAAATGTAATCGAAATAAAATTACAGTATCTGTAGGTAAGTGGAAGTGAAATAAATATTTGATCATTGTTATGGTATTATACATTTGTAATCTGTAGTAAGTAACATAATATGTTACAAATGAGACCTTTTACAATAATAACTCCGTCTTTTAGTTACTTTTAACTTGATGCTTTGATGTGCCCTAGTACATGTAGTTCAAGAATTTTGTGAGAGATGTCAGGCTGAGTCTCATCTTTGCAGAACAGTGTATGCATCTTTGCTCTTAGTTCATTCTAACGCTGAAATTTCCCTATGTTATAAACTGGATTCTAATTTAGGCAATATAACAAACAAAATCGAGGCTCAGTCAGCATCGAGCAACTGAATAAGAAATAATTATTGCTTGTGGTAACGTGTCCCGAAAGAGCACTTCCATTAATATTTCTCTTATTGTAGATTATTAAATTTATTAACATGTTTATTAATATAAATCTTGATTACACAACTTTTAACACTGTATGACTTCGTAAAACGTATTATTTGTCTTTCTTCTGTTAAATTTTATATTACCTTGTTAACATGTTTCAGCCTGCTGTTGGCCATCTTCAGAAAGACTCTTTGACTTCACATTACACTACACAAACACACCCCCACACGAAACACAAACAAAGGGCGCCAAGACCAGCAACAACCAGTTCTGAAGATGGCCGAAAGTAGGCTGAAACATGTTAACAAGGTAATACAAAATTTAACAGAAGAAAGACAAATAATACGTTTTCCGAAGTGTTTATTAATTCAACTATGAACCAATTGCTAACATAATCATAACTATTCCTGAATTTCCGAATGTTTCCTTTCTCCTTCTTCCATGTGTTTTTCAAGAAATTAATTGAATTCATATATTACAAAAAATTGAAAATTCTTCACCAGTAACAAACTATCGATTCGGTTCCTTTATTACAACGAATTATTCACAATGATAATTAAATTGATTTTATAACTGATTAGTATGTTTGCTTGAATATAATGCAAAAATATTAAAAACGAAATTACCTATAAGAAGGAAGAAAGGAATAGAGAAGAAATAGAAAAGTTAAGAAAGAAAAATAGAAAGACAAAAGTAAGGAAAGGATGGAGAGAAAAAAGGAGAAAGAAGGAAAAAGAAAGGAAAAGGAAGAAAAAGAAAGAAAGAAAAAGGAAGAAAAAGAAAGAAAGAGAAAGGAAGGAAAGTAAAACAAAGAAGGAAAGGAAAGAAAAAGAAGGAAGAAAGGAAAGAAAAAAGAAAGGAAAAAGAAAGAAAGAAAAAGAAGAAAAAAGAAAGAAGGAAAAAAGAAAGGAAAAGAAAGAAGGAAAAAAGAAAGAAAAAAGGAAAGAAAAAAGAAGGAAAAATGATAAAAAAGAAAAGGAAGAAAAAAGAAGGAAAAGGGAAAAGTTAGAAAGAAAACGAAAGAAAGAAAACAGAAAGGAAGGAAAAGGAAGAAGGAAAAAAGAAAGATAACAGAATGAAAAAGAAAGAAAAAAGGAAGAAAAAAGAAAGAAAAAGAAAAAAGAAAGAAAAAAGAAGAAAGAAAAAAGAAGAAAGAAGAAAAAGAAAGAAAAAAGAAAGAAAAAGAAAAAAGAAAGGAAAAAGGAAAAGAAATAAAAAGGAGGAAATAATAAAAAGAAAGAAAAAAGAAAGAAAAAAAAGAAAAAAGAAAAGAAAGAAAGAAAAGAAAAAAGAAAGACGGGAAAATGAGAAAAAGAAAAAAGGAAAGAAAGGAAAAAGAAAGGAAAGAAAGAAATAAGGAGAGAAAACAGAAGGAAAGAACAAAGACAGAAGGAAAAAGAAAGAAAAGAAAGAAAGAAAAATAAATAAAAAAGAGAAATAAATGAGAAGGAAAGAAAGAAAAGAGAAAAAGAATGTAAGATGGAAGGAAAAAGAAAGATGGAAAAGGAATAAACAAAACAGGACTAAAAGAGAAAGAAAGACAGAAAGAGGAAAGGAAGAAGAAAAGGAAGAAGAAATATAAAAGAAAGAAGGAAAGAAAGAAATAAGGAAAGAAATACAGACAGAAACCGAAATTGAAGAAACACAAGAAAATACAAGAGGGAAAGAAAGAAGTGAACTAGTAGTGAAGAAAGTCAGCAAATTGAGAGAATTGGAGGAAAAGAAAGAATTAAATAAGGTAAAGAAGAAAAAAAGAATAAGTAAGAATGAAGGAAAGAAACGGAGAGAAGCGCAAGGAAGAAAAGTATGAAAGGAAAATAAGTATATATTGAAAGAAGTTAAGAAGAAATAAAAGGGAAAGAAGAAGTAAAAGGCAAAGAAGAAGTAAGGAGAGACGGGAGGAAGGGTAAATAAGAACAGAAGTAAGAAAATAATAGAAGAAGGAGTAAAGTAATGAAGTCAGGACGCACAGAACGTTCGTAACAATGCCTACTAATTCCATACTTTGCATCATCATAGCACTTTCTCTGCAGAGTGAACCAGAATAAAAATTAGTATTTTCTTAAACTGACTCAGAGAACCTGTACTAGTATTTTGAGACAGGGAAGGTATATACACATTGGATTGTTATGCTGTAGGGCAGTAAAGATATGTACGTCGGCATATTAGTTCAAATTAGTTTGGATGATTGCGTATGTACTGTATGTATAGCATCAGTTGAAAAGCGATATTTTGATGACGTAAATGATTGCACTGAAAATTCATTGTATATTGGACCTTTAATTAACAATTACTACATAGTTTAAATGCTCTAGGGCAGACAAACTGGTCATAAAATCTGTTCTAGAGCCCCATAGTTCATTTCAGAGCGCCCTTCATAAACCGTTGCTATGCTTGGCGAGTTATTTTAAAAATAATAGAGATATCGTCAAATATAGTAAACATTATGGCTCGTAACTCCTCTTGTGTACTGACTAGAATCTCGTTCACGAGAGTTTTCACGTGTCCCCATAGAGCAGTGATGTCAAAGCAAGCGCATTTTTCTGACCTCGACGTCGTGCGCGGGCATAAAGCGCTAAGTATGAAAAGGGGAAGGGTTGTGTATATGAATAACAAACCTGTTGGATTAAGAAAACAGTGGTGCACAAACTTCAAACG
Organism: Periplaneta americana; assembly: GCF_040183065.1. Taxonomy (NCBI): domain Eukaryota; kingdom Metazoa; phylum Arthropoda; class Insecta; order Blattodea; family Blattidae; genus Periplaneta; species Periplaneta americana. The sequence goes on along the minus strand of NC_091127.1, from coordinate 167,883,606 downwards.
GAACGTGAAATTTTATGTCGTTATTTTTATATGGCTTCTTTCTGTTTAATATTATCTATATTGTCTGTAAAACAAAAGTACTAACACTGATTTCTTAATATTGCAGTTGTGTTTTAAATCTTAATAACATAATAGAGAGTTAAGAAGGAATATTCACTTTAATTCCATAGTAGTATAATATTATACTGTATTAAGTGGATGAAACTCATCATTCATAAAGAAAGTGATATTCCAAAGAAAGAGACTGAGTATGACATGATAAGTTGGAATTGATATTGATGGTATCTTTAGCCTTACAAAAGTAATCAATAAACTAATCAAAACAATATTATAAAGCAAAGTTACCTAGGTACTGTATCTGTTTTAAGTGTAACTAATATTACATAAAAAAAACTCTTATCGTATTATGCTTTTAAGGTGATATTTGTGAGCAACTTCCTATCATCAGAATATTAAATTATTTTTTCGAAATCTGCTGAATCTATAGAGCTCACATTTTTACAACACATGGGCACGTATCTTTTGCTTATTATGTAACAGTAGTTGCTTTGTTAATTCATTTCTTTACATACAATTTCCATGCGAATATTTTCAAAATTTGCAATACACTATCTTCAGTAATACGTATATACGGTATATTAGATTTACGAAAACATTCTGTAAGGCTACTAAATAAATAGGCCTACATCTGAAAATTTCACTTTTCTATAAAAGAAAGTTCAGAAAATATTCTTTTTGAACAAAAAAAAATCAAACTTGTGAAAAATGAGCGTTAAAATTAAAACTCACATTCTTATAATGCACTTATACTTCTCAGACAAATCTAAAAATTAACATAGTTACAGTTTTAATAAGTTCTCTTCCCTTTATCTATTGAATCAGTGCTGGCCATCCCTGAATATAGCTCGACCAAGCGGAATGTACCACCTCTTTCGTCTGCGTCTTTCCTTTCCGCTGTAAAGCGCTCAGGCTCTCCTGAGCTCTAAAGCGCGCGCTTGCTCGTGTGGGCATAAATTGACATGCCTGCCATAGAAAGAAAGTTCCTATTGATTCTTGTTCAGACTTCTAACGTCATCATCTTCATTTTCCGAAATGTGGAAATGAGCTGAATACTTTTCTTCATTAAATTACGCATATTGAGAGCTACAGCGTCGGCCAGGATCTGAACCACATCGTTCCATGGCGCAGCTAGAGCTTATCACAGGTGCCGGTGCAGACACTCGTGAAGGATTGCTTCGCTGCGAAGTGGTGATGGTTTATAGTTGCTTCGCATGGCTGGCGTGTTTTGTCTTACAGCCTTCTGTATTTAACTTTGCTAAGAGAAACTAAAACGGAGAAAACTTTTTCTTCTTCCTCTGAGATAAAGAAGGGCATATCAGAACAAAAAAACCTCTCATATAAGCTTATTGCGCCGTATTTTCAAACACGCGAGCTTTATTTTGGTGTCCGTCTCTGACCCCTGAACGAGGCCACCAGCCTGACCCGACTATATTTAGAAACGCCAGTTATTGCAAGCCAATACATACGTCATCGCACACTTAACTGCCCTTACTGGCCCACAGCAATTTGTATTAATTTAGCTTATTGCGGTGCCGGGATGCCTCAACCGTCCTTCCACTGGCGTGGGGCTATAATGAGCAGCCCGACTTGCTATTCAAGGTATAATTAAAGGCAGGCATGCTATATTGTAAGCAAATTCCGACACAAGCTCCACCAAATGAGGAGTCTCCCACAGTAGTACCTCAGAGTTCTATTCTTAAAAAATGCTCGTTGAACTTTATTTTCAGAATTTGCGCTTACATAGACGAAATTAGCTCTCATTTACATAAGTCTCTCTAAACATATTTCTCGTATTTAGCATGAGGCTCTCTCTCTTTCAGTTAACGGCTACTGTAAAAGAGAGGGGCTATAGTAGGATTTCAATTAACTCTTCTAGGTTTCGTAGTCGGATGACTCTCGATTCTCTTTCTCGGTAAATTTTTATTCCTGTTTCCCTCCGAAAGAAACAGTAATTCTGAATCAAAGAGTTTGTAATATATAGCCTAACTAGAGACGCCTGTTTCCCTCCGAAAGAAACAGTAATTCTAAATCAAAGAGTTTGTAATATATAACTAGAGACACCAACGGCGCTAGTTTCGCGTACAAAATTGAACCGCTGTTCGGCCGCCATTAAAGGGAGTTGATGCTTCGCCAGGACTGCAAGCAGTTCATGCTTATTGAGGAGTACGAATAAATATAAGTACACTTGAAGGGAAATAATAAGAAAATGGTGCAATACTGCGCCGCAAATAACTGTTCGAACATAGCTACTATTGTAGGATGCTCAGGAAAGCAAGCATATCTTAATATTTGGAAGAATGTTCCAAATGCAGTTCCTCCTTTGAATGTGTTTACAGAATGTCGGAATATTTCTTGGATAAAGTTTTTTCCAGAAACACATTAATCAGGTTTATAAGGTTGGTTTCAACAATGTATGTAACGGTTAGGTGCCATCACATTACAGTGGATTATAATAGCGGAGTGCATAAGAAAATCCGCAGACTATATCTGTCTAAAACTGTTTTGTTTCACAATAAATGAATTAATCATGTAATTTTCGTTTTGTACAGTATGTACTTCTACTTTTTGATAGTATTAAATGCAAAGAAATTAGTGAAAATATAGCTGATGACCTAGCTAGGCCTATTATTACCACTACTACTAGGTCTACTATGACCACTACTACTAGGCCTATTATTACCACTACTACTAGGTCTACTATGACCACTACTACTAGGCCTACTACTACTACTACTACTACTACTACTACTACTACTACTACTACTACTACTACTACTACTACTACTACTAACTAGGTCTCACTACTAATAAGCCTACTAATACCACCAAAACTAGGCCTACTATTACCACTACTACTAGCCCTATTATTACCACTACTACTAGGTCTATTACTACCACTACTACTAGGTCTATTATTACCACTACTATTAGGCCTATTACTACCACTACTATTAGGCCTATTACTACCACTACTACTAGGCCTATTACTACCACTATTACTAGGTCTATTATGACCACTACTACTTGGCCTACTATTACCACTACTACTAACTAGGTTTCACTACTACTAGGCCTACTAATACCACCAAAACTAGGCCTACTATTACCACTACTACTAGCCCTATTATTACCACTACTACTAGGTCTATTACTACCACTACTACTAGGTCTATTATTACCACTACTACTAGGTCTATTATTACCACTACTACTAGGTCTATTACTACCACTACTACTAGGTCTATTACTACCACTACTACTAGGTCTATTACTACCACTATTACTAGGTCTACTACGACCACTACTACTTGGCCTACTATTACCACTACTACTAACTAGGTTTCACTACTACTAGGCCTACTAATATCACCAAAACTAGGCCTACTATTACCACTACTACTAGGCCTACTAATACCACCAAAACTAGGCCTACTAATACCACCAAAACTAGGCCTACTATTACCACTACTACTAGGCCTACTAATACTACCAAAACTAGGCCTCCTATTATCATTACTACTAGGCCTATTACCAGTACTACTAGGCCTATTATTACCACTATTATTAGGCCTATTATTACCACTATTATTAGGCCTACTATTACCACTACTACTAGGCCTACTATTACCACTACTACTAGGCCTGCTATTACCACTATTACTAGGCCTGCTATTACCACTATTATTAGGCCTACTATTACCACTACTACTAACTAGGTCTCACTACTACTAGGCCTACTAATACCACCAAAACTAGGCCTACTATTACCACTACTACTAGGCCTACTAATATCACCAAAACTAGGCCTACTATTACCACTACTACTAGGCCTACTAATACTACCAAAACTAGGCCTCCTATTATCATTACTACTAGGCCTATTACCACTACTACTAGGCCTATTATTACCACTACTACTAGGCCTATTATTACCACTACTACTAGGCCTACTATTACCACTACTCCTAGGCCTACTATTACCGCTACTAATTTTATTAAAAAGTCTGTACTGATCTCTAACTTGGTGGTCATCAACTACACAATGAATAAATTGTTTTATGATAAAATTTATTCTCATATTTTTAATCAGTTTCCAGAATTTTTATGATCTCATATTTCACCACTAAATATTTTCTAAGCACCATATACCTTCCTCTTCCTTTGCATGAAAGGACTGAAATATAGATCATTTAAATATTACAGAAAATATCCATTATTATGTCCTTAAAACTATACTAGTAATACTGAAAATTAATGTTGACATTGCCATTATTCAATATTTCACATACTTACCCCGAGTGAATAAGAGTGATTTAATTTATTTTTTAGAATATCGCCAAAGATAAATATAGCGCCATTCATGTTGATTTCATCACGACTCATCCTTTGTAAAAGATTTTTAAAACAGTGTCTATCACCAGGCTATATCTGTGTAGGCTATTGTGGTACTGTTTTCGAATTTCGAGCCGCAAAAACTCCCTTTAATGGCGGATGCTAGCAGGTTCAATTTGTGACATTTTTCTTGCCTGCCACTCACGGGTATGTGTCTCTAGTAAGTATTACAAACTCTTTGTTCTAAATATACCGATTCCCTCCTCACCAAAAAGGAGCTGTTACATTTAAACACATTGATTCCCGCCCAGTGTTGCCATATTTAGCGATAAGTCGCTAAATATAGGGAATTTTGAATCGTTCTCGGCGACAAATTTTGTAAAATACGATTAGCGACTTTTCTGCTGATTTTAATATTCTTCCACTTTTTCCTTTCTATTAAGTTAAAACATTCAACTGAATGTCATGCACTTCTGAGTTTTAGAAGAGACATCGGTGCAAGAGTGAGTAGTCTAATGATTCGTACGTGAAAGCCCTGATCTCATGTATTTGTGATCAGTGATCAGGGGTGAAAGATGCTGATTCATTGATGCTCACGGGTTAGATCTCTCTCAATGCTACTGCTCCAACACCGATAAACGGCGGCAACTTTGATTGGCACGTGACGGGTCACGAGCTCCAGCTAATCTAGGTTCTTTCCCGCCACGCGGAGATTTTCCACTCCGAACCGACCCGAGGCAATTGAGTTTTGCAATTTTGTGCCGACAGTTCGTGTGAAGCAAATGAGAGTGTAGTTTTAGCTGGTTTTAATATATTTTAACATATACGATTTAAAGAGTTTTAGATTTCACACAAAAAAAAAAAAAAATTGTGGTGAAACGCTTGGGTGAAAATTTCCACACTTACAATTTGCCAGAAAGTGTAGTGTCAATGATAGGATCAAGTGCAGTGTATTCACAATCAGCTGTTCCCACACTCCCACCTCAACATCACAGCCGTCAACCAGACTCCGCAGAAGAGGGTGACGGCGTGGAAATTATATTTGTGCGAGATCGTGCGTATTTGCTTGTTTTCCGCACAGAACCAATACGCGGTAAGTGTGAAATACCACATTCAGTATTCCCAACGTAACACACATAACAATTTCCCTCTTCTTACCGCTTAAGCGCGACATTCATTTTACTGCTTTAGGCTTTTGACATATTATTTTTAGACACGTTTAACATAGTAATAATTATAAATTGGAAACTTACCACTGCAATTTCACCTAAATTGCAATGTTAATTATTGTTTTTAAATACTTTCAAAAATTAAGTAAAGTCTACTACTCCACGAAACTTATTGCAATCCTGATACAAGTAACATTAAGGAAGCCGTGAAAAAATCAATAAGATTCCAGATGCCGATGTTATTACCGCAATATGTTATATAAATAATATTGTTAAAATATAAAATGAACAATAAATCATTACATAACCTTACCGTTTGTTTTAAGTTCGCATTTATAGACTGGAGGAAAAAAAAGACAGATGTATATCACGGCCTACTGGAGTATAGTAAACATAGAAAACATTTTATAGCCGTCATTAAACAGAAACCAACATGGAGATTTCATTGCAACTAATTAGAAATTCGTCTTTCAGGTATGTAATAAACGATCTTCGCACAAAATAATGTACGATACACGAGCGGTATGTTTGTTTTCATGTTCTCGGAAATTAAAAAAGCTCAACTACGTTTCGCTTTTTCAATCTTTTCCTCGACCATGAAAACGTCAACATACCGCTCTTGTAACGTATATATTAGTATTTTCTCCGCATATGTATGTTTTTCTTATTTTTATTTAGTGATATTCATTATTAATTTTTAGCGACATTTGTGGGGATTTTTTAACAAACTTTGGAGAGGTTTAGCTACTTTTTGTTGAAAAGTTAGCGAGATTGTAGGGCGATATGTTGGCAACAGTGTTCCCGCCTATAAAACGTCTTTCTTTTCATTATGGTTCTCTAATTCTATAATACTAGTGTGGCTTGTGCAGCAAAATGCTGCAAACTAAGTTCATTAGACATTCAAATAAATACTTTTCAGATTTATTTTCAATGAAGAATACCATATATTGTGAAAGTGATTTGGTTTCATAATAATGAAACATACTCCCTCTGAATGGTTTTTTGGCCCAAGTACATTTTCTTGAACCTATACATGTTCAGTTTTTGAGTGTGAACGCGAAAACGCAAGTAACAATGTCAGGACGATTAGTGAGTTAATCATGTGGGAGTAAAGCAATAGCTAATTCAGGTCATTGTGGATTGTAGTTGAAAGTTAAAAAAATGTTAGGTTTGCCATGTTTTCGAACAATAGACATAGCATCTTGATATAGCTGCTGCATGTTTCGTGAACTACTTTGAAATGTAGAGGGCAAAATCATTTTATCCTGCTAAGAGACCTTGCTGAAATGATCGGGAGAGTACAAAATCTTGTAGGCCTGTTATTTTACCGGTAAGTAATATATTTTGGTCTTTCCTTAGGAACTGTAATTTTTGCGCTCTCTCGAGCCAATACTGAAGAGAATGACGCATATAAATATCTGCACCACACCGCCATTAAATATATGGGAAAGTCCCAACCCCACTTGATTAATAACTATAAAAATATTTTATATTTAATAATATTATTATTATCTTACATAAGCTTTGTAGTTTTTAGTATCATATACTATATAGCCGCCACTAACTAAATTATAGAAATGAAGATCTAACTTAAGATATTTTCTACATCCACTTATATAACCCTAAAATGTTTCACTTTCATATCATCCATATAGCATTAATAATATGTAATATAATTAATGAAAAATAGTCGCATCATGGCATAATAATATTTCACTTCTAATGGTAATAATGACATCAAACCACCTCAAGTTCTGTAGTTTTTAATATCCAATCTTAGTACAGAGTTGTACTCAGAAAATTACATACTACAGAATCAGACTTGTAAAATATTATTAGTAAGCCTTGAAGTTTTTAATAACCATTTGAATTTGAGCTCTAAATATGTTAGCAATCCTGCAGGTCATGGCCTTCGTGTGATAGCATATTGTTTATTGTAGTGTGTGTTTTGTTTTACTCTGGATTCTCAAAACTGACGACATATGGATTTTGGAAAATAGGAAAATTATATAGAAAACTAACGCTTCACTGAAAGTTACTATTTTTCTGAAAATCCTTGGATGCCAAGCTTCAAAATGACGGGTCATTCATTAAAATCCGTTCAGCCGTTTTCCCGTAATTTCCATTACCAGTTCAAATTATATATATATATATATATATATATATATATATATATATATATATATATATATATATAGATGGGGTGTAAGGGGTAGTGATGTGCATTCCATAACCTCTCCAACCGTTAATAAAACTAGTTTCGTCTACAAAGACTTCCACACGCAAAATCAGTTATATAAGGAATAAAATTGAAGAATTAGAATAATAATAGAAAGATCAATGATTCAGAGCGTTGCAATTCCATGTCTCACAAGACCCTTTCCAATGTTTCCATGTAGAATAAACAAACAACTGTTTTGATAACTTTTATACAAACTTAAAAGATTTTAATTAATTGGAATTATTGGCAGTCTACAAATACCTACATCATTTTTAAACACACTAAAACTATTTCCTACAATATTTGGTTATTTGACAGTCCCAAGTCTGTATAAAATGTGACGGAAAATTGTGTGCTTCGTTAAGAAATATACTGTGCTATGAGGGAATCAGAATACACTAAATATGAATAACGAAAAATCGGGAGGGAAAAAGACTGTGTCCTTCATGAGCAGGGAATCAGAACTTGATGTTTCGTACGGAATTGGTGTTACCGTTGTACTCTGCATTGAATAAAAAAAACTTAGTCTATAGATTTCTTTTCTCAATCATACTATCAGGAACTGGAATGCTTTACCTGCAGACTTACTAAAGGCTTTACCAATAACCAAAAATGTATTTAAAATAGGCTTAAGGACTCTACTAATAGACAGTAATATATTATGCTCACTATTTAAAAGGTGTAATTGATGTTTTGTTATTTGAAGTATTGTATCAGTGAAAAAGTGTGTTATGTCAGTGAAGTGTGTTTGTATCAGTGAAGTTTTACAGTTTGTAGTGGTAGTGCAAAATATTTGAACAGTGAAATGTTTGGAAGTGTTAGTGAAATCAGGATAGTATCAGTGAAACGTGTAGTAGTTCCAGTGCAGTGAGTGAGTTGACAAAGAAATGAGTGTAGTGGTGAAAGTTACTTGTTCATGTACGAACATATCATACTTGTAGGTTTTAATTCGAACTTAGGGTTAAGATACAAATTAGATTTACTTTAAATGTTATTTTAAGTGATTGTGCTTCATTTAATTTAGAATGTTCCTTAATGTTATTGTTAATTGTCATTACTGAGTGTAATTAGTTACCATTGTCACTGGTATTTACCCATTTGCAGTGTGAATACTCAAACTCAAACACAAACACATACATATACATAGACATACACATAAGCTTTTGAAATTCAGCTTTTAAATTTATCTTCGAAAAAGGCTCTTCGTGATGCAGGTAGTCACATAGCATAAACACCTGATAGAACAACGTGGCGATCAGCATTTTCTTACTTTCGAGTAACAATAAAGCAAAAGTATGTTTAAATCACACCAGTGATCACTTTCTATTAGCGCCATAAATAGTCGGCCGTACCGAGCACGCAAGAGGAAGGTTCAAGATAAGGTTATAAAATCGTCAGTAAAATGCAGTGGCGTGACAAAGAGGGTTTAAGAGGCCATCCCCACTTCCGCTCCAGAACTGCTGACCAAAGTATTTTCTTTATTTGTTCGTAGCAACTAACTTATAAAATAATTAAATTTTCTATTTTTGTGGTCCATAAAGCTGATTAGAGTTACAAATTATAACCGCGTAGAAATCATAAATTTAGAATAATGAAACTTAATAGATGTGAGATGTAAACTGTAGGCATTATTGAAACACGAGGAAAAGATGTGAATTGAAGTGAGTAATGTTTTCTTCATGATGTTTGTGCAATGTATGATACATGGCGTAATATGATAGAATGTATTGCATGATGTGTGATGTGTCATAAAATGTGGTCTAATATTTATATGATATGTCAAATGTGATGCAATGTGATCTGATGTGTAGTATAAAAGTGATATATGATTTAAAGTGATCTGATAACCTACTTACACTGTATAAGTGCACGAGTACATGATATTTATGACGCAATATGGTTTGTTGTGTTGCATAACATGTGATATAATGTAATCTAATGTATTCTATGGTTTATGATATGTGACGTAATATTATGTGATATATCACACGATTCTTTCATAAGTAGTATTATACAACAACTAGTGGCTTATGCAGCAAATGCTGCAAACTAAGTTCATTAGACGTTCAAATAAACATTTTTCAGATTTATTTTCAATGAAGAATACCAGATATTCTGAAAGTTATTTGCTTCCATATAAATGAAAGATACTCTCTCTCGAGCCAATACTGAAGAGAACCACGCATATAAATATCTACACCACACCGCCATTAAATATATGAAAAAGACCCAACTCCACTTGGTTAATGACTATAAAAATATTTGATTTTTAATAATATTATTATCTTACGTAAGTTTTAAAGCATTCAGTAACATATAGGGGAGGATGTTGTACCTTTAAACACTTTTCACATTTTATTTTTTTTTAATTTTGGGAAATGAAATTTTTAAATGAAAAAATGCTTGAAATAATTATTGAAGATTCCTTTACAACTTCCTGTATGTATTTTCCTGTTTTACAGATCTATTAAGGATGGAAAAAATAAAATGAAGGGATATGTAATGTGTTCAAAGGTACAACAGGATCATGTACCTTGGAACATAACCTCTTGTAAGTTGGAACACATGGAATATAGGAGGGAATATAGCTGTGAAAACTGACAATCATATTTAAAATGTATTTGCCATCATAAACTAGAGCAGGCTTCTCTGATTGAGATTTTATTTCCTGGAGAAGTAATAGCTGCTTCAACTACTTTCTTCAAGGCATCCGAATCAATTGGGGACCTCTTTAATTCCAGACTTACTTCGTGATATGACCTTAAAATAAAAGAAAAACAAAAACCGATAGTATCGTGTAATTTGGAACATGTTCCATGGTACAAGATGTTCTGTGTTCAAAGGTACAAGAGGGTGCACGTTTAAACAAATATGGCTCCGAAAACTAAGAGAGTCAAATAAATCATGGAAATTAAAATATGTTATTACTCACCAGATGATAGGGAGCACGCCGTACTTGAAAGATATTAACAAATACAATCTGGTTTTGTGTTAGAAAACATGCATCAATGAACGAAATGTTTACTTTTGGTACTAAAAAACTTCTTTTGTCCACGGAACTCACACTATGCAATAAATCAAACTGAAACTATGACCAGAGCTACTTAGCGGCTTTCTCTACAGTCTACTTCATTTTGAGTCCTCTAGGTAGCAGCAAAAATTAAAAACAAAAAATGTTCAAAGGTACACTATGCTAAAGGTACAACAGTCTCCCCTACTATATAGCCCCCCACTCAGTAAAATATAGAAATCAAAATCTAATTTAAGTTATTCTCTACATCTACTTATGTAACCCCAAAACGTTTCACTTTCATAATCATCATTATAGCATTAATATGTATAATTAGAGAAATATAGTTACATCATGGCATTAACTACAATAATATTTCATTTCTAATGGTAATAATGTCATCAAACCACCTCAAGTTTTGTAGTTTTTAATATCCAATACACAGCTGTACCCAGAAAATTACACACCACAGAATCAAACCTGTAAATTATTTTTAGTAAGTTAAGTTTTTAATAACCAATTTAATTTGAGCTCTAAATATGTCAGCATTCTTGCAGATCGTGGCCTTCGTGTAATATTGTTTACTGTAGTGTGTGTTTTGTTTTATTCTGAAATGCAATTAGCTAGTTCTCAAAACTGACGACAGATGCATTTTGGAAAATAGGAAAATTATGTTGAAAAATTGACATTTCACTGAAAACTACTATTTTTCTGAAAAACTTTGAGTTCCAAGCTTCAAAATGAGGGGTCATTTATTAAAATTCACTCAGCCGTTTTCCCCTAATTTCCATTACCAGTTCAAATTATATATATATATACAAAACAATTATCAATATCATCTTTTGAAATTAAAAAAATCATCTCGCAAATTCTCAACGATTCCCTGCAGATTATACAATTTCATTTATACCACTCAGGAGGCCTTAATTAAGGATATGCTAATTTTAAATAAAATCTTTTTTATCAGTATAATTCAGTCATCTTCTAAGATTTTATTTTACAATTGTTAATCAATGGTGCTTAATTATTACACTTTATTTTTATAACACTATTCATATTTAATTAATTGTATTTGTTTGCTATTCATTTCCGGATCCTCGTGGTCATCCTTAATTAAGGCCGGATGAGTTTCTCTCTCTCTCTCTCTCTCTCTCTATATATATATATATATATATATATATATATATATATATATATGTATATATATATATATATATATATATATATAGATTTATGAAATGTTCCTGTACTGTATGTACTGAAATAGAAACTCATGTGCTACTATTAAGTGACCAAGTGAAAATTAAACAATGTGAATTCAAAGTGATACTAACAGTAAATTGTAATTTTAATTATATATATATATATATATAGATATATAGATTTATGAAATGTTCCTCTACTGTATGTACTGAAATAGAAACTCATGTGCTGCTATTAAGTGACCAAGTGAAAATTAAACAATGTGAATTCAAAGTGATACTAACAGTAAATTGTAATTTTAATTTTATATATATATATATATATATATAGATTTATGAAATGTTCCTGTACTGTATGTACTGAAATAGAAACTCATGTGCTACTATTAAGTGACCAAGTGAAAATTTAACAATGTGAATTCAAAGTGATACTAACAGTAAATTGTAATTTTAATTTTATATATATATATATATATATATATATATATATATATATATATATTATCCCCCTTTAGGGACATCTCGACACGATAAGGAAAAATGTCAATTTTGGGACCAGTTTATGCAATTTTTATTCTAATTTCTCCTCTAATATGTACGAATATTTTTTCCGTATATTTCACATTTCTAGTGTCAATATTATCATTTTATACACCTATTTGTATTTAAAAAAATACAAATCGATGCCAAAGTGTCGACTTCTCCCATAATGAGGGAGATTTCGATAAAGTACGACAACCATAGGGAACACTTTAAAACCCAACATTGAAACTCAAATTTTGCTCCTAACAGAGGTCTGCATCGGACGTTTTCGCTCGAGCGCCAAGTAGTTCATAGCATAATCCGATAGGTAGCGCACATGCATGATGGGTAAATTTGTGGCGAGCAATAAATCCTCGAACGGTATAAGCCGAGCGTTAGACATTCGTTTTTGTTACAGTGATGAACTGTGTAGTAACATCATAGGTGTTTATCATTTCAAAACTTTGCAGTGTTTAACTAACCTCTACATAGTGCAACTACAAAACTTGCTTTAAAATGTAATATAAATGTTGTAGGTAAATGTTTTTTTTTTCCTCCCACACAGGAGTGATTTTGTTTTTGCCACATCTGATAGATGTTATTGGATGTAAATGTAATTATTATAAACGGAGAACACAATCATGATAATGCAAGAAATGTATCAAGTTTTCTAGTAATAATAATAATAATAATAATAATAATAATAATAATAATAATCTCTAATAATTAGTGTATCAATCTTTGCGTCTGTAAGAGTTGTGCAGCATGATTATTCGTTTTATTATATTTTCTGTGACGTTATCTCTGTACTAATATTGTTATTAATTTACTGCTATATCAAATATATTTTGTAAAACGTTTCTACATTGTCGCAGTATATAGGCGCTACATTATGTATGGACCTATCATATTATATATCTGGTAAATGAAATATTGAATAATTATTAATTAGGAATAATAACTGTGTATCGAAGTTTTTCATACGATTTTATTTATAATTTCATGTTCCTGTTTTGGTACTTTCCATTAAACGTTTGTCATAAACGCAGAAAATAAAGCCTTACTTTTACCGTGTGAGCAAATCATATGTGTATCTTATCTGTCGCCTTCCATACAAGATAAGACATGTCGGTGAGATGACCTTGTACTGTGCTTCTATTTATTACGAGCGTATGACGATCGATCTTATCTCACTCGAGCGTGCGACATTCGACCGAGTTCAAACGAGCGATTTAACTCCAATGCAGCACTCTGGCTCCTGAAATATACCTCAGAGTACACTTTCAAGACAACAACTTGCACCAATTTCTGTACACTGCCATCTAGCGACTGCAAATGAAGTTACGTCATAATCCAGATGGAAATGCATGGAGTAATAACTTACAGCTGTACTTCCACCTAGCGCTTATTATCAAAAGTTAATTTTTGACAAACAAAATTCTAGAGACCGCTGTTTCCTTATAAATGTTGCGATTTTATAACATGGGTATGGCCAATCTGATATATATATATATATATATATATATATATATATATATATGTATATACCTCAAAGTTTAAAATTCATAGGACAAATCGGTTTAAAAAGTCTTTGGTACAAAAATAACATTGGAAATTGTGAAGCTATTTCTTTCACAGTACACAAATCGATTTCTGAATATGGTTAAGCACAAAATTATTTGCGTTTATTTGCATAAAATTTCATTTTAAATATTCTATTTTGTCCACTTCACTTAATTATGTTGTGTCCAGTCAATATGGAAGATCTCATAGTTTCAGAAGCTGACTTTCGTATATTGTATTGTATTTTTTTGTATTTGTTAACATTCCATGGTATTCACATATGCTTACAGCTAGAATATGGAACAAGTCAAAAAACTTAATACTATTATAAAGTCTTAATTTATAGTCACAGTCTAGATGAAATATATACCGACGACATTTACAATATAGTCTACTAGTACAACACAAAGTTTTAGTATCAATTTCATGAAGCGTTATTGAATGTCATGAATTCACCTACAGAATAGAAGGCGTGAGAAATTAGGTACTTCTTTAATTTGGCCCTAAATAATCTTATGTTTTGAGTTTCATTTTTTATATCGATAGGGAGGCTATTAAAAATTTTTACTGCTATATAACGCACTCCTTTTTGATAGCACGATAGACTTGCCGATGGAGTATGAAAGTCATTTTTTGACGTGTATTTATGCTATGAACTGTTGAATTAGTTACAAAGTTTTCACGATTACATACTAGGAAGATTATTAATGAAAAGATATACTGACAAGCCATGGACATTATTTGTAGGTTTTTGAAAATAGCCCTACACGATTCCCTAGATTTAGCACCTATTATTCTAATTACTCTATTTTGTAATATAAATATATTGTTACTCTCTGTGGAATTTCCCCAGAATATTATTCCAAAACTCATTACGGAGTGGAAGTATGCAAAGTATATTGTTTTTAAGGTATTGATATTTACTATCTTTTGCATAGATCTAATATCAAAACATGCTGAATTTAGTTTGGGGGTTATTTCCTTAATATGATTTTTCCAATTTAACTCATTATCGATTTTTAAGCCTATAATTTTTTTTGTTGTTGTTTCTAATAGGGATATATTATTAATTATTCCGCTAGAAATTTGCGACGTTGAATTTGGACAGGATTTAAATTGAATTATGTTAGTTTTGTTACAATTTAATACAAATTTACTGACTGAGGACCAGTCACATATTTTGAAGAGAATTTCCTCTGTTGAAGATTGGAATGTGTTGGAGTTATTGGCTGTAGTTACTATACTTGTGTCATCGCAAATAATATATCTGTGCATAGCTATAAAGAAGGATGATCGAGGTTGGTGTGTGTGATAAATGGGTAATTAAATCCTTCGACGCACTCCGAAAATAACTGTGAATACTATAGAATGATATACAAATTTCCTTCAAAGTATTATCTAAAATTCCTAGCTACAATATTGAAATCAATAATGGGTTACTCACCAAAGATGCCGAATAAATATTTCTGAAGTCTTGACATGACTTGTAGACATTCGAGCTTCTTCCTGAAAGTGAAAGAAATATATTGGTTACTCCTTAGTTAGAAAGCAGCCAACACTAAAACAAAGAGAATAATTTGTATTCAGTCATTCCGAGCAAACTGGAAATTTCAATGAACAAGTCTTTTTATGAAATATTTGTTTATTAGTGTAGTGGCCGGTTTTTCCGAGTATTGTTAGAAAATATAACGACTGTTAAACTCTAAACAGTTTGTTAATTAATAAAATTGTATGTTTTCAACACCAGTTTCGTTTAACAGATTGTTAACAGTTTGTTAATTTATAAATGTAGTATTTCGGGCAGCTAACTCGTTTAACAGTTAGTTAAATATGGCCGATGTCTCCACAGCTGTTCGAAAAGAAGTTGCGAAATTAATATTTTGTGTCTCTCTGTAGGGAATGTTTAGCATATGACTGGTAATATAAAAAAATACTTTGGACTGTTTAAATACATCAGTGTTATTTTATTTCTTTCGTATTTCGTATCCATAATAGCAATGAGGAAATATAACCTTACTTTGTAATTATTATTCAGCACGTCACCTAAAACTTTCATTTGTCAACTGTTTGTTTATGAAGCGTGGCCTACTATAACAGGTTGCCATTTTACGCAAGTTTCATGACTCACTCTATAACATAGAATTTAAAGATTAATTTTAGCCAATCAAAAATTGTCTTACATGTGTAGAATCATTACCAACTGCTGTTGAGTAGTTAAAATAGTGCTAATAGACGTTATAGTTAAGTGTTGGTTATCTTAAACAAAATTATGTTGAACAAATGGAAGATACAAATCAAGATTTCAGGTATAACTCCCTGTAAAGTTGATTTGAATAATTTCGAGGGAAAAATTGTTCCGGATCCGCGTATTGAACCCGGGACCTTTGGTTTAACGTACCAACGCTCTACCACTGAGCTACCCGGGAATTCTAACCGACACCGATCCAATTTTTCCCTCTATATCCACAGACCTCAAAGTGGGCTGACAACCGTCAAGCAACCAACTTCGAGTGCACACTAACTCCGTGTGACTTAAATTGTGGTTTTCTGTTAATGAACAGTGACGTGTATTATGCAAATCAAGATTTCAGGTATAACTCCCTGTAAAGTTGATTTGAATAATTTCGAGGGAAAAATTATTCAAATGGAAAATACATTAACAAAGCGTTAAAAGTACAGACTGTTAATTTAACATTCGTTAAGTAAAATTAAACATTACTTAGTCAAACTGGCCATAAGACCTATATAAGGCTCTAAATTTAAATATTCTAATGCTTTATTTTCAAAAGGAAAATATTTTACAAGTGTTATTGGCATTGAATCAAAATATTCTTGGCTGGGAAATAGACACTATTTTGTTTCCCTGAAGTTTGCAGCACTTACTGATAGAGAAATCAGCTGTTAATGTATGTTTTTCAAGCAGCTATTGTTGAAGAAATATGTTAAGAGTCTGCACTGTTAATTACAGAGCTCCAGGATCAAGGAACTTTTTACTCTGCGCTATATTATTTCTGCCATTTATTATCAGTACTTTGGGTTAATAACTATTAATCTTACAGTTCAAGTGAATATTTTGACTTAGAAATGTCACAGTTGTTTTGAAACTGGAAAAATGAAGGATATTAACTCATCTGTAACATCCGTGACAAAATGTGTGTAACATCCGTGACATGGGAGAAACAGCTATAAAATATTTACCGATTATGTTTTAGTGAACTAATTTGATGCCATGAGATTTGCATAGCTTTCACACGGACACTATGAGAATAAATCTTTTTTGCTTGAGGCAGAGACCTGAGTTTTACACTTTTTTTCTTTGATAAGGTGTGAAGTGAGTTCACAAATCATATAACATCCGTGATGCAACCTTTTCTTCATTTTCTTCAATAATAAGAAATTTTATTCAAAACCTTCTCTGTAAAATGATAATGATCTTCTAAATTGATTCTAATAATATAAGTTGACAAAAGTTTTCATTTTCAATATAAATAGATCGAAAAAAGTAAAAATGTTACATCCTGTGACAACTGGAATATTGATCTATTTCAATTCTATCTTTCAGTAAATCCAAATAATACATATTTCATTGCATCAAGTTTTCGAAACGCTGTGATTTTCCGTCAACGCAGTATAATGATATAAAGCCTGAAAATCTTATTACCGATGGTAATGAAATGATTTGCTCTCTCTTTTGTTTTAAATAATAATAATAATAATAATAATAATAATAATAATAATAATAATAATAATCCGTGCCGCTACAGCCCGTGAAGGGCGTAGACCGACCAGCCGGCTGCTGGCCTCACGCCCACATGCCGAAGTAGAGGTGGACGATCATCCAACCAGAATGGAGGTATCGTGTGGTTAGCACGATGATCCCCCCCTGCCGTTATAGCTGGTATTCGCAACCGGATTTCGCTACCTATCGTAGCTCCCCAAGTGCATCACGATGCTGGGTGGGCACCGGTCCCATACACTGGCCGAAATTTCATGAGAGAATTTCTTCCCCCATGAGGACTCGAACCAGCGCGCATTCCGTAACGCGAGTCCTAGGCGGAATGCCTTAGACCGCGACGCCACGGCGCGGGACCTTTTGTTTTAAATAATCACTTGAAAGTACCAATATACAGTAATTAAAAAAGTTAGATACGGTGACCATGTATGGTGGGTCCCTATCCCCACGGCATGGCGCGTCCTCAGGTTGCGGATCGAGGAGACGGCCTCCAGATATGGAGGGTAGCTGTGAATATATTGAATAAGCAGTCGCGGACAGCCGATGAGGGGTGGTCCTCCAGCTTGGGGGTTAGGCGAAGAGCTAACAACCCATCACCATAAAAAACAGCTTGTTACGAATCCTTCAAATAAGGGAATGGATTAATGTTACTCAGGATAGGGACTAATGGCGGGCTTATGTGAGGGCGGCAATGAACCTCCGGGTTCCTCAAAAGCCAGTAAGTAAGTAAGTAAGTAAGTAAGTAAGTAAGTAAGTAAGTAAGTAAGTAAGTAAGTAAGTAAGTAAGTAAATAAGTAAGTAAGAAAGATGCGGTGAATTTATTTTCTGCGATCATTTAATTGTTTCGTTCTAAGGAACATAACTGGTATTTTCAGTGGTGTCCTTCGTTTAACAAGATACCTAGGGTGATATTCATAGACATTTCGCTAGCCCGTGCTACGAGCGTGCTAAACTAGCCCCGGCTATCGACTGATTATTACTTGTACAGGATTCATATCGTATCATATTACTAACACTGGTTTATGAATACGAAAAACGTTAGTTCGCTGATCATCTACCGGAAGCCCGTGCTAAGAATGTCTATGAATACGGCCCCTAGAGTTAAAATTGAATAATCATCACTATTATCATAACAATCATCATTATCAATGGATTAAGCCTGTAAGGCGTCCATACAATATTGGTAATAGCAAGATTGTATTTTTACTGACATTTTTAATTCGATAAGTTATAAAAATATTCAACAGTTTTTTTTGTAAATTGTTCAGTGTATAAGTTATTTTAATTTTAAAATTTAGTCCAAGACTAGTCAAACATTTAAAATGTGGTTACGTACAGGTTTTCGCCATTATGGCATATTCAGGTCCTAAGTCGTGTGCTATTTTTATGAACACCTATTTTCATGACAATGACGATGGGTTACGGGGTGTAATTACAATAAATACGAAGGCCATTTCATAAGTAATGCACAGGTTGGCAGAACTGTGAAGTGGATGAAGCAACAACAATGAAAATTACGTCAGTTGCAGTTGAAATATTGAGGAAAAAGCTCTTGGGTTTCTTTCGTCCATAGCATACTCTGTGTTTAGGTAATGAGAGCTAGAAATGGAGCCTACACGTGTCTAGGGTACTGTGACGATTGAAAACTAAATACCGAATCTTTACGTGGAAAGCCCCACTCTCATACGATAATGCGACACCAGTACAAACGTTGCAAACGTTCACATTAATGAATTTTATTTTAAATTACTGAGAAACTGCTTATTGCTTACATGTTTCTGCTATGTTTAAGTTCTCAGAATTTCGCTTCTCTTTCTACTCACAGTTAACAGAGAGATAAGCGGCTAATTTGGACGAGTTTCGTTAAAAAGTGTGCGTAACACCTTGTTCTGTACATCTTCTGTCACCAAATCCTATAAACATCTTCATCTCAATTCTCTTATTTTCCGTAAAGAACATCTTGTTTTATGCCGATTTCATCAAAGGTTTATTGCTTTCATGAAGCAAACACTAATAAAATATATCAACAATAAAATTGTTACCATAGTAACTATAACCATAGTGCTTCTGTATAAAACAAATGAAGTACAGCATAAAAATAATATTACGCTTTCAGATGTTATTAAAAACCGTAGAGTTTAATTTTAAAATGTTGTCTGTGACGTCATACTCGCATAAAATAATCGCAAAAATATTGTTGTCATAAAAGTATTCCTTTTGTAAATACAAGGTTAGTCGTGTTTCAGCTTTTTGTCCCAACTCATCTCATTAAATTTTAATTGAATTATGCGTTAGTTTAAAACAATTCTGTAGAGCTATGTTTGCCAGATGGACAGCTATAAACCAAAGACCTTGACTTTCATCGTGATGTACGTGTTTATTCACATTGCAAATGGGTAAATACCTGGTAGCAGTGGTAGCTAATTACACTCAATAATGATAATTAATAATAAATTAATAATAATAGTAGTATAATAATATTAACAATGAGCAACCTAATTTAAAAGAAGCACGATCACTTAAAATAAATCTAATTTGTATCTGAACCGTAAGTTCGAACTAAAATCCACGAGTATGGTATGTTCATACATGCACAAGTACCTTTGAACATTACACTCATTTCGCTGTCAACTCACTCACTGCACTGGAACTACGACACATTTTACTGATACTATCCTGATTTCACTAACACTTCAAAAACATTTCACTTTTCAAATACTTTACTCTACCACTAGAAACTATAAAACTTCACTCACAGAACACACTTCAACGACACAACACACTTCTTCACTGATAAAACACTTCAAATAACAAAACATCAATTACACCCATTAAATAGTGTGCATAATATACTACCGTCTATTAGTAAAGTCCTTAAGAGCGTTTTTGTTAAGAGGGCAATGTACTGAAATTTCGAAGGTCCATACTTTTAAGGCTTCACAATAGTTTTTTTTAGTAGGTTATTTTACGTCGCTGTATCAACATCTCAGGTTATTTAGCGTCTGAATGATATGAAGGTGATAATGCCGGTGAAATGAGTCAGGGGTCCAGCACCGAAAGTTACCCAGCATTTGTTTATATTGGGTTGAGAGAAAGCCCCGGAAAAAACCTCAACCAGGTAACTTGCCCCGACCGGGAATCGAACCCGGGCCACCTGGTTTCGCAGCCAGACGCGTTAGCCGTTACTCCACAGGTGTGGACTTCACAATAGTGAAATCAATAACTATTATACTTATGAAGATAGATTCACCAAATTGTACAGACCCATCTGGTTAGTAATGAGAAATTTGCAAAATTTCATCCGCCTAAAATAAATGATTTGCAGCTTATTAATATTTTATTAAAGTATTGAATCGCTTTACATACAAATTTCCTTGCGCCACAATTTACATTATTCTTAACTGATATTCACTTATATGAATCCTCACCTCATCTTGTAGAAAATTACTAAATTGTAAAACTGTAAAAATTGTAAAATATTGAAAGAATTTGTAAAAATTGTAATTGTAATATTGTAAAATTTTGACTTGTTCCACATCTTAAAGCTTCATTGCTCCTGTAAGGTCTATGGAATATAATAAATGAATGAATGAATGAATGAATGAATGAATGAATGAATGAATGAATGAATAGACGTGGGACCATAACTTAGAATAGGGGTTTAGCTGTAAAATTAATCAGTAAATTACTATAATTTTTATTATAAAATAATAGGAATATTAATAATCACAAAAAAATTCTTAGTAATTTATCGATTCATTGTACAGAAAAACCGAATAGTAATGTTTGTTGCAATGTATATAAAGACTCATATAAGTGAATATCAGTTAAAAATAATGTAAATTGTGATGCAAAGGACTTCTTGTACAGGGACATCATTTTATTTTCACTTCAATATTTTTTGTACCTGAGTTTTTGAATTTACTTCACTCCCACCCCTTCTACTAAGGAAGTTCCAACTCCACACAGAACCAAGACCGCAGATAGTAAGCAGTACTGAGTTACTGAGTATAGTACGTTCCAGAAATATGTTCGCGTTTTCCAGTGGCGAAAGAGCTTTCAATATTGAATCATATTTTCGCACAGGTACTGTCCGTTTGCCTACGTCACATCCCGATTTCCCCCACCTGCTTCTGCTCGCCCCTCTGTAAAAGCTGGGCTGTCTTAGCTCTTTTCTGAAAACATTAATTTCTCTTAGGAATTGGACGTTTACGTAATATTATACAGCTGTTTAATTTAACTTAAATAAAAGGGCCTCGTTAAGTAATTAACTGTCACGTGATTTCCTCCCTTTCTACAATCCTGCGGCATAACCACTTGGACGGACAGTAGATAGCATGTCTGAGTAATTTTATATTTTCGGGTCGGGCAGAAGTGAAGATTGAATTCACAGTACGTAGAGTAGGTACAGAATTATTTCAACATGAGTTACTAGTACGAAGGACGAAACTGGCAATTGGAATTAGATGCAATAGTCTATAGTGCGATAATATGCACAAAAGAACTGAAGCCTGTATCGAAATGAACGGCCACCATTTTCAAAATTGTGTTTAAATATTCATATTATGATTATTTTTCAATTTAACTTCTTTCTCTATATTGTACGCTAATGTGCTGTAGACAGTATAATATACACTGCATAATGAATACGTTCGCATGGATAACTCACTTCGTGAGTAAAAACACTTATTCTTAATACAGTACTGTACTTTGATTAAAGAAAAATCTAATTAAAATTATCAAACTCAAAATCGCGATATTTCCTAGTTTACGTAAATGGATGAACTACTTTTCTTCCCTGCTATACCTAGTAGAGTGATTTGTGTTTTACGCCAGTATCATTGAACTCCAGTCTTGGAGGGGGGAGCAAGCGGTGTTTCCGGTTCTCTAAAGGTATAGACAGGTTAATATTAAAAATGTTAGTAAAAATAAAATGATGTCCCTGTATAAAGCGATACAATATTGTATTAAGACATTAATAAAATGCAAACCACTTATCATAGAGGAATCAAATTTTGTACATGTGTTAATAATCAGACACACCAATAATAAAATTGTTGTGAATTTAGCTTAAAAAACATAGAAGTAAGTAATTTCACTATAGTGTTCCCTTAATGATTATGACGATGATGATAATGATGATGACGAAGTGCTATGATATCAATTTATATTGAGGATTGTGAACCGTCTGATAATGAATCAAAATAGTTCATATGCATTTGAACTTTGTACACGAAACATGCTATTCAGGAGTGAATGTAGGAAGTTGTCGTAGGTCAGTGACTCCTTGCAAAAAAAAGATTTCTAGGGTGCAGAGTGGTCCAATTACACCACGGTTAAGCATTTCTTCCTGGTGCGCCAACGTAAGTCAGCCCTGCGCGGCGGAAGAGAGAGGCAGTGATGACAGGGTGTGCTTTAATATACATTCTTAAAAGTTTATTTTTGAGGTGGTCGGGGACCCAGCTGGTGGCGTGAGCCATGCGATGGGGTCAGTGCATTGCCCGGGTCGCCGCAGATGCGTGGGCGGTAGCCACCTGTTCCCCCTTTCAGCCACACCTTCACCACGGTCTAATTGATCATCTCCTTCCTCTTCAACAGCAGACGTCTTGCTCATGTAGAGCCCGGGGTTACAGGCCTCGCTCTAACAAGTGTGATACGTCCTGCCTCACAGATGATAATGTATTCATCCTTCAACATACCCTATTATATAGGGGATACAAGGGAACGACTATCTAGATCAGGTCAAGTGAGTTCTAAGAGAGGAAAAATTAGTTCAGAACAAGTTAAGTAAGTTCTGAGAGAGAAAAAATTAATCCAGGACAAGAGTAAGTTCTGAGAGAGGAAAAATTAATTCAGATCAAGTTAAGTAAGTTCCGAGAGAGGATAGAGTAATTCAGATCAAGTTGAGTATTGTATTGTATTGTATTGTATTGTATTTATTAACATTCCATGGTATTCATACATGCTTACAGCTAGAATATGGAACAAGTCAAAAAACTTAATACTATTATAAAATCTTAATTTATAGTCACAGTCTAGATGAAATATATACAGACGAGATTTACAATATAGTCTACTAGTACAACACATAGTTTTAGTATCAATTTCATGAAGTGTTATTGAATGTCATAAATTCACCTACAGAATAGAAGGCGTGAGAAATTAGGTACTTCTTTAATTTGGCCCTAAATAATTTTATGTTTTGAGTTTCATTTTTTATATCGATAGGGAGGCTATTAAAAATGTTTACTGCCATATAACGCACTCCTTTTTGATAGCAGTAAGTTCTGAGAGATGGAAAATTAATCCAGATCAAGTTAAGTAAGTTCTTAGAGAGAAAAAATTAATCAAGATTAAGTTAGTAAGTTCTGAGAGAGGAATAATTAATCCACAACAAGTTAAGTAAGCTCTGAGAGAGGAAATATTAATCCAGAACAAGAATACGTTCTGAGAGAGGAAAAAATAATCCAGGTGAAATTAAGTAAGTTCTGAGAGAGGACAGATTAATCCGGATCAAATTAAGTAAGTTCTGAGAGAAGACAAATTAATCCAGATCAAGTTAAGTAATTCTGAGAGAGGAAAAATTAATCAAGATCAAGTTAAGTGAGTTCTGAGAGAGGAAAAATTAATCAAGATCAAGTTAAGTGAGTTCTGAGAGAGGAAAAATTTATCAAGATCAAGTTAAGCAAGTTCTGAGAGAGGAAATATTGATCCAGATCAAGTTAAGTAAGTTCTGAGAGAGGAAAAATTAATCCAGATCAAGTTAAGT
The DNA here is from genome assembly GCF_040183065.1 of Periplaneta americana. Taxonomy (NCBI): domain Eukaryota; kingdom Metazoa; phylum Arthropoda; class Insecta; order Blattodea; family Blattidae; genus Periplaneta; species Periplaneta americana. The sequence continues at coordinate 167,859,025 of NC_091127.1, read as the reverse complement.
AAGTCTGAGAAGAAAAATTAATCAAGATTAAGTTGAGTAAGTTCTGAGAGAGGAAAAATTAATCCACATCAAGTTAAGTAAGCTCTGAGAGAGGAAATATTAATCCAGATCATAGTACATTCTAAGAGAGGAAACATTAATCTACAACACGTGAAGTAAGTTCTGAGAGAGGAAATATTAATCCAGATCAAGAATACGTTCTGAGAGAGGAAAAAATAACCCAGATCAAATTAAGTTCTGAGAGAGGAAGAATTAATCCAGAACAAGTTAAGTAAGTTCTGAGAGAGGAAATATTGATCCAGATCAAGAGTACAGTAAGTTCTGAGAGAAGACAATTCAATCTAGAACAAGTTAAGTAAGTTCTGAGAGAGGAAAAATTAATCCAGATTAAGTTAAAGTTCTGAGAGAAGAAAAATTATGATATTGGTTGTGTACTAATTTGTGGTAAAATTGTGTTTTTTATTGATCAATTTTGTCATAATTTCACTTGCAGTATCACAAATCTTTTTTAATCACTGAATTTCGAATTGTAGCGTTTCCATTACGTTCGAAGCTAAAAGTGGCGTTTCATTGTTTCTTTACTTTAAAATTTCAGAGAGAATGAAAACGTATTTTCAACAAAGGTTGTATTTCATTGATATTGACATTATATGGGGTAACAAATGCGTGGGACTTAACAGAAAACCGATTCAACCTCTGCGAAGTCTTTCAACGTATCAAAATGGAAATTACTGAAAACACGGCTAAGAAAATACTTCATCAAATGTACATATAATGTTGTTATACTGTTAAATTATGGCCTGGGGTAACTTTACTTACATCTACCCACGTGTTAGTCTGCTGTGTGGGTATGTCCATAAAATATGATAGAAACGATCTATGAAGCAGTTACGTCCTCGTCTTTTGTTCAGGAAATAATGATATTGCTGCGGGAGGAAGAGTTTATGGCTTATCACCTTATGTCAACGGTGCAAAACCCTTCCAGTTGAAGTGGATTAAGTTTAATCGCAATTTTAAAGAATCAAATAAGTCCTAAATCTTAATGTCTAGGTATATGATGATGATGATGATGATGATGATGATGATGATGATGATGATGATAAGAACTAGTGTAATTATTAGACTTCGTGGAATTGCCACGAGAATCGCAAGGTTTACTGCGCACGCGGTATAGACTGTATGAGAAGGGGATGTGCAACGGATGGAGTATGCCTCTGACGTAAACACTGAGCAGTATACTGCGGTTACAATAAAACCTGTATCCTGCATTCAAGAAATATATTGAATGATCATTGAAGTAGGAAATGTCTAAACATGTAAATACACAATTATTTTATAGTGAGATATATTAACTCTTAAAATTTAATGTAATATACTCACACCATCCTTGAATATGTGCATTGCAGTGAAGAGTTACGTACATTTTGAGCGACTGCAAAGTGAACCTCCTACGATGGTCACTTAAACAGTTTTTATATTGGGAAAATATACATTCGACATCATACGATATAATAGGTGCATATTTGAAGAACGAAAAGTCACTACTTTTTAGTACATCAACTTCAGACGTCTTATCGTGACCTGATAGTACATAATTTATAATACGAAATTGTGAATAGGCAGAATTTTTAGCAATAATATTTCTCAACTTACATTTCAATTTTTCTGAAATTAATTAATTCTTATTTTGGATAACGGTTTGTGATACTTTATCCACTGTATTAAGGGCTTCTGAGAGTTGTAGTTTAGACGATTCATTCTGCTTTTGGACACGATTTTAAAATTAGAATCAATGAAGAGAATATCTTCCAATAGCTGTTCAGAAGGCAATGATTTTACAGCTGCAACAGCGGAACTGTCTGTGCTATCCAATGCATCAATTACCTCCATTATTTTGCCGTAATATTCTGCATAATAATTAACAGCCTCCAACCACGTTTCTCAACGGGTCAAGACTGGCTGCGGGGGTAAGGGTATTCCAGGGACAATTGTTTGGAACAGCAACACTCTCATTGTAGTATGTTTGATTCAGTTCTTGTCTACACTGAACACATGTTAAGCTTTGACTATTCCAACCACAGTAATGTAAAAACAAGTGCTTACATAGGTATACATTAGCTGTAGCTGCTCTATTTGGACCGGTCACAACTCTTAACATGAACTGCTTATACTACGAGACCGGGCTGTCGCTAACCTCCTCTATACTACCGTACATCGGCAACCTGATTGCATGCTGCGTGTGGTAATTCAACGAAGTCTAGTAATTATACAATTGTTAGTTCTAGTTATCTAAATACTATACCCTACAAAGAGTTTAGAGTTTTCTAATTGCTTCAGCATTAAGGGGAAGGACCTACAGGCAATCTCTTTTCTCATATTATTTCAAGTAGAGCGTCTATTTCCCTAACATAGTTTCATATCAATATATGAAGCCTTTTAAATGCAACATTTTCACTTCTGCCCTTTATAGTACAGTCACAGACATAAAAATGCAGTATTATAAAAAATGATATATCTGCTTTCAAGATTATCACAGAATCACAAATCTTGTCTTAAATTAGGGCTAAAAGACTGCTAATCAATTTTGTTTGAAGAATTTTAGAAATTGTAGTTTTTATATTTTTATTTTCATTTTGCATTGTTATGAACAGAAAGAAACATTGCACGTCTATTTTTAACGTATTATTTAATTTGTAATTTGACAATTTCCTCTCACAGAATTATTCAAGTATAATGCGAGAATATGCCCTGAAAATTTTATTCAATTATCTCTATTATTGTCTGAGATATTACACATTAAATGTTGAAAAATGTAAAATATTCAACAGAGAAGTTCGAGCACAGAGTAAAGGAACTGGATCACAGCGGGTATTTAAAAATGGCGTAAAAGCTATTATTTTCTTCCTAACTACCTTGAAATTTCGCTCAAGTGAAGTCAATACTATGATGTATTTTTAGGCTAAAATAAAAAAAAAATGTTAATTTTGACATATATATTTGGTCATTCATGTAGGTCCTTCCCCTTAACCTCAATATTTCGAACTGAGCTAGTGTAAATCTCTGATAAAAATTAAAGATTATTATTAGTGATGGTGGAAATAAATTAAATACCGATATATTGATATTGCAATATATCGCAAACCTAATTTCGATAAACGATATATATCGCAGAAAATATATCGATATATCGCTATTCCGTAAGCAAATTGCATTTTCAGGCGTACATTTACTGTATTACAATAAAATTACTTAAATTTTAATATTACTTTTTACCAATGAAATTAACATCATGAGTCAAAAGCGTAAATGTAAAATTGTAACAATAAACAATACATTTTCAATACCATATGATGTAGGTCCTAACCTAAATCAAAATTATGGTGGAGGCAAGGGAGCTTAAATGATATAGTGGGAAAGAGTTAAGTGAAATCTACATGGTTGAGTATTTGATATTGGAACACGATTCAGTTATTCTGATATTATATAGGATTCAATCCAGGACACAGATATAATGTTCTTTTCTACCTAACAACGTAATCATTTTTAAATGTAAGGGAACAGAACTTGTAATTATTTTTAAATGTAAGTAAACCGTACTTGGACTGTTACAAGTTTTAACGAACTTCACAGCAGTGTTACCAATTCAGCGGTTTTCCCGCTAAATCTAGCTTATTTGGATAACAGTCTCGCGGGTAAAATTATATTATCCCGCTTAGCGGGAATACTAGCGGTTTTTAATCTTTGAAGTTTCTGAAATTAAATTCATATTAGCATTATTGGCGGCTTTCATAATTACATTTAATTCGCTCAGTGTGTGTCGCTATAGAATCAAGGACAAGTTAAGTTTGATTTGTTTAGGTTTCTGTTTGGTAAAATCCTAAAAAAAAAAAAAGAAAGAAAAGAAAAAGCAAAACTAAAACCTAAACAAACCAAACCCAACCTGTCATTGATTCTAGATCTTACGAAAATTCGCTTTCTATCTATCTACATTTTAAAACTAGTTTTTACTAGTTGAAACTGGGTTTTGTCGGATTTCGGGTTTTAAAGGTAACATATAGGTATATAGTGCAATAAGAATTGAAATATGTTTTAGCTGTGATAAAAGTGTTCAAAATTGCTTTATAGCGTCACATTGGCAATGATAAAAGTGGCATTGGCAGATGGATGCTCTATCGTGACTATTATTATTATTATTATTATTATTATTATTATTATTATTATTATTATTATTATTATTGTTGTTGTAAAATTGAACAGTAATAAGTAGGCCTACACATTAAAATCTAGAGATATTTGTTAGAAAATCGCGGGTTTTCGAAAGTCATCTAGCGGGATTATATGAACAACTGTTGGCAACACTGCTTCACAGTTGATTTGATACAATCCTTGTGTAGTAAGTTCCAATTGCAAGTTATTGTTACATTCGAACATTCCAAAACAACAATGGTGATGATTATAGGGATAGAATTTTTATGCACAAAAAGATATAATAAGAAAACAGAATGTCAGCACTAGGTTGTGCAAAGAAATCATAGACGTAAACAAATGTCACATCGGTATTAAATCCTTGTTTCTCTTTCCATTTCAGAATATAGAAATAAAAGTTTTGAGGTCAGACGGTTCCCTTTCAGGGTGGGAGTTGCTCCTGTCTTGGAGAGCATTAATAACAATATTAAAACAGTAGTAGATAAACCTCCCGTCTGTCTCACGTTCGCACACGCTGCAATTTGAATTTGGTGCTGCATATTAAACAGTTTGAATTCGAATTGCAGTCCAGCCAATTAGAACAAGGTATTGAGTGAGGTTGCACAATTATGTAACTATCTACCTTCAGTAGCGACATCTCTCCGGAATTATCGGCGTTGTCTAGTGTGGATTTTGTTGTTGTTAATAATTCCACAAAAATAATCGATAAATTTATGAGAAAACCGATATATTATACGATACATTGAATCAAAATTTCGATATCGATATATCGCTATATCGAAACGAAAATATCGGTATTTCGTAAAAACCGATATATCGTTCCCATCTCTAATTACTATGCTTTAAATGCTAGTGGGTTACGTAACTGCGTTAAGAAATAATCAACACAACAGAGGTGATGATATTGTCAACTGCTGAACTGTTATTGGCCCTTGGCTGTTGTACAGCACATTAAATATTAGTAAATAAAATAAAAATATATTATTATTATTATTATTATTATTATTATTATTATTATTATTATTATTACTATTAAAGTCTCTGTCATTTTTAGTGCGAGTTCAGAAAACCTGACTTCTGCAGTCTATTATATTTTGGTGTAACAAGAAATCCATTCAATCGAGAATTTTACAGAATAACATTGTGAGAAAATAATTAAAAAAATTAACAGCCGAATATTCTTTAAATTCGGTGAAATTATGATTTTGTGTTAATGAAGCAATGATTGATTTATAGTTGTAATGTAAAACTGGTCTAAGTAATAAATTTCATTCCATTTTATCTTAATATTTTATACCAACTTGTTAAATCACTAATTAGAGAAAGACAGTTTGTCAGTTTTCCCAATAACGGGACTGCCTCCTTGGACAAAGCATAACAAACACACAGAGTGAAAACAAAAACAGGCCACAAAAGAGAAATGTTGAGAACGAACAAAAAAAAAAAAAGGGAAATTAAGTACAGATAATAGCATACACATAACAGGCCTAAACATAGTAAAAATAGATTAGACGTTCAAACAAAAGTTCTTCCTTCTTAGGAAACAAAGTACAGATGGTATTTTAAAATGGTAAGTGATCCTCTAATAGCAGTAAGGGAAACATCACGAATGAAGTCGTTGTTCAGTTGGAACTTCTTGCAGAAACTGACAAAGAGGCGAGGTATTGTGCCCCTAGCGCCAACCATTAGCCCAACTACTTCAATGGAGGTGAGGTGATATTTCTCCAAATAGAATGGAACTGTGGGCTCATAAATTCTGCATTTTTCTGCGTGGACGTCAGCGGGCTGTTGTTCCTGTGCCTCGAACCTGACTGCCGGGTCGATAATGTAGGCGGATGTAGAGCCTGGTGGAATGGCAAGCATGTCAATTCGCCGACAGGATCCCTCTTGAGAGATGCCATGGACTTCTTCGTGCACAGTGAGACCTTTCTTCCTCAAGGCTATGGCAATCATGGACCTGATTCTGTGATGTCTAGAGTTCCGCAGTGTCTCGCTGAAAGGACAGGCACCCAAAACGTGGCCAAGAGTTTCAATCTCACTGACGCAACGACGACAGTGGTTTCCGTCTCGGGACCTTCCTGGTATAGCACGCAGCGGACAAACATTAGCTGTCATTTTAAGAGCGAGTCTCCATTCACTGCTAGTGAGGCGGTCAGGTTGTCGGATCCACTTATTGGCAGGAGTGAACTCTTTATAGAGGATGACGCCTTTCCCTTTCTGATTTAAAGAGCACCAAGATTGAAATGCTCGCTCCCTGAGCTCTTATCTCAATTTTTTCACTTCAAGTGAATCAGAAGAGATGTTTTGAAGGCAGTAGGTCAAAGGAAATATAACTGAAGTTCACGAATTATATTGTGAATGTACAACCTGTTTTATGTATTATACTAATACATAATTTGTCTCAGTGAGAAAACTATGAAAAGCGTCCTATTCGGTAGAGGAAGCTGTCATCTACAAATTTATTTCTAAGGAATATGAATCTTTGCTACTTGTAATTCTGTAAGTACAAGGATTTCCAGAATTATGTTGACGCTCCTTGAGGAAACAAATTTCACTGCCACCGCCGCTGTTAAACCTTGAAAATCCCGGAGGTTTTCCAGTCTTGTTGAGACACGCTTCAGCTAAGCTCTGGGATATTAATAATGCAGCTAGTTGGGAGCCATCGGAATTCAGAAATCCGTTTCCATTCGGCCAGATTCTCGCAAAACGAGTTATATTTGCATTAACTTGTGCAAAGCAGAAATTATTTCTTGTAACAGAGTTCAACATAAGATTTTAATTTTTTAAATAACTTAAATTATTTTTTACGAATTGCATTTCATCATTAAATATGGAACCACTTGAAGTTTAATGATTCTGTAGTACAAAACGTTGCATCAATTAAATTTTTAGCTTTGAGTGTTGATGAATATTTAACATGGGATAAGCATATTTTGGCTGTCTGTAACAAAATTTCTCTAATTCCTAGCATTTTGAAAAGGCTTAAAGATCTTTACTATATCTTGTCTCTTGAATGTATATTATGTTTTCATCCATCCTCATTTAATGTACGAGTATATGACATTTATTTGGGGCATAACAAGAAAACTGCTTTGAGACCTTTAGAAATTATTCAAAATAGAGCTTTAAGAAATCTGTTTAACTCTGGCATGCAACTCACTCTACATTCCATGCATACACATAGCGCAATATACAGGGACATCATTTTATTTTTACTTGCATTTTTATTGTACCTGCATTTCTGAATGTACTTCACTCCCACCCCTTCACTAATGTCCTTGCTCCCGTCAGACACACAAACTTACGGCCGCTGTTGCATTCGAAGTCTTCAAGCAGTGAAGTAAACACTGCAGTGTATAGTGTGTTTCATAAATATGGTTGCGTTTTCTATAGAAGAAAGAACCTATATTAATAATATCGTATTAAAAATTATATTCAAGAAACGATAAGTTCAATTTCAGAGAATATGCTTCAAAATGTTTTTAATAATATGCGTACTGAATTGAAGCCTGGATTGTAATGAACTGCAACCATTTTCAGCAACTTGTTTAAAAATTCAGATTAGTTTATTTTGAATTGAGGTGGCTAGAAGCAAAGGAATGCTAGTGACATTTGTAATAACATGAGTTAAGTGCATCCAGTGTAAGCAAAAGTATCTAAAATTTTAGTGCCAAAGGGATATTTTAATCGCATCACACATTAAAATTTAAATAAAAATTTCACCGATTTTAATAAAGCTTAAATATGTAAACCCCATTTTCTTAAAAGTAACTTAAGTGCACTTACAGGCCTTTACTTATGACTCCCTCAATTTAAATGCACTCTCTATAATGTATAATTAATATGCTAAATAAAGTGGACATTACATAACGAACATAGCCGCCTGAAAAGTTGAGTTTTTGAAAAAAAAAATGTTACTACTCTACTGTATTTTGATAAATTCCGTAAAAGTGATGATCAAACCGAAAATCGTAATATCGAATTTCCCTACAACATAAATGAATACACTACTTTTCTCTCCTCCTATACCTAGTAAAATTATTTGTTTACATATTGCACTAGTAACACCAAATTCCTGTAATGGAAGGGGGCAACAGTGTTTCCGAGTATAGCCAGGTTAATGTTAAAAATGTTGGTAAAAATAAAGTGATGTCCCTGTATAAGAGAGTTCACAGTTGCCTGTTACAACCATTGTTGTTATTCTTCGGCAGTGATATTTTCAGATAATTTTTTCATTCACAAACAGTTGAATGGAAATATATTCTTTGTCACTGCATTTTCCTCAATCTTCGTTTATTTATTAGTATATTCGCTTATTCATTTATTTATTTGTTTGTTTATTAGTTTATTCAATTATTTATTTGTTTATTATTTTATTTCTTTATTTGTTCATTTACTTGTTCACTCGTTTATTTATTTGTTTAATTGTTTATTAGTTTATTAATTTCTTTATTCGTTTATTCATTTGTTCATTTATTTGTTTGTTCGTTTATTTGTCTATTAGTTTATTCGTTCATTCATTTACTTATTTTATTTGTTTCTTAGTTTATTCATTTATTTATTTACTTATTATTTTATTTCTTTATTTGTTTATTTATTTTTTACTCACAAAATTCACGTGGAATTATCTTAAGAAACTTCACATTCCTTTTGATTATGTAATGTCTATTCTTATAAATATTATCAAGGATTCTCTTCAAATATTACATCATCATCTCTATTTCAATTAATCAACTTATATTTGCCTTCAACAATTAACTTTCTTTTTTCTTTAATGTATCACATCACATTATTGTACATGTTTATTGTATTCAGGACCCTTGTGGTCACTCAAAATTCTTTGAGCTGATGTCTATAATTTAGAAATTTATTATTATTTGTTAATTAGTTTATTAATTTGTTTATTTATTTGCTTATTCGTTTATTTCATTTGCTTATTTATTTGTTCGTTTAATTTTTTACTTGTTTATTCGCTTATATATTTATTTGTTTGTCTATTTGTTTATTCGTTTATTCATTTATTTTTTTGTTTATTACTTTATGTCTTTATTTGTTTATTTATTTGTTTACGCGTTTATTTATTTATTTACTTATTTATTTAGTTGTTTATTAGTTTATTAACTATTTTATTTATTTTTTAATCGTTTATTCATTGGTTGGAATACATCCATTTAAATAGCATAATATATCAATGGCTTCAGAAAACTATGCGTAATTTTTAATACAAAAAAAACATAATTTTCCAAAAATATTCACGTACATACAACCCTTATCGACGCTGTATCGACTTCTAGGTTATACAGCGTCGATGAAATTGGTCATAGCGAAATGACATTTGGCGAGACGAGGCCTAGGATTCGCAATAGATCACCTGACAATTGCCTTACATTTGGAGTAAACCTCGGAAAACCAATCAGGTAATTTGCCCAAGCGGGAATCGAACCCATGCCCGAGCGCAACTCTGGATCAGAAGACAAGAGCCTCGGCAGATGGATTACTGTTAGGGGCCTATGTGGTTAAAATGCTCTACAGGGGATCTACTGTAAATATCAAGGTCCAATAAGTTCACGAAAAATCATTTGAAGAAGTATTTCCTGTGTGGAAACTGATGTACAGTATGTATGTATTTATTTACACTGCAAGTGGGCAAGCACCCGGTGGAAGTGGTATACACAATATAAACAATACACAATAAAATTACAATACACAATACAATTATATACACATTACAATAAGAATACACAATACAATTTTATACAATAATTAAAATTAATAATAATACATAAAATAACCTAATTAATAAGTGAACCTAATTTTACAATACAACCTACATATGTATAGGCCCTACATAAGTTTCACATTGGTACTGATAATCTTTCACTTTACTCTCATCTCACTCACTGTAGTGGCACTATGACGCATTTCACTGACACTTTAGGACACATTTCACTGACACTCTACAACACATTTCACTGATACTCTATAACACATTTCACTGACACTATAAATTATCACTGATCGGAACTATTCACTGCACTGTAAAACCATAACTTCACTGACTCACCACGCTTCACTGATACAACAGTTCAAATAAAACAAATACTTACATCCTTATGCATACTTATAAACAGAACTACATTTAAACTAAACATTTCTAGTCTAAAACCCTCTTACACGCTATTTTAATTACCCTATTTAAAAAAATATATATAGGCTTACCAAAAAATAATAACTTTACGTATCAGAACCGTACAATTAGACACGACAAACATCATCTATGCTAAAGTTATACATGAATCATGCAATGACCAACTGCGCCCCCTTCTCAAGTCAAGTGAATATTGCGTGGAATTCGAGTAATGTAGCTTTACAAGGTTATTGGATTTGAAATTAAAAAGCCCTACAGTACAATTGCACTCGTTCTAATAGCAGATTTACAGTCTATCAATAAATGTTTTAAATTACATGTTCTTATTTAGTACTTCTTAAATATTTGTAAACAGATTATCTTTGCAACGCACATTACGGCTTAGGCTATATTAAACGAACATTTTAAAAGCCTCTCACTAAAGCCGTTCAATTACCTTAATTGGTTTGTTTCATTTCTGCGTGTTACAACCGCCGAGTATTCTGCAGTACAGACAGAGTTTTCAGCACACAACCAACATATACATACAAAATATCACACTTGATTAACGGCAAAGTTTCAGAGACAAATAAAATTGATGTTTGTAGATAACATGGTGCACAAATATTAAAATGGATGTTTATATTCACACTAAAGCTGAAGGCTATAGCCTATTTCGCCCTCAATGATAACTTTATAAAAAAACAATATTCCTTATACACTGTTTAAATATTACATTACATACAACTGTCTTTCTAAGACAAATTATTGAGAAAACATATGAACAAAATATTGAAACTCATCACTTGTTTGTTGATTTTTCAACGGCAATGACAGCATCAATAGAGCTGAGCTTTATAAGGCGATGGTAGAGCTGAACATTCCGAAGAAGCTGGTGAGACTAGTTAAAACATGCATGGATGACAGTCAGTGTCAAATAAAGATCCAATCTGAACTATCAGATTTATTTCAAACAACTAAGGGTCTAAGACAGGGCGACTCATTAGCATGTCTTTTATTTAATATTGCCCTTGAAAAAGTGATAAGGGATGCAGATATACAAAGTACAATACTCTACAAATCATCCCAAATACTGGCCTATGCTGATGATATAGATATCATTGGTCGATCTGTGGAGAATGTTAAGAGAACATTTACTGCTTTAGAAACAGCAGCCCAAAAAATTGGGCTGAAAATTAACGAACAGAAGACTAAGTACATGATTGTTGGATGTAAAAAACAAAAAAGGGACTTGACAACAACAACCCATTTAAAAATTAATCAATATAAATTTCAGAGGGTTTCTAGTTTTGTATATCTGGGCTCCTTAATCAATGACACTAATGATACTAGTGAAGAAATTGATAGAAGAATTGAAAATGCCAATAAAGCATATTTTGGATTATTGAGGCACTTTAAGTCAAGACTTCTTACAAGGGAAACAAAATGCAGTATTTATAATGTTTTGGTAAAACCTGTATTAACATATGGCAGTGAAACGTGGACCCTCTTCAAAGACTCATATGTCAAGATTGAGATCCTTTGAAACCAAAATTCTAAGGAAGATATATGGCCCAATATGTTATAATGGAGAATGGCGAATAAGATACAACTTTGAACTTTACCAACTATATAAGTCCCCTGGTGTGGTTACAGTCATTAAAATATCAAGATTAAGATGGGCAGGACATGTGCAAAGGATGGCAGATCATGAGATACCCAAGAAAGTTATGGGGAATAAATTTGAAGGAAAAAGGAGTGTAGGACGACCAAGACTGCGATGGATGGATGGAGTGTTAGAGGATCTAAAGAAAGTGGGAATTAAAGTATGGTGGTTGGTTGCCAGGGACAGAGATGCATGGAAGAGAGTTCTAAGGGAGGCCGAGGCTCAAATTGGGCTGTAGCGTCGATGATGATGATGATACAACTGTCTTTCTCTTTCATAATTTTCCTTCAGCTCTAAAATTGTATTGTATTGTATTTATTAACATTCCACGCTATTCATACATTTCACAGCTAGAATATAGAACAAGTAAAAAAAAAAAAACTTCAATCAATCAAACTCCTGTATCTCTTCATGAGGAGCATAGGGCATTCACAAAGTGCCTCCATCGGACTCTATTTGTAGCCAACTTCTTCACTTCGCTCCATGTTTTCTCCTCCCTAGCAATTTCCTCCAAAACTGTTCTCTTCCATGTATTTTTTGGCCTTCCTCTTGTTCTACTACCCTGGGGGTTCCAATCCAAAGCCATTCTTTCTACTGCTCCATCTTCTTTCCTGATTGTATGCCCTATCCCATTCCACTTTCGTCTTTTGATTTCTATTGTGATTTCTTTCTGATTTGTTATCTTCCATAGTTCTGAGTTTGTGATTATATCTGTCCATCTAATTTTTTTAATTCTTCGTAAACATCTATTAACAAATGTTTGCAGTTTATTTTGTATAATTTTACTTGTTTTCCATGTCTCACAGCCATATAATAAGACTGATTTCACATTACTGTTAAAGATTTTAATTTTTGTAGATCTAGATATAATATAAGATTTCCATACTGGGTACAACTGGACAAATTCACTATTTGCATTTTTTATTCGGTTCTTTACATCCTCAAAGGCTCCACCATCCTTGTCAATTATACTACCCAAATATTTAAATTCTTGAACAGTATCAATGTTATTATTATTATTTATTATAACTCTATCTGTCTTTTTACTATTTAATCTCATTTCTTTAGTTTTCTTTAGGTTTATTTTCATATGATCCCCTTTTATTACTTCTAATAAAGTATTAACTTTATTCTGCATATCACCAAAACTATGGGAGAGCAAACAGATATCATCAGCGAAATCCAGATCTTCCAAGGTATCATTTAATCCCCATCTTATAAAAAAATACCACTATAAAGTCTTTATTTATAGTCACAGTCTAGATGAAATATATACAGAAGAGGTTTACAATATAGTCTACTAGTACAACACAAAGTTTTAGTATCAATTTCATGAAGCGTTATTGAATGTAATGAATTCACCTACAGAATAGAAGGCGTGAGGAATTAGGTACTTCTTTAATTTGGTCCTAAATAATTTGAGTTTCACTTTTTATATCGATAGGAAGGCTATTAAAAATGTTTACTGCCATATTACGCACTCCTTTTTGATAACACGATAAACTTGCCGATGGAGTATGAAAGTCACTTTTTGACGTGTATTTATGCTATGAACTGTTGAATTAGTTACAATGTTTTCACGATTACATAAGAGGAAGATTATTAATGAAAAAATATACTGACAAGTCATGGGCATTATTTGTCCTACACGATTCCCTAGATTTGGCACCTACTATTATTATAATTACTCTTTTTTGTAATAGTTATATACTGTTACTATCTGTGGAATTTCCCCAGAATATTATTCCAAAACTCATTACCGAGTGGAAGTATGCAAAGTATATTGTTTTTCAGGTATTGATATTTACTATCTTTTGAATAGATCTAATAGCAAAACAAGCTGAATTTAGTTTGGGGGTAATTTCTTTAATATGACTTTTCCAATTTAACACATTGATTTTTAAACCAAGAAATTTGGTGGTTGTTGTTTCTAATAGGGACATGTAATGTGTAATGAAACAACTGCTTAAGATATGACGATTCTACCTGAATTTATTGTCTATAAATGCACGGCTATAGTGTCTATAGAATCAGTATAAATTTACTGCATAAATTCGTAACTCAGCTTCTCATTATATTATGGATCAATACATAAAAGTGTAAAAATAAACAAACAGAAAGTGTATAAAGGACAGTGACGTAAATCACCAGGAATAGAGTTTCTTTTTCTTAAATGTATTAACTTGGATTAATTATCTTCAGAATAGTTTACTTAACATCTTCTATTTGTGAAGTTTAACTGGGATTATACAGAGTGGACGATAATCTTTGCACCAAATTGAAATTGGTAATAGATCATGAGAATTTGAAAAATCTAAATAAGCTTTTTTCTAACATTCACCGTTTTAAAGGAAATCGTTACGTTTCTATGAAGCATTTCGTCACAAATTATCAGGAATTAACATTGACTATTTCGTTTATATGACGTCATTCCATTTTCGACCAATGAAGTGTAATGAAATTTTGAATTCCAACAAATCACACTCACACTTTGCGATAATTTTTGCAGTTAGATTTATCGCTATCAATTTATCGCATGGTCGTTCTTTTGTTTAGTCGTTGTCGCCAACTGTTTCCCCGTAAATTGATGATCATGAATACATTAAGATGCAACTACACGGTTAAACTTTTCTTTCAACTTTAAAGCAATGAATGCAAGATTGATATTTAATATTAATTAATATATTTACGCAGTGAAGACGACGTTCAAAACGTCGCACCATGTAGACACAAAATCTTCATGCATCTTAATTGAACGTACTTTTTAAACTTGATTCTTTCAATATTCTTCCCAGATTGCACGCATACGCGATTGGAATATTGAACTGTGTAAATTCAGTTTTAGTTCCGTTACACACTACAGCGAGAATGGGTTTGTCGAGCTATAAAAAATGCTTTCCTGTAGCACAAGTAACGGTCGAAATATGGCACAGCTGACATTGGTCCTGCTCCCACAGGTAACTTAACCTATAATTGTAGCCTATAAAATTTGTATTTTGTGAATGAAATTAAACAGTTAATAGAAAGTCAGATGTTCAAATTTATGTAAAATCATCGCATATCAAACCCAAAGACCTTGTGTAGTAATATATACAATGTTTTTGATCAAACTGCCTTCCGTATGGAGTAATAAAATTCGTGTTTTAATTATCTATACAGAGATGGCTTCACTGTGTAGCAACATGTCTCGCTGTGAATACATAAGCATTGCTATACAATTCTTCATTTAATTAATGTATTAATCAGGTTACTTTAATTATATTATGAAATTGTAAATTAAACGATGATTTCAGCAGATAATGTAAATGTATTTATGTTATAATAATAAGAGAAAAGTGCAGTACATGCAATTAACATCGTTAAACCTGTATTTTTCTTTTCGCAATTGGCATTACTGAATAATAACATCGAATTTCTTTATTGCAGCAATCGACATTCATCTATTTCAACTTCACAAAACCTGAATAGGTTAAGTATTAGTAAATATACAATTATTTTGTTAACTATTTTTAGGGATATATTATTTACATTTGTATTTTATTCACGAAGTAGTACTGATAAATGTCACTCGAGGTCTGAGATTTATCGGTCTACATGCCTAAACTGATGTAAGTATATGGATTAACATACACAAAATAAATTAATATAACTTATTAGTCAGATGATAAATAACCTGAGATGTTGATACAGCGTCGTAAAATATCCCACTAAAAATAAATTTCAGTGAATTAAGTTACATACATGCAAGGAAGACGGAGAAACGAAACATAAATTTGAATGCAAACGAAACAAATGAAAATAGAAGACAAAGTAAAGAAAAACAAAACAGAAATGAAATAGAAAAAGAATTATGTGTAAAAATAGCTACAAATAAGAGATATCGATGATCAAAGACGACTCAACGTGTTCATGCCTTCAAGATGCAAAAACGGTAGATCACCTAATATACTCGTGTGTCAAATTGAGTAAACAAAGAGATATACTGAAGAAGGGAATATATAGAAATCAAGATAGATGGCTGTGTCACATGAGAAGCTATTGTTAAAATACTATAAGGAATTCAGAAACTTGTTCAGTCAATAGATTTCACAGCACTGTAAATATTGTAAATAGTGAAAATACTAGTCTAGTTAAAATTAGTATTAGTATTAGTATTCAAGTTAGAGCTGTTAAAATAATTATAAGCAATTCACGACCTTTATTAAGTCAATAGACTTCACGGCAGTGTATTATATTGTAAATAGTAAAATACTACTCTAGTTAAAATTAGTATTAATATTGGTATTCAAGTTAGATATGTTAAAATAATTATACGCAATTGTAAATAGTGAAAATACTACTCTAGTTAAAATTAGTATTAATATTAGTTTTCAAGTTAGATATGTTAAAATAATTATAAGCAATTCACGACCTTTATTAAGTCAATAGACTTCACGGCTGTGTATTATATTGTAAATAGTGAAAATACTACTCAACTTAAAATTAGTATTAATATTAGTATTCAAGTTAGATATGTTAAAATGATTATAAGCAATTCACGACCTTTATTAAGTCAATAGACTTGACGGCAGTGTATTATATTGTAAATAGTAAAAATACTACTCTAGTTAAAATAAGTATTAATATTATTATTCAAGTTAGATACCGGTATGTTAAAATAATTATAAGCAATTCACGACCTTTATTAAGTCAATAGACTTCACGGCTGTATATTATATTGTAAATAGTGAAAATACTACTCTAGTTAAAATTAGTATTAATATTAGTATTCAAGTTAGATATGTTAAAATAATTACAAGCAATTCACGACCTTTATTAAGTCAATAGACTTCACGTATTGTAAATAGTGAAAATAGTACTCTAGTTAAAATTAGTATTAATATTAGTATTCAAGTTAGATATTTTAAAATAATTATAAGCAATTCACGACCTTTATTAAGTCAATAGACTTCACGGAGTGTATTATATTGTAAATAGTGAAAATAGTACTCTAGTTAAAATTAGTATTAATATTAGTATTCAAGTTAGATATGTTAAAATAATTATAAGCAATTCACGACCTTTATTAAGTCAATAGACTTCACGGCAGTGTATTATATTGTAAATAGTGAAAATACTACTCTAGTTAAAATTAGTATTAATATTAGTATTCAAGTTAGATATGTTAAAATAATTATAAGCAATTCACGACCTTTATTAAGTCAATAGACTTCACGGAGTGTATTATATTGTAAATAGTGAAAATACTACTCTAGTTAAAATTAGTATTAATATTAGTATTCAAGTTAGATATGTTAAAATAATTATAAGCAATTCACGACCTTTATTAAGTCAATAGACTTCACGGCAGTGTATTATATTGTAAATAGTGAAAATACTACTCTAGTTAAAATTAGTATTAATATTAGTATTCAAGTTAGATATGTTAAAATAATTATAAGCAATTCACGACCTTTACTAAGTCAATAGACTTCACGGCAGTGTATTATATTGTAAATAGTGAAAATAGTACTCTAGTTAAAATTAGTATTAATATTAGTATTCAAGTTAGATATTTTAAAATAATTATAAGCAATTCACGACCTTTATTAAGTCAATAGACTTCACGGCAGTGTATTATATTGTAAATAGTGAAAATACTACTCTAGTTAAAATTAGTATTAATATTAGTATTCAAGTTAGATATGTTAAAATAATTATAAGCAATTCACGACCTTTATTAAGTCAATAGACTTCACGGCAGTGTATTATATTGTAAATAGTGAAAATACTACTCTAGTTAAAATTAGTATTAATATTAGTATTCAAGTTAGATATGTTAAAATAATTATAAGCAATTCACGACCTTTATTAAGTCAATAGACTTCACAGCAGTGTATTATATTGTAAATAGTGAAAATACTACTCTAGTTGAAATTAGTATTAATATTAGTATTCAAGTTAGATATGTTAAAATAATTATAAGCAATTCACGACCTTTATTAAGTCAATAGACTTCACTGCAGTGTATTATATTGTAAATAGTGAAAATACTACTCCAGTTAAAATTAGTATTAGTATTGATAATTGTAAGTAATTCATAAACTCTATTCAGTCAGCTGACTTGACATCCTTGTAAATATTGTAAATAGTCAAAGCACTACTATTGTTAGAAATAGTTTACTATTAGTTTTTGTTTTAAGTTCACACAGAATGTAAAAACAGTGTAGCAACAAATGTGTGTAGTATTGCATTACTGCAATGGAGCATACTGAATAATAAAAAAAAGAGATATCGATAAGGGTGACTGGAAGATAGGGGTAAATAGGCAGGAAGACGATGGAAATAGTAAAGCAAGGGGAAGAAAAGTAAGAAATAACGGTGGGGAAAAAAAGTAGGGTAGGATGTGGTAGATAGAGAAGGGGAGACAAACGAGAGCAACCCTTATCGGTGTAATGGAGACACTGCCCTACTGCCAGGATAAGAAGTTTTAGGGAAGGTGCCAAAAATCCACGTCGTAAGAAGACACTTGATAGGGGACGAGTTTTGATGACGTCACTTGTAAGCAGGTTGAAGCTATTTTTGGCAGCCGGGTTACAGCCTGACCTGGCTTGACCCAGAGTTGGTGGCTCCATTCAGGTCACGCCGACAGTGTGTGGGCGTCGGAAGCTGCCGTCCCGGGCGGCGGGCGGGTACACTCGACCTCCAGCTTTCCGCAAATCTTGAAGCAGTGTCTTCCTCCCTGCCCAATCTTCGTAGGGGATTCTGTGACCTTTAAGACTGTAATGCAGTGGTTGGCATAGCGTGGCTCGCACCCCAAGGTTACAAGGTCAGTGTCAAAAACTAGATTTTCCGTTTACAATGGACAAAATGTGATGAATTAAGAAGCTATACTGGGTGTTCAGTTCAAAGAGTGTCATGGCTCGCTGTATGCCGTCATGTGGCTAGCCGATGAGCCTAGAGCAGACGTTTCAATAGAGCCTCCTCGGAGCACTTCCTCCTCTCTCTCTATTTTTTTTATGTAAAAGTGGAACAAGTTGCGTGAGCAGTTCGTATATCTCCGGATGACGTCATTGACCGCAACGTTTGAATAAATATCTGCAACCGCTACGATGTCGTGTCCATCTCCGAGTAAAGGATGTCCTTATTACCGCAAATGTATGAAGAAATAAAAGCTTTCATAGGGAAAGTGAAATTGTGGGAGTCGCAAGTTTCAGTGGGTAACTGTTACCACTTTATTAATCTAAAATTGTTACCTAATTTGAAACAAGAACGACTTGAGAAAAGAATTTGAGACCTGATTTAAGATTTTTTGTGAATTTCTAAGATGTTTTGGTTATTTTTAATTATTGAAAACATCACGAACTATATTAGGCTATTTAGCTATTATTGTAATTAATATATTAATATTGACGTATCATAAAAATACGTAGTTTAACAACCAACAAGTTTAATTGTAATTTTGTTATTATTTCATTGAATTTTATTTAATTAAATATATTGTAAACTTAAAAAAAAGAGCGATACCAAAAACCATTTACTAGAAATGAAGTATTGTTCTTGTTTAGTAAACTGTCCAAAGACAGGTCTGAATTTCACAAGTGATACCAACAAGACACTACTTAAAGACAACTAGGCCAGGAGATAATGGGGTAAGGTGGCCAGTTCCTTGTGCTTAAATAATTACGTAACATTCGGATGTCTTATTTTTACTCATTGATATATCATTAGAAAATAAATTTACTATCATTATTATTATTATTATTATTATTATTATTATTATCATTATTATTATTATTATTATTATTATTATTACTATTATTATTGCAAACTACTTAAGAAATTTTATTCCTTACGAAAATAACCGTCTATTGTGACAGTACAACTCAAAAGTGAAACTTTGTGGCATTTCTCCGCGACAGCTACAACTTAGCTCGCTCATGCTTGTAACATGAATCAACGATCGGCTATCTTCGGGTACTGCGCTTATCTCTTCTGCTGACTACGCTGTCTACACTTGCTCTCTGTAATAACTTTCATGCGTTGGCCTTGAGACGCCTGGCCTAGAGAATTGAATTTTTTAGTAGGTTATTTTACAACGCTTTATCAACATCTTAGGTTATTTAGCGTCTGAATGAGATGAAGGTGATAATGCCGGTGAAATGAGTCCGGGGTCTAGCACCGAAAGTAAATGAAATGTTATGTTTTATTTAACGACGCTCGCAACTGCAGAGGTTATATCAGCGTCGCCAGATGTGCCGGAATTTTGTCCCGCAGGAGTTCTTTTACATGCCAGTAAATCTACCGACATGAGCCTGTCGCATTTAAGCACATTTAAATGCCATCGACCTGACCCGGGATCGAACCCGCAACCTTGGGCATAGAAGGCCAGCGCTATACCTACTCGCCAACCAGGTCGACGTACCGAAAGTTACCCAGCATTTGCTCATATTGGGTTGAGGAAAAAACCCGGAAAAAAACCTCAACCAGATAACTTGCCCCAACCGGGAGTCGAACCCGGGCCACCTGGTTTCGCAGCCAGACGCGCTAGCCGTTACTCTACAGATGTGGACTAGAGAATTCAATCTTCCTACACTTCCGAAGAGGTGTATAACCTATGAGGCAGAGAAGTTGCCTAGCAAGTGCGGCGTTCATTCTGAAGAGTACGTACCGATACGTACGGCAATAATAATAATAATAATAATAATAATAATAATAATAATAATAATAATAATAATAGTTTTATTTTCCCTGGCAGAGTTAAGGCCATCAGGCCTTTTCTTCCACTCAACCAGGATCAAATCACATACAGAAAAAATACATACCGGTATACAAATATGAACTTAAAATAATAATAAACATAATTAAGTGGAAAAGAGAGATTGAATACATATACACAATCAGTATTAACTTTGAAATAACAATAATAAAAAAATGTATATGTAATAAAAAGAAAGAGACTGAATACATAATCACAAACAGAAAAATACATTCTAGTATACAAGTATTAAGTTATAAGAAAAAAAAAGAATTAATACATATGAATATAATCTCACAACTAAAGGAATAGTACAATTAGTGTGATCAGCACAGCACGTGTTACATTGAGACAATGACAATTACCTAGATATTAGTGTTAATGGAAAAATAAAGTAATGACTGTGTAAAATAATAATAATAATAATAATAATAATAATAATAATAATAAATAAAAATTATACCTAAAAACTAGTTCTGTGCATTTAAAAAATTTCTAAACAACCTAATTTTAAACAACTGAGGACTAAGACTACCCCTGATTTCCAGCGGCAGCGAATTCCATGAGCGGGCCATGGCTATTGAGAAAGAACTTTTGAGTACAGAGATGTCCGATGACGTGGTATTGATAGAAATAGATTGTGCTGTGAACGTGTATTACAATTATGATGTGAAGACGGCGATGTAACGCCGGTAGTGGCAGGAATGTGAACTGTTTGGAAACACGTACTGTCGGGATATGGGTAAAAGGTTAAGACGATTACCTACGTATTTGTTGACATTAACTTCGACGGTCAACATGGACACGGAGCATTTGATTTGTGTTGTGGAATGTTACCGTACGCAACCGATGATAACAAATACCCTGCGTACGACTTGGCCGCGCAAAACACAGTTCGAAAGAGGTTATGGTAGCTCACAGACCGTACAGACCGCCATCTGTTGCTACGACGTTCAAGTTATACCGTACACGTTCTCAAGTTCAGATTGAAGAACGCCTTAAATAATAGGCAACTTCTCTAACATATAAGCTGAAACTCGCTTCAAATCGGTGACCCAACAACAGTGACGTCATGACACACTTTGAAATGAACACCCAATAGTCGCGACGCTGTTATTCCCGGCGTGACTCCTCCTCTTTGCTTACGTCTTAGGAAGTCAAGGCTCTTATAAAGTCTAAGTTTAATCTTTTCGCTGTAAGAAAAATCATAATGTAAAGAATAGCACGTGACTGAAGTGAGGCTTCATTGGCCACTGTTTGGCACAATAGATTCTAAGTACGTGTTCCCGCCTACTGTTGTACATTCTGTTTCATGTTAAACATTTCCCGTTACTCGTCAAGTAGGCCTAACCTCACTACTATGCATTCGTTTGCTTAGAAAACATTTACTTTATAATTACTGTAATTAAATTATTTTTACGTCTTATGTCTTCACAATGGACAGTTGAGGATACAGAAGCCATACTTCAGTACCACGTGCTTACGTGAACAACTACGAGCTCAAGTGAGAAGTGATGCCAGCTTGTTACAAGAACAGACTACCTCGGTATTACTATTGGTATTCATCCGCGTTCATAGTACATAAAAAAATATAAAAGTAGCTTTTCTTTTACATAGCGTTTTACACATGAGTGATGTTATATGTTTCATCGTGTTTAACAAATAGAATTTAATTTTTTATTTTCAAACAATAGAAGATTGTGGTTTCCAAATACGAACTATATTTTCCTGCGTCATGTGAGTGTTTCGACTGGGAGCCAGTCACGAGTATGACAGAAACGTGGTTATATTTACATTAGGATTTTTCTTACAGCGAAAACAGTATAGGTATAGGTAGTATCGTTCGTCATTTTTTTTTCTATCGTTGCCGAGCTACCAGACGAGATATATATTTTCCACACCGTTAAACATTATCATGTCGTACCTCCTAGGATAATAAATCAAAACCCATTATAATTCTGCAAATAATTGGGCGGCAAATAACGTCCTTGTGTGCTTTCTGCGAACGCCAACGAAAGAGCCAAAATAGCGGGCGATTATATATTAAGTATTTATCCAGCCTTAGGAAATGCTTAACGTCGTCATCAGCGAATCACAAGACGCACACGTTTAAATGTAGCCGACCTGCAATGTGATTGGCTGCCGGAAATTAGAGCGACGGGACTATAACTGACACACGCACATACAGCATATGAGACTTTAGTTTTTCATTTTGATAGTCTTGATGCAAAATTTATCTGGTACTTGCACTGTTGTAAAGAGAAAATAAATTGGCATCCCAGAGAGTTTTCTACACGGCCTTTTATTTATTTATTTATTTATTTTTTTTATTTTATTGGATTATTTTACGACGCTGTATCAACATCTAGGTTATTTAGCGTCTGAATGAAATGAAGGTGATAATGCCGGTGAAATGAGTCCGGGGTCCAACACCGAAAGTTACCCAGCATTTGCTCGTATTGTGTTGAGGGAAAACCCCGGAAAAAACCTCAACCAGGTAACTTGCCCCGACTGGGATTCGAACCCGGGCCACCTGGTTTCGCAGCCAGACGCGCTGACCGTTACTCCACAGGTGTGGACTCTACACGGCCTTACTAAACTAATGTATTACAAAATGTCAACAAGATTCCGAGAAATCAACGTCCTCTACATTTTTTATTTCATCGTCAGAAGGTGTAAGACAACGGTGTCCGCTGTCGCCAGCACATTTTAATTTATATATTGACCAAGTCGCACAAGACTAGGTAGAATCTACAAAGAAATTGTACGAAACAGATTTAACAATTCTGTTATTTGCATATGATCTATTAGTAATAGCTGCTTCAGAAAATAGTCTTCAGAAATTACAAATCACAGCCTCAAACTATAATTTAACAATATCTCCGACAAAAACAAAAATTATAGCTTTCCGAGGGAAAACACGGGTTCGATGTAAAATTTTAATTAACGACAATATAGTAGAACAATTAAGAGATTTTAAATACCTGGGCTGTGAAATTGGAAACACAAGAGTACAATGCAAATCAAGATTTCAGGTATAACTCCCTGTAAAGTTGATTTGAATAATTTCGAGGGAAAAATTGTTCCGGAGCCGGGTATCGAACCCAGGACCTTTGGTTTAACGTACCAACGCTCTACCACTGAGCTACCCGGGAACTCTAACCGACACCGATCCAATTTTTCCCTCTATATCCACAGACCTCAAAGTGGGCTGACAACCGTCAAGCAACCAACTTCGAGTGCACACTAACTCTGTGTGACTTAAATTGTGGTTTTCTGTTAACGAACAGTGACGTGTATTATGCAAATCAAGATTTCAGGTATAACTCCCTGTAAAGTTGATTTGAATAATTTCGAGGGAAAAATTGTTCCGGAGCCGGGTATCGAACCCGGGACCTTTGGTTTAACGTATCAACAATGTAGAGCGTTGGTACGTTAAACCAAAGGTCCCGGGTTCGATACCCGGCCCCGGAACAATTTTTCCCTCGCAATTATTCACAAGAGAACTAGATCAACAACAAAAAAAATACAAAATTTTAATCAAATATGTGGAATGATTAAAATAACCTTATTAAGGAGAGAGGGTGGTATTTTTTTGGTGAAAAATGAGTAAATTTTCAAAAAAAATTCTTTAAAATACTCTGTGATATATGTGGAATGCATAGCATAACATTTTGTGGGTATTTATGTCCTTATCGGATGTTGAATCGCTATTTGTAAATTTCCTGTATTAAGGATTTTTAAATCACTCGCCCACTTTCATTGTTGTTTCCAGTAAATTAAATTTTCAGAAACAAAAATATTTTTCTTTAAAATACTCTTTGATATGTGTGGAATGCATTGCATAAGATTTTGTGGGTATTTGTGCCCTTATCGGATGTTGAGACGTCATTTTTAAACTTCCTGCGCTACGGATTTTTAAATCACACGCCCGCTTTTATCGGTTTCCAGTAACTTCATTCTTTGCTACATTGCCAGACAAAAATGGATATAATTTCTGAACTATTAAAGATACATGCATGAAATTTAGAACACACATTCTTTAGACTATTAGGAAACGTTTCTCTGTAACAGAATTTTGTTAATTGATTTCATTTAAAAATACGTCCGTTTGTTTGCAAGAAAGGAAATAAAAAATTGTTATTAAATTTTAATTGTTTATTTTACAAACTTAGGGACTAATATCAAAATTCTGTTACAGATAGTTTGTAGAACATGCTTTTGCAAATACATTGCAAAAAAAAAGTTTGAATCTATCTTTAAAAACGGTTTAGATATATCGGTTTTAGTACAATCCAGCATTAGGTTCCTTTTTTTAATTTGGGCCCCCAAATATTTTTTTTATATTTATATCTGGTTGAGTTGCTACAGGTATGAGCTCTCTACATACAAAAAATTAATATTTTACACGAAATAGGAAAAAAAGGTTTAAAAAAATACCATCCTCTCCCCTTAAACAAAGAAGGAAAGAAACCATCTTGAAGTTTTATAAAGTCTTGGCAGTTCCATCTCTTTTGTATGGCTCAGAATTCTGGACTCTAACAGAAAACCAAAAACACAAAGTACAGGGTGCGTCAGAAAGAACGGATGGATTTCACATGGCAAGAAAATTGTAAGGATTCATCAAATCAAAAATTTATTGTTATCAACATATTCACCAATACATGCAGTTTATTTATGGAAAACAACATCATCCATATGATGTCGTTGGCTTTCAATACAGGCATCGAGGCGTTTTCTGATGTTCGCCATCACTTTCACAGTCATAGCTGGTGCAATTGCCACGATTTCTTCACGAATTGCCGTCTTCAGTTCGTCCAGTATATGTGATCGATGTTTACAAACTTACTCCATCAAATGGTCCCAAAGAAAGAAGTCGCAGGGCGCGAGATCTTACCGTAGCCTCGGACAATCTCAGTGAAATAGCATGAATGCGGGCTGATCTTTGAGGTGGCTGGACAGCATAGTGTCTGCTGTTCGCTCCGTGTTCGTCCAGGTGATTTCTTCTTTAATGTTGAACCTGTGGTACGAAATGAAGCCACCCACCGCAAAATTGTATTCCGAGTTGGAATCCTAGCGTGACATCCGATGTCGAAATGAGTCCTGAGTGGCGATCACAGACTCTTCATTTTTCAAAAATGTCTCTACGATGAAAGCACGTTGTACGTCAGACCAACACCATATTCTCAACTGAAACTGCATTCTATGGCTGACCCAACAGTCGTGGTCCCCCTCACTATATCTCTCTCCTCGTTGCGTATCGATAGTTTGAAATCCATCCGTTCTTTCTGACGCAACCTTTAGAAGTATCAGAAATGAGATTTTTGAGATCGGTAGCTGGATACAGAAGAACAGTCAGACAATATAATGAAACGATAAGAGACGAACTGAACATACTCAACTTCAACAATAAAATAAAAGAACACCAAGAAAAATACTATGAACATATAAAAAGAATGCCAGAATACCGTATCCCTAAAAAGATTCTGAAGTATGAACCTAAAGGCAAGAGAAACAGAGGAAGGCCTGCGAAGAGTTGGAGAGATCAATTTCTTTGAGAGGACGGAACAGGTCGAAAGGCCTAATCCCTGTGGATAATGATGATGACTATTTGGACTATAAAGTCTCTTGTAATAAGAGTGATGACGTATCAAGTAAAAGAAATAAATTCAACCATATTATGTGGAACCATTAGGCGAAATTTGAAATTGACAAAAAGAGAAAGTCGCCTTAAATTCTATAAAGTGATGACCATTCCTACATTTCTCTACGAAATCTAGACCTTAACGAAAGACCAATCCAAACGAATCGAAGTTGTGGGAAGAGATTCTCCTAAAGCGGTGGTCGTCAGCACTCGCTGGAATGTGCAATGTGTACGCAGTGCCGTCCCGTGTGCACCGTCGTGCAGCAGGAGAATTTTCAAAGATTTAAACATCTACTGTAAATCCGAAAAGTGATATGTTTCGGCTACGTCATGATGGTTTATTTATTGACGTCATTCTTTTAGGAAACGGGTTTAATGAAGGAAATCTTATATCACAAAAAGCAAGAACTTAAACCCTTTTGCCCGCCCACCGAAGAATTTCAGCCCATTTTTTGCTAAGAATATAATTAAATTCTGAAGATTATACAATGGGCCCATATTATAAAATAATAGTCACGTAAGCCTAACTGCGAGTGCTCTCCAAATGTATTCCTAAAGTTACCATATTATCACATTCTAGTATATATAGTCACGAAGCTTGGGATGATTTTTTGCAATTCGATCGCTGTGAGTACTAGGAACAATAGACTGTGCCACTGCCATCGTGATCTAATACAGGCCGTAAGGCAGACCATGTAACTTGCTTAACCCGATCACGAAGGGCGGCGTTTCAACCAAATAAATTAGTTGGAATGCATAAACAGTAACATATGTGTCTCTAAAATGGAGTGTAATTTCATTAATAAAATTTAAAACAATGATTATGAGACACTTCAGACATAATTCACTTGCGAGTTCAGGTGTAATATTATTTTTGGTGTGAAAATTACGTTGTTCGTATGTGTAATACCTGCCTTTATTTCGATTAAATATTGCGGAATTCTTGTACATTCATTTATGCACGATTCAATAATTTTCAGTTGCACCGCACGGATATTTAGATTTGTTGAAATTATAGGTTATGCTTACTGTACCAGTTGCCCCTTTCTGTCTAAATTTAGTGATCTCCAATACCTTGCCATTCATATGAAAATTATAGGTTATGTTTATTATATTTAACTTATATTCCTAAATTCGCAATCATACATTATAATTAAGCATAATGTCATGTATGATACCCCGGACATTCAATTTGTCTGTATTTTAATACTACAATTGAGTACTGAATTATTGTATTTATCTACTACTTAAGAGACGTTGTAACACAATTATACGTACACTAATTTCATAGGAGTGGTATGGTAAATGTTTTGTCTAAAATTAAGGAAGGTAGATGTGCTAAATTGAAATCACAATATAAATTCTTTTTTATTAAACCTCAAAATAGCTTCCATTCTAAACTTATAATGTTGACGCGAAAAGATTATGTTAACATGTAAAATTCTCTTCACATCAAAATAACACAGATTTTTTGTCATTGTTTCTGCAACAAATTATGCAACAAGAAGTAAACGGAACTTATGGACACATTACACTAAATAAAGCTTAGCAATGTTACGCAATAAAGTTATAATATAATATTTCACTGAGCTCCATACACTGAAATAGAAAACCCGAACAAACATTACGGCCTGGTCTAGATCGAAAAGGCATTGACTGTGCCGTATTTTGCATTGTTGTGAAAAGCTATGTAAACTGTGAAATGTTCGTTATCGGTTGTAATAACTGTAAATGGCTAAAATACAATAATCTGAATAATAATGTGGGACAAGGAGACGTTTGTAGTACTATAAATTGTAAGAAAAATAGGTTAGAGTTATCCTTCTTCCGAAAAATCCAGGAAGGTGAGTTTATAGAATATAATATATATTTTATGAAAATAATATATAAACCTTATGTAGTGGAAGGAAGGTATTATTTTTTTCAAATAACACGATAACGAAAGTACAATACATTTTATCATCTGCTAGGGAAAGAGTCTGTGATGAGGCGATAGTAGCGATCCTGGTGGTGAGCAACTGTGTATGTTTGCATATTTATTAAGTATTGAGCTTCGTGACTGTATATATTAGACTGTGATATTATCCCACTCTCTCCTCAACGTCAAGTTGAATTACTTACTCAAGCTTCTTCAATTTTTCACATGGACTTAAGTTAAAAACTGATCACTCCAACATATTTTGGGACGTCCAGCATCTCGTTTTCCTTTGGTTTAAGATGTGAAGTTGCAGCGTCAAGGTCACACTGTAGGTGGGGCGGCTCAGTTAATTAAGATGCTTCCCTCAGCCAATAGCCGTTACTTCCGCTCGTTAACTTTTATCATTTCTGTCCACCGCGCTGACAAGGGTTTAAAACCATTACTGTGTTATGGACCACATTCCCTCGAGTCCAGGGGAAGGCGCTTCGCTAACGAAATGGCAACGTCTGGAATGGCTGCATACTGCCGCTCCGTTGTCACAAACTTGGCCATGATAATAAATACCAGTGATTTATATTCTCAAACGGGAGCGAGCGAGAACTGCAGATAGGACTTGCACTTAATTAGATCGCGGAAATTATACATAAAATAAAAATAACTTTGGCAGCCTGAAGTTGTAAAACGTCTATCGTTAAGAGCTTAAATTTTAAGATAAAGAGAGAGGTGATAATTCTTTTCTTGTTCTCTTTCCCTATTATTATTATTATTATTATTATTATTATTATTATTATTATTATTAGGGCTAGGATTTTGATGAAATTACATCTTTTTTCTAGTAAGCCAGAAACATAACAGAGAGGGCTTGGAATTGAACGGGTTACATCAGCTGCTTGTCTATGCGGATGACATGAATATGCTAGGAGAAAATCCACAAACAGTTAGGGAAAACACGGGAATTTTACTGGAAGCAAGTAAAGAGATAGATTTGAAAGTAAATCCCGAAAAGACAAAGTATATGATTATGTCTCGTGACGAGAATATTGTACGAAATGGAAATATAAAAATTGGAAATTTATCCTTTGAAGAGGTGGAGAAGTTCAAATCGGGAGGAAAGTAAACATAGGATAAATATGGGAAATGCCTGTTATTATTCGGTTGAGAAGCTTTTGTCATCTAGTCTGCTGTCAAAAAATCTGAAAGTTAGAATTTATAAAACAGTTATATTACCGGTTGTTCTGTATGGTTGTGAAACTTGCACTCTCTCCTTGAGAGAGGAACAGAGATTAAAGGTGTTTGAGAATAAGGTTCTTAGGAACATATTTGGAGCTAAGAGGGATGAAGTTACAGGAGAATGGAGAAAGTTACACAACGCAGAAATGCACGTATTGTATTCTTCACCTAACATAATTAGGAACATTAAATCCAGACGTTTGAGATGGGCAGGGCATGTAGCACGTATGGGTGAATCCAGAAATGCATATAGAGTGTTAGTTGGGGGAAAAAGACCTTTGGGGAGGCCGAGACGTAAGTAAGAGTAAGTAATGAAAGAACATAATGAAACATCTGTTAGATATTGTCAGCTTGGTAGCAAGTGTTGCAACTTTAATCAATTCAGAAACTCATAACAATGAAAGTTTACGTTCAACGAGTTTCGAGGTACAACCACAGTCTACTATATACAGTCACGAAGCTTGAGTTTTGAGGGTGCTAGAAACAATAGACTGTGACGGTACTATTTTGTATTGCCTGTAATGAGGCGATATTAGCGTTCCTAGTGGTGAGCAACTATCTAATGTTTGCATATTTACTACGTATTGAGCTTCGCGACTGTATATACTAGACTGTGGTACAACCCAACAACTTAACTTAAGTTTGTAACCGTTCATTTTATTAGATAATCGAATGATGTTATCGATACAAGTCTGCTGATGCATCCATTGTATTCTAGATGGCTATGTGTTGCCAAGGAGTCCATGATCCGACGACTGGATGTGTGTGTGGAAGCAAGAGGAGAACATATTGAACATTTGTTATGAGTTAACCTTAACTTGATACACGATGTCTTCCATCCATCCCCGACGCAGTAACCTAAGAATGTTAAATCTCCGGACTGCGAGGCTCTATTCACTATGAAGCGTTTCGAAAATATTTTGTAACTCCGTAATTATGAATGTGATCCCATTAATTTATTTACATTTTTCCTTCCAAATAACCTCAGGAATCACCTCCATAATTAATATTTGAGGAGAAAAATTCGCTCCGGCGCCGGAGATCGAACCCGGGTCCTTGGTTCCACGTACCAAGCGCTCTGACCACTGAGCTACGCCGAATTCAATCCACAGCACCGTATCGAACCTTCCTCCTTCAATGTTTCCCTTTTGGCCTGACTCCAACCTGGGTTCGATCCCCGGCGCCGGAGCGAATTTTTCTCCTCAAATATTAATTGTCAATTAATTACAGAGATTATTCTGTAGGACAAATTAATAAATCTCTAATATCACCTCCATAAACCGTGGTAAAAATTCGTGAATCACCTTGTATTAAAAATAAGAGAACGAGAAACAAAGGTATGTAAAATAAAAAACTAGAGTAAAAAAATAACTTAAAATTCAACTCTGTAATGAATATGAAATATAAAAAATAAAGCAAATAAAATGTAATAAGCACTGTAAATATAATACAGTCTACATCACAGAATGTATATGAAATATTTCATAATCATTACAATCACAACAACAGTGAGTTGCTGTTGTAAATAATGCTTATTTTATATGACGGTTGTGAACACAGATTTGCTAAATAATTTCTGGAGACAAGTATTTAGGGAAAATGCTTTCGTACAAGAGTTTCATAAGAAAAGTCAGTGAATTTATTGATATTTTTATCTGAAAGTTTTATAAAACCGTCTACATACAAGTAGAATTAAAAAAGCTACTGGTAGTGCATAATAAAATCAAGTGTAAAATAAAAGAAAGTATTAAGCAAAGAAATAGAATGAAAATACATAACGCAATTAGTAAACGTATGTAGTATGTGAGAGTATATGTTGGTTATTGGATGAGAAATACGAGAGAAAACTTGAAGAAGCACAAATGAGATTTCTCCGTCCCTTGGTAGGTGCAGCGAGGGTGGGCAACCAAAAGAAGAAAAAAGAAAAACAAAGAAACAAACAATCGACAGTAGAAAAGTCACAGAGAAAATAATGATATATTGAAATAAATAGAACATAAAAAGCAATAGCGTTGTTGCTGAATGGCAAAAAGTACGAGTTTTGTTAGTCAACTAATTAAAAACGAACTTTAAAAATCAAAAAGAAGGTTTTGATTGAAGTAATGAACTAAACTGAATAACGATAGCCTATAACCTATCTTGCAGAGATTGCTTAGAGATTAAGAAAATACATTTTGGGCTAAGAGGGATGAAGTTACAGGAGAATGGAGAAAGTTACACAACGCAGAGCTGCACGCATTGTATTCTTCACCTGACATAATTAGGAACATTAAATCCAGACGTTTGAGATGGGCAGGGCATGTAGCACGTATGGGCGAATCCAGAAATGCATATAGAGTGTTAGTTGGGAGGCCGGAGGGAAAAAGACCTTTGGGGAGGCCGAGACGTAGATGGGAAGATAATATTAAACTGGATTTAAGGGAGGTGGGATATGATGGTAGAGACTGGATTAATCTTGTTCAGGAGAGGGATCGATGGCGGGATTATGTGAGGGCGGCAATGAACCTCCGGGTTCCTTGAAAGCTTCGATATCCTGTTTCCATTTATTATAACTACTAAATGGTTTTATTTAACAGGATATTGCTACAGCTCATACATGCCATGCTTCAATAAATCTCTTTTTTAAATTGATTATTTGACGTTTTATCAGGTGCTGAAGTTATCTAGCGTCTGAGTGAGATGAAGGTGATAATGCTGGCGAGATAAGTCCAGGTTCCAGCGCGAAAAGTTACCGAGAATTTACTGCTAATGGGTTATGAATTTTTTAGCAGACATTTTCGGAAAGAGAATAATTTCACAAGGACTATGACCTTAATCTTACTCTACTCGATTATTTCTTTTGTGGATACTGCAAGTCACCAGAAGACCTATATCAAGACAACCGTAAAAATTGATGACCTAAAATTCTCAATAAGAAATTAGACAAATTCGGGACAAAATAATCTTTAATTAAAGTGTTTCATAATAAAATAAAACGTGTGGACCTACGCCTTCGTGTTGAACTCTTCGCGGAACATCTCGCAGCCAGTCGCTGGATAACTCATCATAAATGCCTAGCATAAAGCGAATGGCGTGACGCTTTGAAGATGGCTAGTAGCGTAGCAGGAGTTCGTGTCATACCTGGAAGGGCCATGGACAACAACCACTGTCGTCAGTGCGGCAGTGAGACAGAAACTCTCCCACACGTCCTAGGTTCTTGCCCGCATGGCGAGGCTTTGCGCAATACCAGACACCACAAAGTAAGAAACGCCATAGCTCAAGCACTACGTAATACGGGGTTTACTGTTTTCGGAAAGGTTAATGGTCTAACCCACCTGCAGCACTCGTAGGATAGATTTGATAGCTTTCAAGGACAATGGAAGAGGTTTTATATTGATCCTACAGTTTATTAGTAGTATTTATTTATTTAACCTGGTAGAGATAAGGCCGTCATGCCTTCTCTGCCCCTCTACCAGGAGATTCCAACTATAATATGAAGAATAAAATTAAAATTAGTATTAAATTTACAATTACAATTACAAATAAAATTACATTTAGTATTAAATTTACAATTACAATTACAATAAAAATCAAAGTACGAAAAGATTACCTGACCAATGAAAGCTAGATAATTTATCATAGAAAAACAAAGAATATTTTATATTTACTGAATTACAAATTAAACCTTTGTATAGTGACGAAATTACTAGATATTGAAATATTTTGTGATAGATTAAGGAAACTATTTACAAGAAATCAATTATTGTGAAAGAGGATGAGTATGAGGAGGTGCGATGGGATGGTATTGTTAGTATTGTTTCATGGCGAGAGCGTGTGTTCAGATTGTGGTGGGAAGAAAGGTAAGTGAAGCGAGACGACAGGTACGAAGGAATAGAAGAGTTCAAGATTTCGAAGAGAAAGAGAGGTGAATGTAAATTTCTTTTCTTATCTAGTTTAAGCCAACCTATTGCTTCCAGGGATGGGGTAATATGATCATATTTACGAACATTGCTTACAAAACGTACACACAAATTATGAGCACGTTGAAGTTTCGTTTTGTTGTCGCTGGAGAGGTCAGTCAGTAAAATGTCAGCATAGTCAAAATACGGCTATACAAGCGTCTGCACAAGGAACTTTTTTAAGCAAAAGGGGAGATGAACATTTACCCTTTTTAGCACATGGACGCTCGTTTCGAGATTTGTACGAGCTAACCACAAGATGTCCATAAGGAAAAACATTCATCTATGAACCAACAATCCCGTATTATCAAGAGAAATATCAATTACAACAGATAGAAGTAATAGGCTTGATGGTCGGAGCAAAAGGATCCATCCCGAAGCAGTTTGTTGATTTTTGCAAGGCTTTTCATTTGCCTTCAACTATAGTTACCAATGTTTGTTTACTTGCGTTGAAAGGTTCGATTGCATTGTTAAGAAATCACCTGAGATAAGACATAGCACTGTAATTTATTTTTTTTCTCTTTCTTGAATTTGTTTTATATTCTTAACAAATTATCCATGTAATGTGTACTATTTAAAATTTTGTTTTGTAAATGGTATACTTTGTCTTATAGGCAATCCCTATTTAGGGAAAGTGTTTGATGATGATGAAGATGATGATGATGATGATGATGATGATGATAATAATAATAATAATAATAATAATATAATATTATTATATTATTTGGTATTATCTTTTTTTATTGATTGCTCACTTCAACAGTCCGTCACTGCATCAACACCAAGAAGATTCGTTGTTTACACAGAGCCAGTGTTACCACTACATTCCTCGTTTCTAGCGGGTTCTCGCTTATTGCACTGCTTTGGAGTGAGTTAAAGATCAGACTGTATTATCGAATGAAAAAAACAAACAGAAACGTTTTTGGATCTTTATAATACCCAGCAAATTATCACAGGTTAAGGCCCATTCACAATGGAAATTAAACGTAACCGTAACATAAACACAGAAGTTTGCGCCCAGGCTACCAAATGGGATCATTCACAATGATTCACATAAACACTGACATAAACATTGCCGTTAGACGTTAACATGAAAGTTTCCAAAGTCCAAACTTTCATGCTTATGCTTACGTGATTTGCAAACGGAACACAATCGTGGAGCGCTGAAGTATAGGACAGAATATGAGGAAATGGCGTCGTTGTTATGTTTCCATGGTTACCAAGTATCTTTGCGGTTATGTTTATGTTCCCATCGTGAATGTTCTTGATTTTACTGTAACGTTTAGGCCCATTCACAATGAAAATTAAACATAACCGTAACATAAACACAGAAGTTTGCGGCCAGGCTACCAAATGGGATCATTCACAATAAACATTGACATAAACATTACCGTAAGACGTTAACATGAAAGTTTGCAAACTCCAAACTTGCATGCTTATGATTACGTGATTTGCAAACAGAACGCAATCGTGGAGCGCTGAAATATACGACAGAATATGAGGAAATGGCGTCGTTGTTACCAAATATGTTTGCTGTTATGTTCATGTTCCCGTCGTGAATGATGGTATGACTTCTTGATTTTACTGTAACGTTAAGTTAACGCTTACGTTATGTTTAATTTTCATTGTGAATGAGAATTTTCTCTGAAACAAGTAATATATGAGGCCACTAGTTTATGTGGCAGCGTGCGTCTAAATCAGAGGAAATTACGTTGTTATAATAATAATAATAATAATAATAATAATAATAATAATAATGATTTATTTTAGCTGGCAGATTTAGATAAGTGCTACATGTAATACAAGAGTTATTTACGAATTAAACAACAAAATACTATGAACTATTAATTAAACACTGAAATAAACTGTGTAGCAGAATTAAGCTAAAATACATAGAATGTTAATATATTTCAAATAATATTACATAATAGAAAGAGATTATTATGAGACAATTTTGACAAAACAGCACTATCAGGGTGATATCTAAAGAATGAAGTAACAATGTAGTCAGTCATAGTTTAAATCAGTAAGATTGGATTGAAATGCTAAGAAGGTTATCTTTTAAGCTGTTTTTAAAGGTGTTTATTGTCTTGCAGCCCCTAATACTTTGTGACAAGGAATTCCATTGACTTGAGGTGGATACTGTAAAAGATGATGAATAACGAGATGTTCTATGAAGAGGTATACTTAGCGTGCCACAGACAAGTGATCTGGTATTTACGTCGTGGTTAGAGTATAGATAGTAGAAACGAGACTCTGGACATAAATTTTGTTATTTCGAAATGGAACTTATTTTGTATAAATTGTGGAAAAAGTCATTTTAGCGCACATGGGATTAGGCAGTAAAGGTCACTATGGCTCTCGCTTGCGAGAAGAGAAATGGGCTGCTGTGTCCGCCTCCCTCTGCTTCCTCCTGCAGCTGAACGACACAGACAAGCACCTGCTAGAGCGGAAAGGGTGCACCACAGTCTACTATATACAGTTGCGAAGCTCAATATGTAGTAAAAATGCAAACATGGATAGTTGCCCACCACTAGGATCGCTACTATCGCCTCATCATAGCAGATCTCTCTCTCCTAGCAGCCGACAAAATATGTTACCCTTTCGTTGTGTTCTTTTGGAAAAATTAACACCTTCCTTCCATTATTGAAATATTAAATGTATAAAGTTAATTTATCATTTTAATGAAGTATATTAAATTCCACCATAAACTCGAAGATACCTTGCAAGAAATAGGTTAATATTATTTTTGTTCGTGCAAAACGAACTGAAATTTACTATAATCGCTTCACTCATTCAAGATTATAGCGATAATTAACTATGAAACCAATAAATAAAGGGTGCGTCAGAAAGAACGGATGGATTTCAAACTATCGATACGCAACGAGGAGAGAGATATAGTGAGGGGGACCACGACTGTTGGGTCAGCCATAGAATGCAGTTTCAGTTGAGAATATGGTGTTGGTCTGGTGTACAACGTGCTTTCATCGTAGAGACATTTTTGAAAAATGAAGAATCTGTGATCGCCACTCAGGACTCATTTCGACATCGGATGTCACGCTAGGATTCCAACTCGGAATACAATTTTGCGGTGGGTGGCTTCATTTCGTATCACAGGTTCAACATTAAAGAAGAAATCACCTGGACGAAATTCTATTGCACTGAGATTGTCCGAGGGTACGGTAAGATCTCGCGCCCTGCGACTTCTTTCTTTGGGACCATTTGAAGGCGTAAGTTTGTAAACATCGATCACATACACTGGACGAACTGAAGACAGCGATTCGTGAAGAAATCGTGGCAATTGCACCAGCTATGACTGTGAAAGTGATGGCGAACATCAGAAAACGCCTCGATGCCTGTATTGAAAGCCAAGGACATCATATGGATAATGTTTTACATAAATAAACTGCATGTATTGGTGAATATGTTGATAACAATAAATTTTTGATTTGATGAATCTTTACAATTTTCTTGCCATGTGAAATCCATCCGTTCTTTCTGACGCACCCTGTATTATTTTGCATTTGCCTTTACAACAATAATAATGGAAATATGAATTAATTGGAGTAACTTACGTGTACCGGTACTTGTAGTGTAGGCTTACGTAGTTGAGGTTAAGCAATAATAATCACACCAGAATTGTAAATAAAACGTGATTAATAAATTTTATTGTAACAGACTTTTTCTGCGTCTCTAGTAACGTAACAAATAAAAATAACAACAAAACTAACAGCTATAATTAAAAACATATCCTTTGAAAAAAAAAGTAGGCCTAAGCAATAATAATCCCACCAGAATTGAAAATAAAACGTGATCAATAAATTTCATTAAAACAAACTTAATTTTTCTACGTCTCTAGTAAAATATTATTATTGCAATTATTGTATTTTAGCCATTAACATTTTCATTACAAGCATCAATGTGAAATGCGCAACGAGCTAGCACTCGATGGAAATACGATTCAGTCCAAAGTCGACCGTGGACAGTCTATTGTTTCTAGTTGCTAACCGCTTGGAGCGCTTTATCATGAGATTTGCAAAAAATCACCTCAAGCTTCGCGACTGTATATAGTAGACTGTGGGGTGCACCAGCAATGCGAAAACCCACGACAAACTTTCTTCGAGATTCGAACGTGCGAACGAATGCTTTTCTAGGTCAAGACGGCAAGAAAAGACAGAATTATCACTGGATGTTTGTACGTGTTAATTTAGAGTATTTTAATACATCAACCACTTTTCTTAAACTTCATAATGTAACATAATTTAATTTGCAAAACTTTTCCCGTTAGAGGGCTTCCACATGGAGAAAGTGATATAAACAACTTGAAAATTTATAATAAAATACTGAAGGTTTCACATAAAAATACAATTATAGCTCTAATATGTAAAATAACCTACGAAAAATAACAAATGAAAGAGTATGATTCTTTTACACGAAAATATTAAATTTATTTAATACTGCTAAAGATATTATATATATATATATATATATATATATATATATATATATATATATGCCATTATACAAGGAGCGCGTCGATCTGGTTGGCGAGTTAGTATAGCGCTGGCTTCCTATGCCCAAGGTTGCGGGTTCGATTCCGGGCTAGATCAATGGCATTTAAGTGTGCTTAAATGCGACAGGCTCATGTCAGTAGATTTACTGGTATGTAAAAGAACTCCTGCGGGACAAAATTCCGGCACATCCGGCGACGCTGATATAACCTCTGCAGTTACGAGGGTCGTTAAATAAAACATAACATTTTAACACAAGGAGAGCACTCAATTGAGTGACTTGGTGCCCGGGAGCGAATTTTTCTCCTCTAATAACTATTGTTATTATTATCATAGTTTGAGGGAAATAGATTATGCTAGGATTAAAAGTTAAATGGGCTCTGCAAACTGCACGTGACAATGGTAGTAAAACCAGACGTGACGTTAGTATCAGAGCAGAAGCGAGATCTTCTATTACTACTGCATTTATACAGGGTCAGTTAAAAGTCCCGCACCACCTAAATAACTTTTGAAGCATACGGTTCAGTGACATGAAACTTGGTATGTGGGGATAACCATATACTAAGAACTCAATAATGGTATTACCGAGTTTTTTTCTACTTCCGGTTTAACCGGAAGTAACTCCAACTCTCTTATTTTAAATGGAACACCCAATATGTTATTTTATTTTTGAATAGTACTTATTAAGAACTTTTCAAAAATTACCCAAACTTGATACTTCTGTACAAAGTCAGTGTTAGTAAGTCATGGAAACAGAAAAGTGTATCGAATATTAAAATAATAAAATACTCCTTCCTCAATAAAAACAAAACAAAGCTAGCTCATCTTCTAAATTATGTGTTCAAATTGGTACCCCTCAGCTGCTTTACAATGTGTCACTCATCATAGAAAGCTTTTAAGGAATGATTTAACCAGGCTTTAGGAATATAATAATAATAATAATAATAATAATAATAATAATAATAATAATAATAATAATAATAATAATAATAATAATTTATTTAATCTGACAGGATTAAGGCCATAAGGCCTTCTCTTCCATCCTACCAGATAGCACATATAAATACAAAAAAGAAATACAAACACTGATGAAAATGATACAAATTAAGTTAAAGCCCTATAGAGGGTCAACAGAGTCAAAAGTACATTATAGTGCTCTCATCGAGCTAATACAACTAAAAGAAAGAAAACAGAGATAGCAATGATGTTATTGATAACTGACAATAATAATAATAATAATAATAATAATAATAATAATAATAATAATAATAATATTAATAATAATAATAATAGTAGCAATAATAATAATAGTAGCAATAATAATAATAATAATTATAAATACATTACATATTAATTTTCAATTTTACAACAGCATAGTTACAATATTTACTATATGTCATGGGTTAAGGTGAAGTTGCGCAACCTGACATGTGTTCAACAAACAATTCCACGAACTAGAATGTGATTTTTAAATTTAAATTTGAATTTTGATATTGTCCGACAGTCTCTGACCACTCACTCTGCACCACTTCAATTTTTATTCAGCAACACTGAATTTGTATCAAGCGTGGGTACTTTTTGAAAAGCTCTTAATGAGCTTCATTCAAAAATAAAAAAATATATATATTGGATGTTCCTTTTAAAATAAGAGAGTTGGAGTTACGTCCTGTTAAACCGGAAGTATAAAAAACTCCGTAATACCATTACTGAGCTCTTAGTATATGGTTATCCTCACATACCAACTTTCATATTACTGAACCGTATGCTTCAAAAGTTATTTAGGTAGTGCATTTATTATTTTAATATTCGATACACTTTTTTCTCTTTCTTGACTTTGCAACACTGAATTTGTACAGAAGTATCAAGTATGGGTAATTTTTGAAAAGCTCTTAATGAGCTTTATTCAAAAAGAAAAAAAAATATATAACGGGTGTTCCATTTAAAATAAGAGAGTTGGAGCTACTTCCGGTTAAACCGTAAGTAGAAAAAACTCGGTAATACCATTATTGAGTTCTTAGTATATGGTTATTCCCACATACCAAGTTTCATGTCACTGAACCACATGCTTCAAAAGTTATTTATGTGGTGCGGGACTTTTAACTAACCCTGTATAATCAACCTTATAATGTATAATTTCTTAGTAACACCGATTTTATTTTTGTAGGATAGATGAAACATTGCAAATCAGAAATTAATTGCCTGTTCAATTTATATTGTGGCGCCATGTTGGAAGACCTGGTCGTGTCGGAGAAGTTGCGCGCGCATCTAGTGCGAGGGAAGGTGCGGCGTGACGTTGAGCCGAAGGAGCGGGGGGGGGGGATCTCTGGAAGTTTCGCAAGGCCACGCGAGCCGATTGTTGTAGAAGTTACGCGACGCAGAACATTCGAGAACGTGTAATCTAAGAAATAAAAAAGGGGCAAGTGAGCCAGAAGTGTCAGTTTAGTTCAGTCAGTAAGTGAATCAGTAGCGAGCGAGCAAGGAAGTCAGCCATCGAGACCGGGGTTCGACGTGAGGAGGACCGCAACTGTGGCGAGTGCGGCATATCCGGAAGTCTTGGGTTCGAAGTGCAGTGAACTGAAGTGGGTCCGTAACTGTGGCAGCGTCCAGGCGAGTGTGGCAGGAAGATAACATATTTATCTAATATAATTAGTATATTTGACTTCCAATCAAAAAGTTTGTATAAACAAGATAAATAATTATATTAACAAGATATTCTATTATCATAATTACAACATTATCAATAATTATCATAATAATAGCAACAATGTTATCTTTGCCTTTATTGTTTGGTATATTTTATATTTATAATCTTAGGTCTGTTATATATTCCTTGTATCCGGAAGTGTTGGGTTCGACGTGCAGTGAACTTAAGTGGGTCCGTAACTGTGGCAGAGTCCAGGCGAGTGCGGCGTATCCGGACGTCTTGGGTTCGACGTGCAGTGAACTTAAGTGGGTCCGCAACTGTGGCAGCGTCCAAGTGAGTGCGGCGTATCCGGAAATCTTGGGTTCGATGTGCAGTGAACTTAAGTGGGTCCGCAACTGTGGCAGC
Organism: Periplaneta americana; assembly: GCF_040183065.1. Lineage (NCBI taxonomy): Eukaryota > Metazoa > Arthropoda > Insecta > Blattodea > Blattidae > Periplaneta > Periplaneta americana. The sequence goes on along the minus strand of NC_091127.1, from coordinate 167,817,999 downwards.
GTCCAGGCGAGTGCGGCGTATCCGGAAGTCTTGGGTTCGACGTGCAGTGAAATTAAGTGGGTCCGTAACTGTGGCAGCGTCCAGGCGAGTGCGGCGTATCCGGAAGTCTTGGGTTCGACGTGCAGTGAACTTAAATGGGTCCGCAAGTGTGGCAGCGTCCAGGCGAGTGCGGCGTATCCGGAAGTCTTGGTTCGACGTGCAGTGAACTTAAGTGGGTCCGTAACTGTGGCAGCATCGAGGCGAGTGCGGCGTATCCGGAAGTGTTGGGTTCGACGTGCAGTAACCTTAAGTGGGTCCATAACTGTGGCAGCGTCCAGGCGAGTGCGGCGTATCCGGAAGCCTTGGGTTCGACGTGCAGTGAACTTAAGTGGGTCCGTAACTGTGGCAGCGACCAGGCGAGTGCGGCGTATCTGGAAGTCTTGGGTTCGACGTGCAGTGAATTTAAGTGGGTCTGTAACTGTGGCAGCGACCAGGCGAGTGCGGCGTATCCGGAAGTCTTGGGTTCGACGTGCAGTGAACTTAAGTGGGTCCGTAACTGTGGCAGCGACCAGGCGAGTGTGGCGTATCCGGAAGTCTTGGGTTCGACGTGCAGTGAACTTAAGTGGGTCCGTAACTGTGGCAGCGTCCAGACGAGTGCGGCGTATCCGGAAGTCTTGGGTTCGACGTGCAGTGAATTGTATCTGAAAGTCTTCGGTTCGAAGTGCAGTACACTGTGCCTGGAAGGCTTGGGGTTCGATATACTGTGAACTTGAGTGAGTGAGCTAGAAGAACTAGCCAAGGCGAACGAACTTTGAAATGAGAACTGACAGTTTTGTTTTGTAAATAGTGCTTTGTGAACAGTAGTTGAAATGAGGAGTACATTGTTGTTCTTCTCAATAATACACGTCAGTAGTCATTGTCGTTCTGTGGAGTGCAATAACGACTACAGTGTTGCAGTGTTGAGTAGAACACCCATGGTTTGGGGGGTGTGATTGCTATTGAAATAAAAGTAATATTATTGTTGAATTAAAAGTTACAATATATATATGTACTCATAAATTAGGCTTTATCGCGTTGATCTGAATTCTGAGAATAATAATTAGGCAATATTTATTTTGCAAATCAAGCTTTCAGGTATAACTCCCTGTAAAGTTGATTTGAATAATTTAGAGGGAAAAATTGTTCCGGGGCCGGGCATCGAACCCGGGACCTTCGGTTAAACGTACCAACGCTCTACCGACTGAGCTACCCGGGAACTCTACCCGACACCGATCCAATTTTTCCCCTCTATATCAACATATCTCAAAGTGGGCTGACAACCGTGAAGCAACCAACATTGATGCACACTAACTCTGTGTGACTTAAATTGTGGTTTTCTGTAACGTAAAGTGACAAGTATTATGCAAATCAAGCTTTCAGGTATAACTCCCTGTGAAGTTGATTTGAATAATATTTTTTTTTCATACATATAATTTATCGAAATTAGGTATATCTGTTTAACGTTTTACTCAATTAATAGTACATTATGCAACGAGCCTATAATGAAGGTAATTAAGAAGGAGTATGGATATTAATGAAACAACCGCAAGAGAGTTTCATAATTTTCATACGAGCGTCTTAACTACCATTATAGGCGAGTTTCATACGACTTTTTATGCTCGACCATATTTCTAACTTGATATTATTAATTTTCTTTGTATCTGACCTTGACCAATGTCCCGTATGTTGTGAGATGTGCGCAGACGCGAAAGTATTGATTTTTTCCGAGGAACAGATGTTCACATTGACCTTGCTGGGCCATAAGAACCTACAGAGATAACATTGAAATTAAATTAGACATTGAAAAACGAGATGACAAATTGAATTTATTTGAATATTATTTACAATTAACGCTAATTATTATAGTAACAGAACATAACCTTCTGCGACAGTATTGGATTTCCAGCCTCCGTGACTTTTCGCTAATTGTCTTTCGATTGCATATTCGAGAATAATCGATACTTGCGGTTTTATAACGGTAGAAAGCTGACCTGTCATTGGCTGAACAGTTGTAACCTGAGTCGTCATTGGCTGAAAGACCTGACCGTTAATGAGTAGATGTACTTTAATGACATGCATTAAAGTTCTGCTACCAGGTGTATAATTACTACAGTTCGGCATGGTCGAGCATAAACAATTTTATAAAAAAAAAATCCGACATCAGAAATAATAACATATAGTAATCATCTAGAAATATGAGATCCTATTAAACAGATTATGGAGTTAATTTTCTCGTATTTCAATTAAACCGTAGGTTGTCTTTAAATTGTATTATTCTCCCACAATCAGTCTGCGTTTTCTGACGAATGACACTGACGTGGAATGATAAACAGAACGAAGAGGCAGAGAGACTGCTTTACTTATGAAGAAGTCTAAACTGTTATTTTATTTCAACGAGACAAAAATCTAGACATTTTTCTTCCCCTCCAACGTTTCTCACCCTCTTCCGACTTAACAAGTTGAATTATTAATGCTAGCAACATATGGAGGCGGGGCAGCCTACACGACTTAAGTGCAATTTTCCGGGTTCGTGCCTTACAAGCACATAAAATACGGCTATGTTAAGCTGCTGTGCAGAAACAGAATTCTGAGTGCCTTCTTTCTTCCTTTATTTAGGCTCATCGCGATGCTTGACCATCCCGCACTGTAGCAACGCAATTTCATACAAATAATTGGAAAGACAACTGAAATATAGGAGTCTGATGTTACTAGGAGCATGACTTACTTACTTACTGCCTTTTAAGGAACCCGGAGGTTCATTGCCGCCCTCACATAAGCCCGCCATTGGTCCCTATCCTGAGCAGGATTAATCCAGTCTCTATCATATCTTACCTCCCTCAAATCCATTTTAATATTGTGACAGCGACGTGAGATTCGAACTCACGACCAGCGTCCCGCAAGAGAGCAGATCGCGCGGGCTTCACGGAGCACTGAGGGACGGCGCGCGGCGGAGAGAAGAGAGGGGAAAGGGCCAATGCGACGAGGGGAGAGTGCGCGCGCAACTGCTGCGTGCGGAGTAGGGGGCACGGACCCTCCCGACTCTTCCAGAAGTCCGTCGAAGTGGAGATATCCAGATAATGCGAGAGAGCTATCTCTGCACACCCGTAGAAATTTCTCGCAACTATGATTTTGCTATAAAAGAAGAAACGCGCGCGAACTTGGGCAGTGTTTCAGTTTATTCAACCATTCAGTGAGTAAGCCAGAGCAAGCAAGCCAGTCTTGTGTACCGGAGTTTGGCTCGAGTGTGCGTCCGCAACTGTGCCTGCATCCGAAGGCCTGAGTTCGAGTGCAGTAGACCGCAGTTGGAGGGACCTGAGCTCGAGTGCAGTGGACCGCAGTTGGAGGGACCTGAGTTCGAGTACAGTGGACTGTTTCTGAAGGTCTGTGGTTCGAGATACTGTGAACTCGAGTGACTGAGCTAGAAGAACTGTGAACTGAGAACTGATATTTCTGATTTGTAAATAATGCTTTGTAAATATTAGTTAAGATTAACAGTTCATTGTTGTTCGTACAAGTCCAATTAAATTGTCATTATCGTCGGTGGAGTGCTATAACGAATACTGTGTTGAGTGAAAATCCAATTGTTGACGAGAGCGTTTAAGGCGAATTGTAGAAAGGAATTATTGTTGGAAGAATAAAATCCTATTGTTGAGTTGAAATAAATTTACAATATTATCTTCCCATCTACGTCTCCGCCTCCCTACAGGTCTTTTCCCCTCCGGCCTCCCATGTATTGTGGGTCCCTATCACCACGGCATGGCGCGTCCTGAGGTTGCGGATCGAGGAGACGGCCTCCAGATATGGAGGGTAGCTGTGAATATATTGAATAAGCAGTCGCGGACAGCCGATGAGGGGTGGTCCTCCAGCTTGGGGGTTGGGCGAAGGGCTAAAAACCCATCACCGTAAAAAACAGCTTGTTACGAATCCTTCGAATAAGCCTCGGAATGGGACTGATTCTCTGGCACGACCACAGCAAAGGAGCATGTCTACAAGTCATATTTGTAATTTATCTCCCATATTAATCACATTCATGATTTCTGCCCAAGTGCCAGTGGTTTCTCACTGAATATCTAGCGTTCTCCAATTTTCAACATTTTCCTCATTCCTCCTTGTCTCCACATACGCCACTGGAACTCGTTACATAGTCACGTCAGGGATTACCGGACACTGTCACAGTTTAAAAGTAAAGTAGAATAGTACATTATGCAACGAGCCTATAATGCCAGTAATTAAGACGCGAGTATGTTTGTTTATGAAACGAGCGTAAGCGAGTTTCATAATTTTCATACGAGCGTCTTAATTACCATTATAGTCAAGTTTCATACGACTTTTTATGCTCGACCATATTTCTAACTTGAAATTATCCATAAGTTTTCAAGTTATGGTTATGTAAGTGACGAACGGAACTGACCTGAATTGTGACATGTGCGCAGACGCGAAAGTATTGATTTTTTCCGAGGCACGAATATCATTGACCTTGATATAACCTAGAGAACATTAGTCTTGATATAACCTGGAAATTGATTTAGAATTGAAAAACGAGATGACAAATTGAATTTATTTCAATATTATTTACAATTAACGCTAATTATTATAGTAACAGAACATAACCTTCTGCGACAGTATTGGATTTCCAGCCTCCGTGACTTTTCGCTAATTGTCTTTCGATTGCATATCCGAGAATAATCGATATTGGCGGGTTTATAACGGTACAAAGGTGATTTGCCATTGGCTGAACAACTGAATTGTAATGAATAGGTGTACTTTAATGAGGTGCATTAAAGGGCTACTACCAGGTGTATAATTACTACATTTCGGCATGGTCGAGCATAAAAGTACGTATGTTTTATCTCACGAAATCTGTTTCTGAGAAATTGCTAGATTTATGCCGAAGATTTTATCTTTAGTATTTTTGCATTAATTTTCTTTTGTTAGGTTAACCCTTGCCCTTGTCTTTGTGCTAGGATGGTATAACAGCTTATTGTCCCTTGGTTAACAAAAATGATGCTGGGTGTCACTGTTATTTTGTGTCTGTATTTGTTGTATATGTTTTTACTTTTTGTTTGTTCTTTTTTGCAACATTTAATGTGTTAGACTAATTTGTATTATTTACAATTTCTATTTGTTTGTTCAGTTGTTTGTTCATGTCATATTCATTCTGTCACTCGTTATTACTGTAGATTAATTGCATTGATGTGTAATTTTTTTTGTAGTTTTATTGCATTTCTGGTGGCGTGAAAGAGGCGGGCTGATGGCCTTAACTCCACCATAGTAATAAATAAATAAATAAGTAAATAAATAAATAAATAAATAAATAAATAAATAAATAAATAAATAAATAAATAAATAAGTAAATAAATAAATAAATAAATAAATAAATAAATAAATAAGTAAATAAATAAATAAGTAATTAAATAAATAAATAAGTAAATAAATAAATAAATAAATGAATAAATAAATAAATAAAGTAAATATATAAGTAAATAAATAAATAAATAAATAAGTAAATAAATAAATAAGTAAATAAATAAATAAGTAAATAAATAAATAAATAGGTAAGGAAATAAGTAAGTAAATAAATATGTAAGTAAGTAAATAAATAAGTAAATAAGTAAGTAAATAAATAAATAATTAATTAAATAAATAACTAAATAAATAAATAAGTAAATAAATAAAAAATAAGTAAATAAATAAGTAAATAAATAAATAAGTAAGGAAATAAGTAAGTAAATAAATATGTAAGTAAATAAATAAATAAATAAGTAAATAAATAAATAAGTAAATAAATAAATAAGTAAATAAATAAATAAGTAAATAAATAAATCAGTAAGGAAATAAGTAAGTAAATAAATAAGTAAGTAAGTAAATAAATATATAAATCAATAAATAAATAAACAAATAAAAAAATAAGTAGTAAGTAAATAAATAAATAAGTAAATAAATAAATAAGTAAATAAATAAGAAAGTGAATAAATAAGTAAATAAATAAGTAAATAAATAAATAAGTATATAAATAAATAAGTAAATAAATAATTAATAAATAAATAAATAAGTAAATAAATAAATGAGTAAATAAATAAGTAAGTAAATATGTAAGTAAATAAGAAAATAAATGAGTAAATAAATAAATAAGTAAATAAATAAACAAATAAGTAAGTGAATGAATAAAATACGATCCATATATCTTAATATTGTATATCATCTGATATTTTCTTCAATATTAATTATATTAGTAATAAAAACAATCGATATAAGACTCATGATGATGATGTGATAATGATGATGATGATGATGATGATGATGATGATAATATGAGCCTCGACATCCCTGAAGGGCAAGGGCCTCCTACTAGTGTAGGGGCAATTCAAGTTTCTAATTTTCTCATATTGTGAGTCAAACCGTAAGATTTCAGAATTATAAAATGCTTAAAGACAACAAGGGACAGAAATAATTGTAGGGGTAAACGCAAGAGAGATAATATGTCTGTGTATATTCGTATACTTAAGTGTTTATATACCTATACATTTGTCTGTCAACTTTTCCGAACTCTCTCGCGGTCTAGGTAGATTGGAAAGTGAGAAACAATGATTTTGGCGTCTATTTAGAATGTTAGGTAATAAATTATCTATTATTTTATACTTTATTGGCATCTTTACCTTTATTGGTTTGTATATTTTATGTTTATAAACTACCAAATTACATAAATATATATGCTTTTTCTACTAGAGAGACAGAAAATGCTGTAACGAAGACTTCCGTCAATAAATACAATATAGCCACATGTGAAATCCAAAAGACCAGAAATTCCGAGAAGAACCATTTAAATGCTATGAAACTTAACTGACTAAAAGTGCCAATGACAGTGATGTCAACTGATGCCCATAGGAGCAAGCGCGCGCTTTAGAGCCCAGGAGGACCTGAGCGCTTTACAGCGGAAAGGAAAGAGACAGACGAAAGTGGTAGTACATGCCGCTTGGTCGAGCTATACAGGGATGGCCAGCACTGATTCAATGGATAAAGGGAAGAGAAGTTATTAAAACTGTATCCATATTAATTTTTAGATTTGTCTGAGAAGTATAAGTACATTATAAGTTGTAATTTTAATGTTCATTTTCACAAGTTTCCTTTCTTATTCAAAAGGAATATTTTCTCAAATATTTTTTTACAGCAAAGTGAAATTTTCAGATATGTTTGTTTAGTAGCCTTATAGGTACTAAAACAATGTTTTCGTAAATCTAATATATCGTAAATACATATTACTGAAGATAGTGTATTAAAATGTTTGAAAATATTCGCATGGAAAATGTTTGTAAGGAAATGAATTAACAAAGCAAATACTGTTACTTACAAACAAAAGATATGTGCCTATATGTTGGTAAAACGTCAGCTCTATAGCTTCAGCAGATTTCGAGATAATTTAATATTCTGATAACAGAAAGTTACATACCAATATCACGTAAAAGCATAATGCGATAAGAGTTTTATTATATAATATTAGTTACAGTTAAAACATATAACTAGACAACTTTGCTTTGTACTATAATATTGTTTTGATTACTTTTATAAGACTAAAGATACCATAAATATCAATTTCAGCTTATCATGTCATATTCAGTGGGATAACACTTTGTTTATGGATGATGTGTTTAATTCACTTAGTACAGTATAGTTGTAGTTTTTGTGGAATTTGTGTGAATATTCCTTCTTTATTCTTTATTATGTTATTAACGTTTAAAACACAACTGCAATATTAGGCTAAGAAATAGGTGTTAGTACTTTTGTTTTACAGACAATATATAAAATAACAAACAGAACTTTCGGTGCTGGACCCCGGACTCATTTCACCGGCATTATCACCGTCATTTCATTCAGACGCTAAATAACCTAGATGTTGATACAGCGTCGTAAAATAACCCAATAAAAAAACAAAAAAAAAAAAACAAACAGAAAGAAGCCATATAAAAATAATGACATAAAATTTCACGTTCCGTTTGAAGTTTGTCCACCACTGTTTTCTTAATCCAACAGGCTGCTTATTCCTCCTAGCATACCTAGCGCTTAATGCCCGCGCACGGCGTCAAGGTCAGAAAAATGCGCTTGTTTTGACATCACTGGCCTATGGTGATTAGGTATTTTCCTTTTATGAATATATATTGAAAAAAAACGATCTTGAACTTGACGACTTTACGTTCAGAAATATATCCTCAGAATTGAATTCATCAATAGCTATCAGGGTTTAGACCATTTGGCCTGTTCCGTCTCAGGTGAAAAGCTGGTCTCTCCATCGCTTCTTCGGGCGTCCACGATCTCGGTATCCAAGGGGTCTGTAATTTAATAATCTCCTGGGTAGTCTATCATTTGGCATCCGTAGAACATGCCCATGCCAGTTGCTCCGATACTTGTGGATTGTCTCTGTAATGACTGCGATATTTAGTTCTTGTCGGATGTCTTCATTATCTTTATGGTCATAGAGAGTGTAGCCTGCTAGCGGTCTTAGTAATCTCATCTCAGCTGCTTCTATTCTCTTCAGTTGACTAGTTGTTAGAGTCCAAGTTTCTGATCCATATAGCAAAGTTGGAATGGCCATTGTTTTGTAGAATTTCAAAATTGTGTCTTGCCGGACCTTCTTAAACAGTGTATTTCTAATTGTTCTTAGCAGCTGTTGAAATTTTGCTAATTTATTATCTATATCTCGAGAATGAATATAGGAGAGATTACAGCCAAGGTAAGTAAAAGCATTTACTTGCTCTACTCCAGAGTTATTGATAACTATTTTAGTTCTTACAGAATTTTTACCAATAAAGGCCATGGTTTTTGTTTTGTGTATAGAAATTTCTAAATTGTGTTCTTTTGCTTTTTGATATAACCTATGAATTGCCATTTGTAAGTTGTCTTCGGTGTTAGCTAATATAATTACATCATCTGCGTGGAGCAGAGTGTTAAGGGGTTTATTATCGATCATAAAATGTGTGGCCAAATCAATTTCCCAGTCCTTAATAAGTGCATTAATATATATATATATATATATATATATATATATATTAAATAAACAAGGAGACAGCGGACAAACTTGTTTTAAGCCTTTATTTGTCAGAATTGAATTAAACGTACAAAATGTCACTCAGAAAACTCAATATTTAGAAAGAAATGTGTTGGCACATAAGGCAGGGAAGGAATATGTCTGCGATATTTACTTTCCGGTTCACTGATTTATGGAAGTTCGTGGGACATGCTGTATAGCCCACATCTCTCTACGTGATTGAGCCATTAAAGAAATGCGTGCCCCGCATTGCTTGATGCAAATTCTTAAGGAAGGCGTTGGAACTTTCTTCGCTAACAAGAAGGTACACGGCGCTTGTTTTCGTCGTGATGTGACAGTATTCCTCAGCGAAGACCGGCTTGGAAAATGACTGCATCGCACTGCTGTCACATTTCGTGAAGACTGTAATGCGGATGAGGTTCAGCGTGGCTTAAGAGTCGGAGATCCAACTTACCGCACAGGCGTTTGACGCAACAAATACCTGGATTAGGACTCTTCAGTCTACAGACAGTAAAAGAAGATTCCAGGTTACATTTTACGTTTATAAACCCTGCCGTAACGGCTATTACAAAAACGGCAGTTACTGCAGCGTTTTATAGGTTTATGCTCGACCATGCCGAAATGTAGTAATTATACACCTGGTAGCAGCCCTTTAATGGACCTCATTAAAGTACACCTATTCATTAAAGTTCAGGTGTTCCACCAATCAGAAAATACCATTGTAGTAACCAGGGGCGATTTCTCAGGGCATGCTATGCTTGCTGCGCAAGCCCAACATTTTCGTAGAATGTGTATTTCTCAAAATGGGATTACGTACATTAAAATTTATTTTGATTTTTGGAACATTGTATAGGCGTAATACCGTCCGCAGGTTGCACACCGCAAGTATCGCAACGCTTGCTCGTTTCTCGGAGCTACAGGAAAGACGTAGAAATCAGCGTATTCCGAATCTCACAGGTCCGATGGCATCAATGACGTCACGTTGCAACGAAAATAAGGAATAAAACTGCTGGAAGAATCGATGCTGTCATGGCGACTGTATAAGTTGCTGTCTGTGCTACGCTAGCAAAATTTTGCGAAATTTCCGTACTGCCATCTCGATCAAATAAAAGAGATCATAAACAACTTATTTCTTGATCCAGTAGTAATAACTGGTCCGTTGACATGTTCGCTCATAAGCCATTAATATATTGTTTTTACGTTGTGCTCATTACAAACAATACAGCAGAACACACCGCCATGACACAACAGTGCACGATGTCATTCGTCTGCTAATTCCCGCCCTATACAAGAACCAATCAGATTCACTGATGGCGGCTGATGGAGACTGCCACCACCTGTGCAAGTTGATGGCACCGGTGCGACACCGGTGGAGCATCAATGACGTCATCGGTGGAATTCGGGATACCGTGATGCCATCGGATTGCTCACCGGTGAGATTCGGAATACGCTCAATAGCGAGAATATGATGCGCGCGCAAGTGTCTTCCTCCTTAGTCCGTCCTAGGCGCACATGCTTCTGTTATGTGTTGTTTGAAGCTCTGGTCCGAGAGCTACACCAACGACTATTTAACGTTATACAGAGCAGTATTGACAGTGGGAATGTGCTGTGATTTGCGAGTGCAATGTAATTGTATGAGGGGAATGCATGTATTATTAATTCTTAAACATTAATTTGAAGTATTACAATGAGTTCGGAATTGTGTGTTATTCAAACCTTATTATTAAATCCATTTCCCGAAGGACTATTCAAGAGAAGACAGACATTATAGAGAATATGTGCTCAATACAATATACATTGGTTGGCAGGGTCGAAAATACTAAATAAACTGTTTTATTGGCCATGTTTGTTATATTATATGGAACTTCTACATCTGATAAGCGAATATGATCCACGACTCATAACGATTTCATGATTATAAAATAAATTATGTATGTGGGTCTGATTATTTTTATTAATTATGAATTATTATATCCTCCCATCTTCCCCTATGAATAAAAGAGCAAGCCTAACTTTCGTGACTAGCATTCGCCCCTGGTAGTAACACAGTCTACTATATACAGTCGCGAAGCTTGTGGTGATTTTTTGCAAATCTCGCGATAAAGCACTCCAAGCGGTTAGCAACTAGAAACAATAGACTGTCCACGGTCGACTTTGGACTGTGTCGTAGCTAACTCGTTGCGTATTTCACATTGATGCTTGTGAAATGTTCGTTATTGGTTGTAATGAAAATGTTAATGGCTAAAATACAATAATTGGAATAATAATATTTTACTAGAGACGTAGAAAAAAAAAGTTTGTTTTGATGAAATTTATTGATCACGTTGTTTTCAATTCTGGTGGGATTATTATTGCTTAGGCCTACTTTTTTTTCAAAGGATATGTTTTTAATTATAGCTGTTAATTTTGTTGTTATTTTTATTTGTTACTTTACTAAAGACTTAGAAAAAGTCTGTTACAATAGCATTTATTGATCACGTTTTATTTCCAATTCTGGTGTGATTATTATTGCTTAACCTCATCTCACTTTGTTAACTACGTAAGCCTACACTACAAGTACCGGTACACGTAAGTTACTCCATTAATTCATATTTCCATTATGGCATTCCATTATTATTGTTGTAAGGGGAAATGCAAATGAATATTTATTGGTTTCATAGTTAATTATCGCTATAATCTTGAATGAGTGAAGCGATTATAGTAAATTTCAGTTCGTTTTGCACAAACAAAAATAATATTAACCTATTTCTTGCAGGTATCTTCGAGTTTATGGTGGAATTTAATATACTTCATTAAAATAATAAATTAACTTTATGAATTTAATATTTGAATAATGGAAGGAAGGTGTTAATTTTTCCAAAAGAACACAACGAAAGTGTAACATATTTTGTCGTCTACTAGGAGAGAGATCTGCGATGATGAGGCGATAGTAGCGATCTTAGTGGTGGGCAACTACCCATATTTGCATTTTTACTACATATTCAGCTTCGCGACTGTATATAGTAGACCGTGGTAGTAATATGAAAGCGCAAGTATCGATTATTCTCGGATATGCAATCGAAAGACAACTATAAATCAATAAATCACCTATATTTGAAATAAAGTCTATACTTACTATAGTTACTATAATAATTAGCTTAATTTTAAATAATATTCAAATAAATTCAATTTGTCATCTCGTTTTTCAATGTCTAATTGAATTTCAAGGTTATATCAAGATTAATGTTTATTTTACTCTCTAGATTATATCAAGGTCAATGTCGACATTTGTTTCTCGGAAAAAATCAATACTTTCGCGTCTGCGCACATCTCACAATTTACGAGGTATTGCACAAGGTCAGTTCCGCTCCTCAATCAGATAACAATAACATGAATACTTATGAATAGACTTCGTGGAATTGCCACTATAATCGTAAGGTTTACTGCGCACGCGGTATAGACTGTATGAGAAGGGGGCGTGCAACGGATGGAGTATGTCTCTGATGTAAACACTGAGCAGTATACTACGGTTACAATAAAACCTGTATCCTGCATTCAAGAAATATGATGAATGATCTTTGAAGTAGGAAATGTCTAAACATGTAAATACACAATTATTTTATAGTGAGATATATTAACTCTGTCACAATGTCTTTATATCACGCCATCTAGCCACTCTTAAAGATTGTTTGCATATTTTACAAAAAATTGCTTCCTCTTTAATACTAAAATACTTAGTATCAAACTCCTCTATAAACACATGCAATTCTGAAGTAGGCCTATTATATCGCGGCATGTTTGATTGAATTCTTGTCTGCACTGAACAAATGTTAAGCGTTGACTATTCCAACCGCAATAATGCAAAAACAAGTGCTTACATAGGTATACATTAGCTGTAGCTGCTCTATCTATTTGTACCGGTCACAACTCTTAACATGAACTGCTTATACTACGAGACCGGGCGGTCGCTCATCTCCTCTATACTACCGTACATCGGCAACCTGATTGCATGCTGCGTGTGGCAATTCAACGAAGTCTACTTATGAATAATTTCAAGTTAGAAATATGGTCGAGCATAAAAAGTCGTATGAAACTTCTTTATAATGGTAATTAAGACGCTCGTATGAAAATTATGAAACGAGCGTTACGCTCGTTTCATAAACAAACATACTCGCGTCTTAATTACTACCATTATAGGCTCGTTGCATAATGTACTATTATCAATCACTTCCATTTCTGCATAATTTGTAAACGTTTACTTTCTTAGAATACATATCTGAGTGTAATAATGCTTAAATTTGGTACGTCTACTCTTAACATCTTTCCACCTTCTACTTATCACTTAAGCAATTAAAAAACCAGTCAATCAATCAAGCAATTGAATAACCAACCATAAGTATAGCTAGCGATCAAGCAACCAAACAACGAACAACTAGTCGACAAAACGAACAAGCAACGAATGGACCAACGGATTAAGTAACCATTCAAGCAACCAACCAAGTAGTCAATTAACTGGCCAAAGCAAACAATCGAACTACTAAGCAACAAAGTAACCAAGTAATCAACCAACTAATCGGACATTCAAACAAACAAGCAACCGACTGAACATGCAAGTAAATATTAGAAGAAGGAGGAACCAACTAATCGACCAACTCAGAACTAGCTAAATTAATCTGTCAATCGAGCAAGAAACCACTGGATCAACACAGCAAGCAGCGAATTAGCTAAATAATCAAGCAATCAATCAAACAACTAGAAAACTGAGCTAATCAACTGAGAATCAATTACGAACTAACTTATAGTTAACCCCACTCAGTCAACAGAGGAAGCAATCAATTAACAAACCGAATAACCAAGCAGTCAACGAGCTAAGCAATTGACTGACGAAGAAACAGCCAACAAATCAACAATACTGAGAAATAAACATAAGTAACGATACTTAATAAACCTATATACTGAATGATGTAACCCCGACATTTTTCTGGAGAGTAAAAGGAAAAAAATTCATTTATTCCACATCGAGATAAAAAAAGAAAGTTTGGTCTATGTTCTAAAATGAAGTGTACATTCTACTGAGTACTCTGCTACTTCTATTTCTCATCATGATAATAGTACTTCATTTCTATTACCGCTGAGAATCTGCATTGCACTCATGATTCACAGGCTCTTTAAAGTGCAAGTGTAATTTGTGATAGTGATAGAGTAAAATATCTAGGAATTTATATGGACAAAAACTTAAGTTGGAATACTCAAATCACACACACACATGTAAAATAATTTTTATGAAAATTCGCGCACTAAAAAGAATTAGAAATTTCCTTCCGTTGCTTCTCAAGAACAATCTAGTGCAGTCGCTCTTGATGCCTCATTTTGATTACTGTGACACTGTCTACACTGACCTTAACATGAGACTAACAGACAGACTACAGCGTGTTCGTAATGCATGTATTCGATTTATTTGCAACGTCCGTAGATCTGACCGTATCACACCTTCACTAAATATGCTGTCCTGGGTCCGTCTCAAAGAGCGAAGAACTATTCACTCTCTCACTTTACTCTTCAATATTCTTCAAACCTCTAACCCTAGCTACTTAGCTTCTCGTTTTCAACATTTGTCCTCATATCACGAAATAGATACTCGCTCACAACACCATATCACACTCTCCATTCCTAAACACAGAACATCCTTCTACTCTTCATCTTTCACGGTCTCTGCAGCTCATCTCTGGAACTCTCTACCACAACATGTCAGAGACTGTCGGACATTGTCTAGTTTCAAAAATAAATTAAAATTGCACTTTTTGAATTAGATTCCTTTCAGTTATAGGTAAGCCCTTTTCTCTGCCATAGTTTTGTAAAAATATAGGCTACATATTTCTTTTTCCTTCCTTTCCCCTTTTTGTTCTCTTTATCAGCCCATGAATTTATTATCATATCCTTTTTATCGTGAATTTTATTTAATTTTCGTATTTCTTTTCTTTTTCATTATTATTTTATTACATTCCATTTTGATATATTCTTCCTTACGTTTTTTCATATTAACCATTTGTACTAAATGAGTTGCTTTCACTATATTCCAATGTATGTTACTTTCTTTTTTTATATTATAGTATTATTTTCATGTTGTTTAATGTCGATTTTATTATGCTATTATTATTATTATTATTATTATTATTATTATTATTATTATTATTGTTGTTGTTGTAATATGTTAGTATTCTGTTCTTTAACTTTTTGTTAAATTTTGACTGCTTGTATACTTTGTGACCTGGTAGAGTGTAAGAGAAGGCCCTATGGCCTTAACTCTGCCAGTATAAATAAAGAATAATAATTATTATTAATAACTTTTCAGTACCGTAACTTTTTTATATTAGTATAGGCCTAAACTCTATGGTTATTCACAAGATAATGATGAAAATCATTTTTATCGATATTAGCTGTTCTACTGATATAAGCATGGAATATAAATGATGAAACATAGAAACCTTAGAATTTAAGTGGAGAAAATAAGGAAAATTATGAGTTCACGCGATTATCTATTACTTACATAAGTTCAACAAAATTATTATTGTTATAGAACATCAGGCGACGAGGTGTCTTCTTTAGTTTGTGTCGCAGTTTCTTGATACATAAAATGTTTAAAAGTTTACCTGGCGTAGGTCTTCTGATTTGCTCGGAGATTATCAGTGTGGGAGAGCTACCCCGATGACAAGGATAAAAATCAACAGTTCTTGTAGAAGTGGGTCATGACGTAATCAGGTGCTGAGGTCAACTTCTAACGCAAAGTCTGGACAAGAAATACCTCCGGGTGACGTTCTCTTTTCAAACCGGAGGACCTTGTTTCCACACAACCTTCGTTACATGAAGTTTGCTGAAGTACAGGAGGTTCTAAAGCAATGGTTGCCAAACACCACGAAATTGTGACGTAATAGAAATGCAGCCCGCACACCATTGTCGCAGGGAGAGGGGTGGAGTGGGTATCTCCTCAGGGACTGCAGCGAATAACAGTGCAGAGACGGACTGTAACCAAAAAACTAAAAGAATATAATATTCTTCTACTTATTAACTACACACACATTTTTCCGTATTAAATTTTATCCTCCTATTCATTATTTTTGTATTATTAATAAAATAAAGTATAGTTTCTTATTTACCATAAAAAGAACGTATACTTCAAATCAGCAGATATTTGAAATTAGAAATACGTATCAGGCTGGTCACGAAGTTGTAAATTACACTACACACTCCAAAAAATGTCGAAGTATTTTACCCCGATGAAGATATAGAAGCCGATACTTTTTAATTGTTTGTTTACTAATGAAATATCCAAATTATACTACATACGTCGGAAAAAAACATCGAAGTATTTTACCCCGATTAAGACATAGAAGCCGATACTTTTTATTATTCATTTATTAATAAAATATTCCATTTGCAGGTGAGGGCGTGGTAGTTTTTATTTCAAGAAGAATAATGACAACGTACATTATTCTTTTATACTTCATTTTAAATTTTTTCAACAAATTAAGTGTCTCATATTTTTGCCATCTGCACAAAAGAAATACTTTTGCTCCTATGCTCCTTAAAATTAAGTTTGTGCGAGATCGTGCGTATTTGCTTGGTTTCCGCACAAAACCAATCAGCGGAAAGTCTAAAATTCCACATTCAGTATTCCCAACCTAACACACATAACAATTTCCCTCTTCTTACTGCTTAAGTGACATATTGATTTTACTGCTTAGGCTTTTAACATATTATTTTTAGAGACGTTCAATATAGTAATAATTATAAATTGGAAACTTACCACTGCAGTTTCACCTAAATTGCACTCTTAATTATTGTTTTTTTATATTTGCAAAAATTAAGTAAACTCTACAACTCCACTACAGTTACTGCATTCATGATGCAAGTAACATTAAGGAAACCGTGAAAAAATCAACAAATCAACTTGCCGATGTTATTACTGCAATATGTTATATAAATAATATTGTTAAAATACTAAAATGAAAAATAAATTATTACATAACCTTACCGTTTGTTTTAAGTTCGCATTTATAGACTGGGAGAAAAAAAAGACAGACGTATATCACGGCCTGGTGGAGTATAGTAAACACAGAAAACATTTTAAAGCAAAAATGTTGAAGATAGATATTTTTGTTTTGCAAATTTGCCGTCATTGAACAGAAACCAAGGTGGAGATTTCATTGCAACTAATTAGAAATTCCTCTTTCAGTTATGAAATAAACGATCTTCGCACAAAATAATGTACGATACACGAGCGGTATGTTTTCTATAAATTCTCGGAAATTAAAAAAGCTCAACTACGTTTCGCTTTTTCAAACTTTTCTTCAAACATGAAAAGTTCAACATACCGCTCTTGTAACGCATATTACTATTTCATATTATCTCGTTTGGAAAAGAAATCGAAACATAATATTATCCAACACACTTGTAACATTACATGTGTACATCCGCTGCTGATAAATGTCTTGTCTAATATCGAAGTGAAGGCTGTAAACAGAGGGTGGGGGTATGATGTCATGGTTACGCTTGAGTGGAGGCGGGGGCATAAGTCGCGACACAGCTTTTGGCGATCACTGTTCTAAAGGTTTAGTCCGCATATTTGCAAGACCTGGAACTAAAGTTTTAGCTTTATTGTCCTTAAGACAGGAAGTTCCAACCACTGAAAATGTGCATGCAAAATTGAAACTGTCTACAATTAACACTGCAAAATGGTGAAATATTTTGTAATTGACTGCATTTTTGCCTACGTTTTCACTTAACCCAACATGTTGTTTGCGGTGCAAATGCTGAAGCGCCACTGGGTAACGTGTGTAAAAAAGACTAAAGCCGTTCAGCTGTGCGGGCGCTGTAATCTTCTCT
Organism: Periplaneta americana; assembly: GCF_040183065.1. Lineage (NCBI taxonomy): Eukaryota > Metazoa > Arthropoda > Insecta > Blattodea > Blattidae > Periplaneta > Periplaneta americana. The sequence continues at coordinate 167,800,079 of NC_091127.1, read as the reverse complement.
GTAAATCAAATAAAATTCAGCAGCTTTGCCTTCGTGTAGTTCTACATCTCAATACTGTACAGATGTAACAACAGGCACTACAAGATTTTCAGCAGGCGCTAATAAGAGTTTGTTTCACATTATCGCAAAAATATCGTAATAAACTTGTCGATCCTGCGAAACTTTAGGGTTTAATATCTTAATATGGCATCGATTGCTGGTAAAATTAATTTTCTTGGAATAGTAAGTTAATTAAGTAGTAAAATATCGCTGCAATCGAAAAGTTGTGGGAATAAATTTTAATAAGGATTAAAAAAAAGTTTCCTTCCCAGGCAGGATTCGAACCATGAAAGTCTTAGTTACCAGTCTATCACGCTCTTGAGTGAACAAGGCTCTGAAATCAGCTACAAGGGTCGGTCCGGTTTTTTTTTGCCACTTCTGTACATATTAGCATTCAGGTTAATTGTTGTGATGTGTCGAAATACGTACGATTTTTCCGTGCAGAAATTCTGCATTATCGTATGATGAATGATGGGTGGAGCGGGAAAAAATTATCTCCGGCATCGTGACTCAAACCCGGGTTTTCAGCTCCGCTCCACCCATCCTTCATTATATGATAACGCAGAAATCCTGCACAGAAATATCATATCTACTTCGGAACATCACAATAATATGATATGCATAAGTAAAATCACTTGTGATTTAAGACGGCGTTCATTCCGTCGGATCCCGGCCACTTAGTCACTCGTAATGAGTGCACCTCTGCACATAGTGTGTTGAACATTGTGCCACTGTCACACATGTGCGACACAGTGCATGAGGGTTGGCCACTAAAGGGGATGTAAGAGGTGGAGCTTGAACTGAGATGATTCAATCCGGCATCGGAACTGGAATCCGGTGTGGCTTAGTGGATAAAGAGTCAGCAGGCAGAGCTGAAGACCCGGGCTCGAATCCCGGTGCCGGAGAGAATTTTTCTCCCCTCCACCTATTATTCATTCAGGTTAATACTTCTTAAGATAAATATTAAAATTATTTACTATTAACGCTTATTATGAAATGCTATGATTACATCAATAAAATTGCGGTATTATAAGAGAGTTAATATAATAGAAAGTAAGTGTACATGTTAATCTTCTAAAAAAAAAAAGTAGGACATACAGCAAAACAAGAATATATGAGACAGGGATCAAAAAACCCACTAACTCCAATTTTTGACAAAATTGAGTTATGGACTGATGATGCTTTTTTGTTTGTCCCGCATGCGTGGAAGGCAAGAATACACTAATATCGACATTCATCTGCATTCTGGGGGCTGTTTTAAAACTCGTGGAAGTCAGAACTCCACTTACTCCATGGAATAAGAGAGTTTTTGCATTCCAAGCTTAATTTCCCGGTAGGTGGCAACACTATCGCTCAACCAGCTAAGTAAAGTGATACGTTACGGTATTCAGAATGTCACAAAAATCTATGAAATCCATGTAAGTAAGACTATTAAAGGCACAATATCGAGTCGATTAAGTTCCAGAAACCCAATACAGATGCATCATTCCCCAGTCAACTAAAGTACAATTCAGCATTGTCATTGAAAGAAGAAAGGAAAAGGAATGAAAAATTTAATGCAGTTTATTTCTGAGGAAAGTAGGATGAATTACCAAACTCTGTTTGCGGACAGTAATAATCTATAATCTAGATGCTCAGGAAGAACATGAGAGTGAGAGAAAAAACAGAATCTGTAACATGAATCAGACTGTGTTAACATTTTAATATTGATTGTGGTTTTATTTGTGTATTTTGATGTGCTTTGTGGTAATTTGTGATTTTCTGTCGCATATATTTGAAATTTAAAAAAATGTAGCAATGTTAATCTTAATAATAAAGTTTCATTTTCTCGTATATTCCAATGTTTCATAAAGGAATTATGATATACTTATCTTTTTTGTTCACATGGCTCATATTTATTCACTTTTCTTAATTCATACACTGTGGAAGTCAGAAAACCACTAACTCCAGCAGTGTTTATTTCAAATTTTAGCGTATGATAATGTAAAAATTTAGGTTTTGAAGTATTTAATCGATAAAGAATGTAATTTTACACAATATTAATAGATAAATGTATAACATTTAAAGTTAGTAAGAGAAATAATAAGTTTTATCTCTGTCCTGTAAAATTGGTTTATTCGAGTTAGGGAGTTTTTGATTTCCCTGTCTCATGTTGGGATCCCTGTAGAATATATCAGATAAATTCCTTAGAAAGAATCCAGTATAGGGCAGCTAATTTTGTTAAAGGTAATAGAGAAGATGGAAAAGATACGATAAAAGAACTTAAATAGGAAACTTTGGAAAACAGACGTAGGAAAACTAGAATAACATCATTGTATAGAGCACATCTAGGTCAGAAAGCATGGGTAGACATAACGGCTCGGTTAGAAAAGCCAACGTACTATGGTAGGAATGATCATGATTTTAAAATCAAATGTAGGAAACAGAAAACGGATGTAGGTAAATTCTCATTTTTAAATAGAACTATAAACGATTGGAATGACCTACGTGCAGCGGTCTTTGAGGGCTGTCCTTCCTTAAGGAGATTCAAGAATAACTTAAAAAGTTGTGTATAAAGTGCAAATTAAAATTAAGGCGACATTTAATATTTAATTTTTTAAGGTGACATGTATTTATTTAGCCTGACGAGTTACTCCCTTGGTTTGAATTGTAAATTATTTAAAAATAGCGTGTAAGAGGGCCTTAGACTAGAAATGTTTAGCTTAAATGTAGTTCTGTTTATAAGTATGCATAAGGGTGTAATTATTTGTCTTATTTGAACTGTTGTATCAGTGAAGCGAGGTGAGTCAGTGAAGTTATGGTTTTACAGTGCAGTGAATAGTTCCGATCAGTGATAATTTATAGTGTAAATGAAATGTGTTCTATAGTGTCAGTGAAATGTGTCCTAAAGTGTCAGTGAAATGCGTCATAGTGCCACTACAGTGAGTGAGATGAGAGTAAAGTGAAAGACTATTGAAACTTATGTAGGGCCTATACATATGTAGGTTGTATTGTAAAATGAGGTATTTTATATATTTTATTAATTGTAATTATTGTGTTAAATTGTATTGTGTATTGTTATTGTATTGTGTGTATAATTGTATTGTGTACTGTAAATTTTATTGTGTATTGTTTATGATTTTATTGTGTACCAGCCGTACCCGTGCGCTCCGCTGCACCCGTTAGAAATAAATATAAAGTAATTACATAATTAAAATAGAACATTTGATCCAGTGAACATTCGTGTTTGATAGAAGGAGAAATCGTTTAATATGTTACTTAATTTAAATTGCATCCCAATAATTAAAATGCGATCATTTTTATCCAGAGACACTCATTTGGTGCAATGACAATTCCTTTAACATGTTTCTTAATTGTTATTACATGCAACCATAATTTAATGAACATTGACATCATTTAGATTTAATGTATATACTTTATTTTACTTGTTATATGTTTCCATTGAATTATGGTAATAACTTCATTTTAACCCTTGTTTTCTACGTAGTCGGTAAATGGCGCTTGGCCCACTATGGTTCTGAACCCTTCAAATAACTTAAATTATATTATATAATATTACATTACATTATAAATTATATTATGTTATATCTTATTATATTATATTATATTACATTATATCAGAAGTTACTGTAATAACATTATAGCATTATGTCCATCTAGAGAAACTACACTTTCCAATGGTGAAATAATAATTAATTATACAAATCGGTTAATTTAGCTTCCGATATTACTTCATACAAACACAGAAACATTCTCTGTAGGCTATCTTTCATAGCTTTCGATTGTTGCTGTCCAAGGCCCCTTATAGACGAAGTCATTTGTTTTTTAATTCATTACACGACCTTAGATGGCAGTTATTTCAATTTTAAAACTCATTTATCTCATTAAATATCAGTCCTATCAAAATTTTTCAAGGAATAAAACTTATCGCAAATTATTTTCAAAGAAACTTTTGATATGTAACATTTTTCACAAAAATCAATAATAAGCGAGATATTTCGATTTATTTAATTCAGGTCCCCTTATAACTCCCCTTTTAAATAATGTATTTTGAATGCCATATAGCCTAAAATCTAAGTTACAACGAACTTAATTTATATTCCAATTTTCATCGAAATCCGTTCAGCCATTATCGCGTGAAAAGGTAACAAACATACAGACAGACAGACAGACATACAAACAAAAATTTCAAAAAAGCGATTTTCGGTTTCAGGGTGGTTAATTATATATTTTAGGACCAATTATTTTTGGAAAATCGAAAATTACCAGAAAAATTTCGGCTACAGATTTATTATTAGTATAGATTGTTTATCATATTGTGTATTGTTTATATTCTGTATACCACTGCCACCGGGTGCTTGCCCGCTTGCAGTGTAAATAAATACAAAAATTATATATAGAAATGACAGTCAGTCACGGATAGACAAGATGGATAGAGAACATACGAAAACAAATCTACAAAAGTAGAGGGAATAAACGAAATTCGCTGAAAAACTTAAAACAGGGACAGGTGGATGAAACTTCTTTTTCTGTATCAGGGTTACCGAGAGTTTATTTTCCCATAATATTTCGAAATCGATTGTTTTGGAGCATAAAAATATTCATTGTGTACTTTACATAATGAAAAAAAGAAACTGCTACTAGGGCAGATGTGGCATGGAACTTGTGAATAAAAATCGGTTGTTTACTTTTGGAGGAAGAACCTGCATATCCATCACGAAGAATAAGCGAGGGCTTGGCTTCTCTTTCTCTGTTGCACATGACCTGGGTGCGATTGTTGACGTCATCGCGTCTTGGGGGCGGCGGAGGGATCTGCTGTGCTTGCAGGCAAATAATGAGCGGCTCACAGACGAATGTTAGTCGTGCGTTCCGGCGGCAAGGCTGATGCCATGTTTCGCTCGCTCGATGATAAATGTGGCACATAAACAGAGTTGGCGTTAATAAACTAATTAACGATATTGTCACCCTGAGCGTGTGTACGAGCTCGTCAAAGTCAGAGTTCAATTACAACAGTAGGATGTTATATACCATACGCTCTTCAATCAACAGTGTAATACTGATACTTTAATTATGGTATTCAACCATATTCATATGCAACACGAAAATTCGTCATCACTGTTCTGCATGTAAAATCACGAATTCAACATCTAGTTCAACTTTTGCATTATTGCGCACATTCAGTATGGAAAGTGTTCAAGGGACGAATAATCCTTTCAAGGGACGACTCCTTAGCACAGTATGAATAAAAAAGTCGTGTACTATTTTATTCCTTCACGCTTAGATTTACGAGAAATAAATTTATGCTCGACCATGCCGAAATGTAGTAATTATATACCTGGTAGCAGTACTTTAATGCATGTGATTAAAGTACACCTATTCATTAAGGTTCAGATTTTCGATTATTCTCGGATATGCAATCGAAAGATAACGAGGGAAACGCCACGGAGGCTGGAAATCCAATACTGTCGCAGAAGGTTATGTTCTGTTACTATAATAATTAGCGTTAATTGTAAATAATATTCAAATAAATTCAATTTGTCATCTCGTTTTTCAATTCTAAATCAATTTCCAGGTTATACCAAAATTAGTTCATGTTATTCTCTGTCAAGATCAATGACATTATTGTTCCTCGGAAAAAATCAATACTTTCGCGTCTGCGCACATCTCACACGAGCTATGCACAAGGCCACTTCCGATCTTCAGTCAGATACAAATAAAATTATAACTCCGAATAATTTCAAGTTAGAAATATGGTCGAGCATATAAGGTCGTATGAAACTTGCCTATAATGGTAATTAAGACGCTCGTATGAAAATTATGAAACTCGCTTGCGCTCGTTTCATAAACAGACATACTTGCGTCTTAATTACTATCAATATAGGCTCGTTGCATAATGTACTATTATTTTACACTAGCCGTACCCGTGGACTCCGCTGCACCTGTTAGAAATAAATATAAATTACATAATTAAAATAGGACATTTGATCCAGGGAACATTCGTGTTTGATAGAAGGATAAATCGTTTATTATATTACTTAATTTAAATTATATTAAAAAAATTAAAATGCGATCATTTTGATCCAGAGACCATTCATTTGGTCATAAAAATTATTTTAGGAAATACAGGAAACGAATGCCTATCAAGTTTTCTGTTCATAAGAAGCTATTTTAATCTTACCTGTCCTCGATTCACTCGGAAGTTACTGTAATAACATTATAGCATTATGTCCATCTAGAGAAACGACACTTTCCAATGGTGAATTAATAATTAATTATACAAATCGGTTAATTTAGCTTCCGATATTAATTCATACAAACACAGAAACATTCTCTGTAGGCTTTGTTTCATAGTTTTCGATTGTTGTTGCCCAAGGCCCCTTATAGACGAAGTCATTTGTTTTTTATTTCATTACACCGCCTTAGATGGCGTTATTGTTATTTTGAAACTCATTTATCTCATTAAATATCAGTCCTATCAAAATTTTGCATAGAATAAAACTTATCGGAAATTATTTGTAAAGATACTTTTGTTATGTAAGATTTTTCATGAAAATTAATAATAAGGGAGATATTTCGATTTATATAATTCAAGTCCCCTTATAACCCCTCTTTTAAATCAAATATTTTAAATGCCATATAGCCTAAATTCTAAGTTACAACGAACTTAATTTATATTCCAATTTTCATCGAAATCGGTTCAGCCATTATCGCGTGAAAAGGCAACAAACATACAGACAGACAGACATAACATACAAACAAAAATTTCAAAAAAGCGATTTTCGGTTTCAGGGCGGTTAATTATATATGTCAGGACCAATTATTTTTGGAAAATCAAAAATTACCAGAAAAATTTCGGCTACAGATTTATTATTAGTATAGATGACTATTATGTTTTTACTATATCATACTTCTTTTGACCAATGAAACGGTACGGAACAACGTGTTTCAGCCAATCATTTCTGCTTATCCTGAAATTTTTATCACCTCCCTAGCATTTCTCCTTTGTCAGCATTGTACTTTCAATAATTGTACCTTTTAAAATGATTCATGTTTAATCCATCATCCTTAATTAAAACTTTTCTATCGTTTATCTTGTTTATATTATTTATTTACTTAACCTTGTAGAGATAAGCCCATCAGGCCTTCTCTTCCCCTCTACCAGGGGATTACAACTACAATATTAAGAATACAATTACAATTATAATTACAATTAATATTAAATTTATAAATACAATACAAATTAAAGTACTAAGAGATTAACTGATTAATAAAAGCTAGACAGTTTATTGTAAAAGTTAATAAGAGAGAAACATTTTTTTTATTAATCAAGTAAAAATTAAACCTACTCTACGCAGTAAGAAAATGCTTAATAAGTTTGCTTTTGAACGCTACTAAATTCGGACAGTCTCTGATGTCACTGGGTAGGGTATTCCACAAGGGCGAGAGCGAGATTGTGTATGATGATGAATACGATTATTTCTTATGAACATTATTTAGGTTATGTAATAGATAATCACGTATCAGAGATTCTTTAATATACAGGGTGTTTCCGGGCTAGTGTTACTATCTTTCAGGGATAATGGGGAAGGGCAAATGTATCAATTTGAGGTAAGAAACCATTGGTCCGGAAATGACTGAGTCGAAAGTTATAAGCAAAAATAGTTTTGTGGAAATGAAATAATTTTATTCCTCTGTACACCTTATTTATGTGTATTTATCTGTACATCTTATACATACTGTATTCATCTGACGATGTTTACATTTTCTACTTACAGTATTCCATTCTGTGCGCTGTCTGAGGGGTGGGGACAGGAAGCTACACTAAAGCAATGCAGATAGCGTAATGTGTAACGGACATGGTCGGTCCTGATATGCACGTCTGTAGACAGCAGTGTATGTGTACAAGTTGCAGTGTCCAGTCGATCAGTCCTAGTGAAATGGAGGAGTACACGAATAAGCGGACCTGATTTTCGAATACGGATGAGCCAATGGGAACAGTAGACAAGCTCACAGATTGTATCGGGCTAAGTACCCACGTAGGAGACATCCGGCCCATACCATCTTTCCACGACTGTTCCAACGGTTAAGGGAAGAAGAGCACGTGGTGCCAAATTACAATTTCATTTCCACATAAATATTTTTGCTTATAACTTTCGACTCACTCATTTCCAGACCATGGGTCCTTATCTCAAATTGTTACATATCCCTTCGCCATCATCCTTGAAAGTTTGTAACACGAGATCGGAAAAATCCTATAGACCTATATTGATAATTGAAGTGGAATACAACTGTTTCAAAAAATAAAACAATGAACAAAGACTTCTTGACTAATAATCGTCCATAGAGTTCAATGTAGATAGTGTAGTTGACACAACTGGTAACAAAAGAAAAGCTCATAACACACTACTGCCATCTAGCGGAATAATTTTGTAATGATGAGATGGTACAATAATACATTTAAAAAACACTTTAGTATATATTATAGAGATTGACGTCATAATCCATCCGACTATCAGATTTGAGGGAAATGAATTACAACCACAAAAAGTAGATTTGGGAAAAAAAAAAGAAGAAGATATTATGAACCCTGCTTTACTTATCTGAAATAGAAATACCACATACCCTTTTGTCACTGAGAAGTAATTGACTTGCTCTTTGGTGCAAGAGGTACTATCTCCAGATTTTGTATCAATTTTATTTCTTTCCTCGCTTCCATATTGATCTTCTGGAACTTCGAAATATAGCCATTAATGTTTTAAGATATTCCTTGTTAATTGTAAATAACCATCTGTACAGTACTATACAGGATGTTTCCGAGGTGGTGTTACAAACTTTCAGGGATGATGGCGAAGGGTACATGTATCAATTTGAGATAAGGAACCCTGGTTCGGAAATGACTGAGTCGAAAGTTATAAGCAAAAATAATTGAGTGGAAATGCAATTGTAATTTGGCACCACGTGCCCTCCTTCCCTTAACTTTTGGAACAGTCGTGGAAAAATAGTATGAGCCGGATGTCTCCTACGTGGGTACTTGTCCCGATACAATCTGTGAGCTTGTCTACTGTTCCCACTGGCTTATCCGTATTCGAAAATCAGGTCTGCTTATTCCGCTCTCGTGTACTCCTCCATTTCACTACGACTGATCGACTGGACACTGCAACACTGTTACTCCACAGGTGTGGACCTCTATGAAATAGTTCATATAAAATAATTTTTATCTCGAAAAGGAAGCAAAAACGAGCAAAATTTTATTAAACTTTTTTGTTTGAAATATCTGTATGACGTTACTTACGGTACAGCCTGTATGATTATTATAGGCCCTGCACTGAACTTAAAACTTTATGGCAGTGATGTCAAAGCAAGAGCATTTTTCTGACCTTCACGTCGTGCGCGGGCAGCAAGCACTAAGTATGGAAAGAGGAAGGGTTGTGTATATGAATAAGCAACCTGTTGGATTAAGAAAACAGTGGTGCACAAACTTCAAACGGAACGTGAAATTTTATGCCGTTATTTTATATGGCTTCTTTCTGTTGAATATTATCTATATTGTCTGTAAAACAAAAGTACTAACACTGATTTCTTAATATTGCACTTGTGTTTTAAATATTAATAACATAACAGATAGTTAAGAAGGAATATTCACTTAAATTCCATACTAGTATAATATTATACTGTATTAAGTGGATGAAACACATCATTCATAAAGAAAGTGTTATTCCAAAAAAAAAAAAAGAGTTTGAGTATGACATGATAAGTTGGAATTTATATTGATGGTATCTTTAGTCTTACAAAAGTAATCAATAAACTAATCAAAACAATATTACAGTACAAAGTAAAGTTACCTAGGTACTGTACCTGTTTTAAGTGTAACTAATATTACATAACAAAACTCTTATCGCATTATGCTTTTAAGGTGATATTTGTGAGCAACTTCCTATCATCAGAATATTAAATTATTTTCTCGAAATCTGCTGAAGCTATAGAGCTGAAATTTTTACAACACATGGCCACGTATCTTTTGCTTATGATGTAACAGTAGTTGCTTTGTTAATCCACTTCGTTACAAACAATTTCCATGCGAATATTTTCAAAATTTTCAATACACTATCTTCAGTAATACGTATATACGGTATATTAGATTTACGAAAACATTCTGTAAGGCTACTAAATAAATGGACCTATATCTGAAAAATTCATTTTTCTATAAAAAAAATTGAGAAAATATTTCTTTTGAATAAAAAATTGAAACATGTGAAAAATGAGCATTAAAATTAAAACTTACTAGTGGCTTGTGCTGCAAATACTGGTGCAAACTAAGTTCGTTAGACGTTCAAATAAAAAATTTTCAAATTTATTTTCAATGAAGAATACTTGTCTTTTTGATAGTTATTTGCTTCCATAATAATGAAACATACTCCCTCTGAATGGACTTTTTTTAGGCCAAATACTTTTTCTTGAACCTATCCAACTTCAGTTTTTTAGTTTCAACGCGAAAACGCAAGTATTAATGTCAGGACGATAGCAGTGGCTATTTCAGGTCATTGTGGATTGTAGGCAAAAGTTAAAAAAATGTCAGGTTTGCTAAGTTTCGAACAATAGCATTTTCGTATAGCTGCTGCATGTAGAACTTGAAATGTAGAGCGTAAAATCATTTTATCCTACTAAGAGATCTTGTTGAAATGATCTGGAGACAACAAAATTTTCTAGGCCTGTTATTTTATCAGTAAGTAATACCTTTTGATCTTTTTAGGAACTGTAATTTTTGCGCTCTCTCGAGCCAATACTGAAGACATTGACACAAATCAATATCTACACTACACCGCCATTAAGTATATGAAAAAGACCCAACCCCACTGGTTTAATAAGTGTAAAAATATTTGATTTTTAATAACAATATTATAATCTTACTTAAGTTTTGTAGTTATGTATAGCAGCCACTCAGTAAATTATAGAAATGAAGATCTAAAGTAAGATATTCTCTACATTTACTTACATAACCACAAAACGTTTCACTTTCATGTCATCAATATAGCATCAATATTATGTACAATTAATGAAAAAAAGTAAATACATCATGATATTAACTATAATAATATTTAATTTCTAATGGTAATAATGTCATCAGACTCAACCTCAAGTTTCGTAGATTTGAATATCCAATACACAGCTGTACTCAGAAAATTATACACTGCAGAATCAGTTTTTAATAACAAATTGAATTGAGCTCTAAATACATATGTCGGCAATCCTGCAGGTCATGGCCTTCGTGTAATAACCTCTTGTTTATTGTAGTGTGTGTGTTTTGTCCTGAAATTCAATCAAGTCGGCCGTGATTGAATAAAATTAGTTCTCAAAACTGACAACAGATGAATTTTGGAAAATAGGAAAATGATGTAGGAAAATTGACATTTCACTGAAAACTATTACTTTTCCGAAAAACTTTGGATGCCAGGCATGAAAATGAGGATTCACTCATTAAAATTCGTTCAGGCGTTTTCCGGTAATTTCCATTACCAGTTCAAATTATATATGTATGTATATATATATATATATATTCTTATAATGCACTTATACTTTTCAGGCAAATCTAAAAATTAACATGGATACAGTTTTAATAAGTTCTCTTCCCTTTATCTACTGAATCAGTGCTGGCCATCCCTGAATATAGCTCGACCAAGCGGCACATACCACCTCTTTCGTCTGTCTCTTTCTTTCCGTTGTAAAGCGCTCAGGCTCTCCTGGGCTCTAAAGCGCGCTTGCTCCTGTGGGCATCAATTGATGTGCCTGCTTTTGGGGGACGTATTTCGTAACAGCGGAAGGCAGCATATTTGACTTTTATGAAGTAAAGAGTATCTTGCATTTCAATTTCACTATTCTTATGCAGATGACACAGTTTTACTTTTTGGTGGAAAAACCTGGTATGATGCATATGATAATTCAAATAATGGACTTAAATTAATAAAAAAATGGTTTGACATAAATTATCTTTCTATCATCGAAAATAAAACGATAATTATTCCATTCTCATTATCTGAATAATGTAACAAACCTCCTACATCTACATTAAGTATTAAATTACATAATTCTGATTGTTGTCTTATACAGTGTAAATGTCCGATTATTAAAGAGTCCTCTGAAGTTAAGTATTTAGGCATAATTTTCGATAATCATTTAAAAAGGAACCAACACATTAATTAACTTTGTAATAAATTACGTAAAATAGTATATTATTTTGTTTTATTGAGGAATTACTTGTCAATAAGTTTATTACGTACAATATATTTAACTTTATTTCAATCGGTAATTATGTATGGAATTATAGGATGGTGTAGCTCATTTAAATCCAATTTTAATCCACTTTATTTATTACAGAAGAAAATAATTAAAATACGTATTCATAAACCTATTGATTTTCCATCTCAAAATTTGTTTCTAGACTTTAATGTATTTAACGTAAGACAAATTTATTATATTGTATTAATAGAATTCATACATAAAAATCGAAATAATGTTGAATTGTATTCTCATAGTTATGAAACAAAAGGTATGAATTCTTTAAGATTGTTTGAACCAGAATTCAACACTGTTACAGTATTTAATCATAGTAATAATTTAAACCCAAGAATATGTAACAAATTTATATTTAAATATCCTAATCTTGTCAATTCTAATAGTTCTAGTATTAAATTTAAAAAAGTTATGTATGGATTTTATAGTAATTGAAAAATTGTAAATTTAAATTTATATACTATAATTGCACAGTAGACATAAGACAAATTGTATTGTATAATTATTAATTTCAATTCAGGAATCCGCCCCTGAGCACGAGTTGTACTCTTTCAGGGGCGAGCTAAAGTTTTTCTGTATATATTATATTTTATGTTACAATTATTAACAAAATAATAAATAAATAAATAATAAATAAATAAATTTGTACCACAAATTAAAATAAAACTTTTCTCTAAGCAGTATGAGCTCTGATTATAGAACATGCCTCGTCATGAGGAGTTGACCAGTGTGATTAATTTGGACAGAAGCCGAGGCCACTTCTAATTACACAGGTAATATATTGCGATTGTTTACAGACGCTCGCATTAGTTGCAATCAAAGCTAACAGGACGTCGTGGCGTCATAGATGATTTAACCTCTAACTGTAGAATTCAGTGACGCAGGCTGGCAGATAGCGAAGTCTGGAGGCGTCTCAGTCCCTGTGGTAATTTGCGCCCATTCATTCGTGTAATTGTAGTAATTAATACCAATTCAAAGGCCAACGACAACAATTGTTACACACGAGAAACAAAATTGGTTAAACGAAGAGAAACGTATGTACCACTTTCCAATTGGCCGGCACTTCCAAATCTTCCTCCCATTAAATTAAACGGCACAGAAATTCCGTTCAGTGAATCAGTAAAGAATCTAAAGTCCCGTCGCTCTTATTTCCGGCAGCCAATCACAGGTCGGCTACATTTAAACGTGTGCGTCTTGTCATTCGCTATTGATGATGTAATGAATTTCCTAAGGCTCGATAAATACTTAATATAATCGCCCGCCATTTTGGCTCTTTCGTTGGCGTTCGCAGAAATCACACGAGGGCGTTATTTGCCGCTCAATTATTTGCTCAATTACAGTGTATTTGATTTATTATCATAGGAGCTACGACGTGATAATGTTTAACGGTGAAGCAAATAGATTTCTCATCTGGTAGCTCGGCAACGAAAGAACAAAAATGGCGAACGATACCACCTACCTAGATTTTATAGAGCCTTCACTTCCTAAGACGTAAGAAAAGGAGAGGAGTCACACCGGAAATAACAGCGACACGACTATAGGTATATGACAGTTTATAGCAGTGGTTCCCAACCTTTTTTTGACTGACGACACACTTATTTGTTTTTATTAATAATAATGTAATAATAAGCAGTGTTTTTCTTCTGGAGAAAAATATGATGGAACTCTGTGTAGAATATTTAACAGCAGACGGGGAGATGATTACTCTTCACTGCACGGAAATTTTGTCGTTTTTATCCTAGTTTTCGTCCAACAAGACTTTCAAGGTCTAAGCGGAATTCAAAGAAAAATTATATTAAAAACATAATTATTCACACCTATTTCTGTCAATAGCAAGTTGGTGAATTGGATCGTACTTGGACTTTGACCTTACAGTAAGTTGATGAATTGGATCCTACTTCCTTACAGTAAGTTGATGATGAATTGGATCCTACTTGGACTTTGACCTTACAATAAGTTGATGATGAATTGGATCCTACTTGGACTTTGACCTAAAAGGATCGTGCTTGGACGTTGACCTAAAGGCAAATTAATGATAGAACTGGACTTTGACCTTTTAGCGAATTTTGGCTCATTGGATTCTACGTGTACTTCTTCCGCTTAGAGAATTGTTGCGATGTAGACTTTGACCTTGTAACAAGTTGATAGCGTACAGGATCTTATTTGGATTTCGACCTTATAGCGAGTTGATAGCGAACTGGATTTTAATGTTACTTTTACTTTGTAGTGAATTGATGGCAAATTGCATCCTAAATGAGCATTGATCTTGTTATTGGGTTCCACTTTTAGTCACTGTAGCGAGTTGATAGTAAAATTAATCTTACTATTATTTCGTACTATTACTACTATTTTGTGAGTTGATGGCAAAATTGGATCCTATTTGTATTTTATCTTGTAGCGAGTTGATGAGGAATTCCATGCTATGTGGATTTCGACTTAATGCGGAGTTGATGATGAATTGGAACCTGTATGCGCATTGTTGGGCAACTCGTGCTCCCAAAGTGTTAAAAAACCTTGAAAGAGAGAAAGACAGACGGAGCCAGCCGCAGCAGTTACAAGTTGTTTGTAGTTTCGCTGCAAAAGCCACGGTGCGCTCTGGCGGCTCATGCAGGTGGTCGTGATATCTATTCCATGATTTGAATTTCAGAATGACGCATGATACATTAATTACAGTAATTTTAGACAGACTATACCTGAACACATAACAAAATTATATTATTTTCTAGCTTTCTAAATTAGATTAGTACTGGAAACACAAACTGAATACAACCTTTTCAAGATAACAACAAATATAGCTGCAACACTTATTTATTATTACACTATTTGTTAATATTTCTTATTATAGGACTTATTTGAAACGTAGAACGCTAGAATTTGCAAGTATTTATATATTAAAGAGTATTGCTCTGTTCTCAGAAAGGTAACAGTCTGTATTCGCAAACAATAACAAATTCAAGGAAGTATTTTTTACATATCACGGCAGATGAAATAAGCTTACTTCTGAGCTTTTTCTTTACTTTGAGAGCTTTTACACTTCTTTCTTGTATTAAACTCTGACTCAAGCACATACAGTACATATGGAAGCAAATAGTATATTTAGAAATTCTGACTTAGGCAACATTACGAATAGTTCGATTCCTGATTTTGCTGGAATCTGAGTGGCGTGCTGTTCTGTAGATTTAATAATTAAAACTACAAATTTTCAGGATTTTCTATCGACGTAAGCCAATAAGATTTCAGAAAAATTTCGATTCCTTGTCAATTGTCACTCTTTCTCCAAAATTAGCAGTGAATTCTGCTGTAGATCTTGAAGTAGGGTCTTATATTTGATAAGAAGGTTTCCTTATCACTCTTCAAGATAGTTTATAGTCAGAGAAAGTGAAGTTATCTATGTTCTACATGATACTGCCACATTTCAAATTTATCCATAAATGTTCTTAGCTAGTCGATTATATGTCGTGAAATTCTGTAACTCTCACGCACAACTTGCTAATGATATTTGATATCAGTCTCAACTGTTGATATCTCATTTTTACCTTTAGCTGTTCTAAAGCAGGTGCAGACAGTATTTCTTTACTAAAACCTTCACTGTTTATTTGTATCATAAAATGTCATGCGTAAGAAAGTGTAATAGAATAAAAGCTTTACCTCTCTTCTTAATAAAAAAATTCTCTTTTTACTCGTAACTAAAGGGAAATGATCTGGGAATTATATTGTTTTTAACTTAAAACGAGCCGCCACTTACTGCGGACGCGATCGAACTTGTGTCTTGAAAGAACCGCACACAGACAGTACAGCTAGTACAGAGTCCGTTCTACCTGCACCGAGATTGTGTTGACACTTTGAGAGCACGAGTTGCCCACCCATGTGTATGGGTAATGACTAGAGCAGTGCAAAGAGAGCAGTTGTTCGACACACCGGCAACAGGGCAAGGGTTGTAAATTCACCTTGTGTACCTGCAGAGGTCTGACTCTGCGGTACACAGGATAGCTGCAAGCAGTAGGTACAGCGTAGTAAAGCAAACGTCAGTACTGAAGAAACATAAGAACAGTTCGGTTCTAGTGTTACGATGCCTAAGGCTGAGCAAATTCGTTCGGCAAAGTTAAGAGACTTAATTCCGAATATGGTGATATTTTTGTTAATTGATTCAAGCATAAAACAAATTGGAATACATTGAATCGAATTATGGGTTTATTCCTGATTGTATAACAGCTTTAGAAAAGTCTGGTACAAAACTGGTTGATCAGATTTCCCTACTGCGAAATATCTGGAAGAAAGTGACTCAAGTAGACGATAAAATTGGTAAAATAATATCTGCGAAAATAACAAATAAGTTGAAAAAAATGGTGGATATTATAAACTCTGAAAGATTAGTGACAATATTTCTGGAGATAAGGATTTCTTTGAAGAACTAACAGAAGTTGAAAAAAATGTTTTACAGGATTTTACGTATGCCCCAGTTGTCTCAACAGACGTAGAAAGAAGCTTCTCCACGTATAAGGCCATGCTATCAGATAGACGAAAATCGTTTTCTGTTAATAACGTACAAATATCATTTGTTGTGCACTGTAACAATATTTGGAAGAAATCAGATAACGTATCACATGTGCATTAATAACTCGCACTCATTGTAAAGAAAAAGAAAAACAAAAAACAATTGTTCAAGTGCTTTTGCGAATAGAATATCATGAACCCGTTACAAATAAACAGTGATTTTGTTTGCGTTCTGTATGAAATCATACATGTATACAGTATATTATTTGTTTAGGATGAAATGGTTAATTAGTTTTGAAATTTTGAAATCTTACTAAAGTATCTGTAGGAAATTAATTGTAGAAACGTTAGAAACTGTGTCATTTCTATTGTGTCGTCTGTACGTCAACACATCGTGTACATGACCGTCGCTTGTACACAGGGAACACGCCGAGTAACGTCGGAACCCTTGCTATGATGCCATTCTGTCTGTCATGTGCTCCGTCTGCACCGCTCTAGTAATGACTTTATAGAGGGGTGACGGCAAATTGGATTCTACTTATACTCATCTTGACCTTGTAGCGAATTGATGGCAAATTGAATCCTACTTGGACTTCGATCTTGTAGGAATTGGTAGATAGTGTCCGGCTAGGACTTAGAACTTCATAATATTCAGTTCTCGACTTGTACAGTACGCTCATTGCGACATCGATCTGTCTGGTTCCACCATTCATAGATATAAGATATACGCCTCAAACAATGTTACAATATCTACAGTACATCTGTTATAGACTACCTATGAAGTTCAATTAGACATAACATGTGTGTTAGCAGCAGTCAAGCATATAGTCTGATTATTGAGGTCACGTAATTGAGTAGCCATTACTTTAATGTATAGTGCTAGTACTGAGATCTAATCCCAGAGATGCAGTTTCACTAACCCCTAGGAGGAGTTAGTATGATAATTACTTGGATGGTGACACCGATCCTAGTACCTGATATGTGGCATTCTACAAGACTGGAAGTGGATTTAAAATTATTATTCCACATCTCTTTAAAATTTTAACAGCTGAATTCCAGTGAAATATCCACAAGCCATAGTATAATAGTACTTTATGCAACAAGCCTGTAATGAAGGTAATTAAGAAGCGAGTATGGATATTTATGAAACGAGCGCAAGCGAGTTTCATAATTTTCATACGAGCTTCTTAATTACCATTACAGGCGAGTTTTATACTACTTTTTATGCTCGACCATATTTCTAACTTGATATTATTAATTTTCTTTGTATCTGACCTTGACCAATGTCCCGTATGTTGTGAGATGTTGGCAGACGCGAAAGTATTGATTTTTTCCGAGGAACAGATGTTCACATTGACCTTGCTAGGCCATAAGAACCTACAGATATAACATTCAAATAAAATTAGACAATGAAAAACGAGATGACAAATTGAATTTATTTGAATATTATTTACAATTAACGCTAATTATTATAGTAACAGAACATAACCTTCTGCGACAGTATTGGATTTCCAGCCTCCGTGACTTTTCGCTAATTCTATTTCGATTGCATATCCGAGAATAATCGATACTTGCGGTTTTATAACGGTAGAAATGACATGTCATTGGCTGAACAGTTGTAACCTGAGTCGTCATTGGCTGAAAGACCTGACCTTTAATGAGTAGGTGTACTTTAATGACATGCATTAAAGGTCTGCTGCCAGGTGTATAATTACTACATTTCGGCACGGTCGAGCATAAAGCATTTTATAGACCTATTATTTCTTTATGCATTAACAACTGTCTCGTGACCAGAATATTGTACGAAATGGAACTATAAAAATTGGAGATTTATCCTTCGAAGAGGTGGAAAAATTCAAATATCTTGGAGCAACAGTAACAAATATAAATGATATTCGGGAGGAAATTAAACGCAGAATAAATATGGGAAATGCCTTTTATTATTCGGTTGAGAAGCTTTTATCATCCAGTCTGCTGTCAAAAAATCTGAAAGTTAGAATTTATAAAACAGTTATATTACCGGTTGTTCTGTATGGTTGTGAAACTTGAACTCGCACTTTGAGAGAGGAACAGAAATTAAGGGTGTTTGAGAATAAGGTTCTTAGGAAAATATTTGGGGCTAAGAGGGATGAAGTTACAGGAGAATGGAGAAAGTTACACGACACAGAACTGCACGCATTGTATTCTTCACCTGACATAATTAGGAAAATTAAATCCAGACGTTTGAGATGGGCAGGGCATGTAGCACGTATGGGCGAATCCAGAAATACATATAGAGTGTTAGTTGGGAGACCGGAGGGGAAAAAGACCTTTGGGTAGGCCGAGACGTAGATGGGAGGATAATATTAAAATGGATTTGAGGGAGATGGGATATGATGACAGAGATTGGATTAATCTTTCTCAGGATAGGGACCTATGGGGGGGGGGGATTATGTGAGGGCGGCAATGAACCTCCGTGTTCCTTAAAAGCCACTAAGTAAGTAAGTAAGTAAGGAAGTAAGTAAGCAAGTACGTATTAACAACTGAAGTTATTTAATGCTATTAAAAATCAAGGTATTAAAATAATTCACCATCATTATCACTCAAATCAAGGTATAGGTTCGGAAGCATTTTCAGGCTTTTAATATGGGAATGTTTCTTTTTAATTTTGACCATTAAATTGATTTCGAGACTTTGGGTTTATATTCTAATGCTCAGACATAATAGTTACCAATTTGAAGTAATGGGTTAGTGATGACAATTCCAGAATATCTAAAAAATGCATAGCCCTACTTTCTGTGTCAGCTCATGCAAAATTTGCTGCAGGGCTACATTTCGTTAACTTAAATAGGAACTGGGTGAGTATTTCTTTGTATTTAGTAATACTTTTTCTTCTTCTAACAATGTCATATCACCAGCACATCTTATGCACTTGATTCTTCTTCCTCCGACTATTACCCCTCTCATATTCCTGAAAACAGTTCTTCACTAAATCCTCGAAAGAAATATTGAACAATGCAGGTGATAAAAGACACTCTTGTCATATTCTTCTCCCTATTTCACTTCTGACATTTATTCTCCTATCCTGACTAACAGGATGTTTTATAGCAGGCCTTCACAAACAGCGCTCAACGAGCGCGCGCGCTCCTTCAGAGCGGGAGAGCGGTGTTTACCGCTCGCCGAAACGGAGAGCAAGATACGTCAGAATGACATAGACTTGCTGTAGTTAGAGGAGAGGGAAACGACCACTCAGTTATCTAGTGGAGTGCAGTATGTAGGCCTATTCTCAGTAACTGTTTCACGTTGCTTACCTACTGCTACAGTACAGTATAGAGGAATCTAAAAGACGGAACGTAAAATTTAACATTTAACGATTTACAGCTCGAACTTACTGATCTTCAATGTGACCTAAGAGCTAAAGATCGTTTGAATAATACTACTAACCTGGTTGAGTTTTACAAGACTAAACATTAGCAATAATATCCACGACTACACAGGCTGGCTGTGAAAATGATTGCTATGTTTGGCTCAACATTTATATTTGTGAGCAACTCTTTTCTATAATCAACTTTAATAAAGGCAGACATCGAACTTCTGTAACTGATGTTTCATTACGATCAATAGGCTACTCTTCCTTTCAGCTGCCAACAGCATAAAACGACGTTTTGATATACTGATAAATAAAAATATAACAAAATGATATTGTACATTTAAGTAGCTATAGAATTTCTATTATTTCTGTAAAATAAATATTTCTTTATTAATTAATAATAGTCCAAGATAGTTTTGCAAACACTGAACGGGAATTCATTTCATAAGCACTCGTAATAGTACTTCCTTTTATGTATATTTTGTACGAGATCGCCCCTTCTTCCAGTCCACCCTTATACAGAGCGCAGCTAATATCTACATTCCGCTCATGAGCTGTGAGCCGGCTCGGAGAGCGCAAACCTTGTGCAGGCCTGTTTTATAGCTTTCTCTTTTCAATCCACACCTATTTTCTTCAATATTCCAGTACGTTTATTTAAGTAATACACTAGTTTACCAATAGCGATACTCCCCATACATGGGGCCAGCATGACACAAGACACTGTATAAAACAACGCGTGAAACGTGAAAAGAACGGACACATTCATTTCCTGTATAATGCAGATATTTCTCTAGGTATTTCTCTGTTGGGATTCGAACCTGTTCACTATTTAAGCACAGTAAAGCCACAGTTTATGAGGTCAATATTCATAGAGAGCGGCACGTGCATCAGAACAACTGAAACTGAAAGAAATTTATAAATTGTCAAAACGGTTTGACAACAAAAATTATTTCAAATTATCTCGCATCGCTACAGACTAAAAATAACAGCTGTACTCCACTAAATTGAATATAGCTGTGTGTTATAACGATCATATGCGATTTTTTTTTGTTCTCTATTCTGCGGTTCTTTCATACCACGCTGAATAAACAATTATGATTGTCCTTGGTTGTATTGAATTAGAATTAAAATGACCAAAACTTCAAATCTAAATATTTTGTTACATTCTGTAACGCCGCACACACATTTCGAGTGGTTGCGCACATTACCGCCGTTCTGTAAGCGGTTTGCTTTTTTTTTTTTTTCTGTCTCTATTTTCAAACCACCCAGCTGTAACTGTGAGAACTGAGGTTTCCACCACCTTTGGTATTTCACTCATTTGTAATTATTTTTGTTATATTTTTGTTCAATGTATGATGCATGGTACGTTGATGAAAATTTGACTACCGAAGGAAAGAGGAAGTTCGATCGGCAACAGTCCTGTTGAAGTAGCAAATAGGAAACTGTATATCTTGATTACACAACTTTTAACACTGTATCACTTCGGAATATGTATGGTAAGACTTTCCTGTGTTAAATTTCAACTACCTCGTTTACATGTTTCGACCTATATTTATGGTTCATCTTCAGAACTGGTCGTTGTTGGTCTTGGCGCCACTTGTTCTGTTTCCTGTGAGGGAGCGTTCGTGTGTTATAGTGTAGAGTCAAAGAGTGTATGTGTTTTGAAGTTGAGTTGTGTGTTGAGAATTTCGTTGGGGTGTGTTTTTGTGTGTCTGTATATTTCATATTGTTCTAATGTGTTTAGTTTCTGGCTTTTTGGTTGGATGTGTAGATTTCCACGTCTGTGTCATCTCACTACATCTCGCCAAAATATTGTAAAAAATTGCACAAAATTGTAAAAATTGTAGAAAATTACTAAATTGTAAAACTATAAAATTTTGTAAAATTTGTAATTGCAATATTGTAAAATTTTGACTTGTTCCACATCTTATAGCTTCATTGCTCATGTAAGATCTATGGAATAAAATTAATGAATGAACGAATGAATGAATGAATGAATGAATGAATGAATGAATGAATGAATGAATGAATGAATGAATGGAGTGGTTAGCATTTGTGACATAACAAAATTACAAAGCACCTCCATATATGCAGAACACATCTCAAATGCTAACCACACCTACAGAGACATCAACACAGACATGGAAATTCTACACATCCAACCAAAATGCCAGAAACTAAACACACTAGAACAATATGAAATATACAGACACACAAAAACACACCCCAACGAAATTCTCAACTCACAACTCAACTTCAAAACACACACACTCTTTGACTCTACACTATACTACACGAACGCACCCTCACAGGAAACAGAACAAGAGGCACCAAGACCAACAAGGACCAGTTCTGAAGATGACCCATAAATACGTCGAAACATGTAAACGAGGTACGTTGAAGTTTAACACAGGAAAGTCTTACCATACATATTCCGAAGGAAATTATTGTTGAAAATATGTATTAGGCCTACATGACCATCTCAATATCTTTATCTCATTTGAATCACAATATCTTCCCTTCATTATTCATGTAATTATAAAGTAAAAAAAGTATAAAATACTATCCATTTACTTCATTCAAACAGCTAAATTCAGGATAAGACTGTTTTAATATCAGTGGTGGTAGCAGCAGCAGGAGTGCTACACTATTAACAGCAATAATAGTACCAGTAGTAACAGAAGTAATAACGATGGCAACATGAGTATTAGTACAAGTAGTAGCACAGGTGTAGTAATACTAGTAGCAAAAGTATTAGTGCCAGTTTTAGTAGGAATAATAGCAGAAAGAGTATTAATATCAGCAACACCAAAAGTGGTAATAGTGATTGTAAAAAAAACAGTACCGGTAGTAGCAGGAGTAATAATACAAGTAACAAGAGTATTAGTATCAGTAATAGTAGGAGTAGCGGTACCAGCAGTGATAATGATTATTACAATATGATTATTAAGGGGTTAGGTACAGCTTACAGCAGTAAAATTTTGGAAATATTCAACATTCTTTCCCACCATTACTGTGTCTTGTATTAGTATGTATAAAACACGGTCCTTCTGCTATATGAAAAAAAAATATTTTTACGATTTAAAAAAATTATTTCCATTTTTTTTTTTTAAATTCAGTTCACTGTGTACTGATGAAGCGTTTCCCACATAACTCAAAACCTATCCAACATTCTGTGATGAAATATTTTGTGTGTATTTATGCATGTTATATCTACAATATGATGCAAGATCACTTCTCTACCTTTGACAGATGGTCTGATAAAAAATAAATTCATTTTAAAAATGGTCAAATATCAGTATTTTCTTCTAACACAAAATAAAACAAAATATTATTTATTAAGGAATGTAGTTGAAAGAGCATGATATTGTAAACATGAGTTTCAGCAATAAAATAAAAGAGAGAGAACATGAAAAAGTTAACAAGTTTATGAATTATGAGGGAAACGCTCCATCACTGCACAATGAACTGCTACCAATTTCAATTTTGAAAAAATATATAAATATATTTTTTTAAATCTTAAAAATATTTTTTTCATATAGAAGAAGGGCAGTGTTTTACACATACCAATTTTCATTATTGTACAAGATGATGATGATGATGATAATAATAATAATAATAATAATAATAATAATAATAATAATAATCATAATCATCATCATCATCATCATCATCATCATCATCAATAGCTATGAGGGTTTAGGCCATTTGGCCTGTTCAGTCTCAGGTGAAAAGCTGGTCTCTCCATCGCTTCTTCGGGCGTCCACGATCTCGGTATCCAAGGGGTCTGTAATTTAATAATCTCCTGGGTAGTCTATCATTTGGCATCCGTAGAACATGCTCATGCCAGTTGCTCCGATACTTGTGGATTGTCTCTGTAATGGCTGCGATATTTAGTTCTTGTCGGATGTCTTCATTATATTTATGGTCATAGAGAGTGTAGCCTGCTAGAGGTCTTAGTAATCTCATCTCAGCTGCTTCTATTCTTTTCAGTTGACTAGTTGTTAGAGTCCAAGTTTCTTATCCATATAGCAAAGTTGGAATGGCCATTGTTTTGTAGAATTTCAAAATTGTATCTTGCCGGACCTTCTTAAACAATGTATTTCTAATTGTTCTTAGCAGCTGTTGAAATTTGGCTAATTTATTATCTATATCTCGAGAATGAATATAGGAGAGATTACAGCCAAGGTAAGTAAAAGCATTTACTTGCTCTACTCCAGAGTTATTGATAACTATTTTAGTTCTTACAGAATTTTTACCAATAAAGGCCATGGTTTTTGTTTTGTGTATAGAAATTTCTAAATTGTACTCTTTTGCTTTTTGATGTAACCTATGAATTGCCATTTGTAAGTTGTCTTCGGTGTTAGCTAATATAATTACATCATCTGCGTAGAGCAGAGTGTTAAGGGGTTTGTTATCGATCATAAAATGTGTGGCCAAATCAATTTCCCAGTCCTTAATAAATGCATTAATATATATATATATATATATATATATATATTAAATAAACAAGGAGACAGCGGACAACCTTGTTTTAAGCCTTGATTTGTTATCCTAGTCGTTAAACTAATCTTGTTATTAATTTTAATTTTAATCTTTGTGTTTCTGTACATGCTTTGAATGGCATAAATTAAATTTTCAGGTATCCGTTCTTTGTTTAAAATGTTCCAAACTGTTGATCTATTTACAGTATCAAATGCTTTTTGGAAATCAATAAATGTTATGTGTGTTGGAATATTGAACTCTCGATGTTTCTCAATCAGTTGGGCCAATGTAAAAACTCCATCAATGCAAGATCTATTTTCTCTGAAGCCGTTTTGTTCTTCAAGAAGTATCGTTTCAGTGATTGGCTTTAGTCTGCTATTTATGATTTTTGCATATATTTTAGCGGCTGAATTTAATAGACTAATGCCTCTATAGTTAATCTTATCTTTTCTATTCCCTTTTTTGTAAATGGGAACCACTAGTGACTCATTCCACTCATCAGGTAAGCTTCCATGGCTCCAGCAGGCATTTATGAAATCTAGGAACTTATTCAGGAATGATGGCGGGGCAGGTTTAATAATAATAATAATAATAATAATAATAATAATAATAATAATAATAAAAATAATAATAGTAATAATAATAGTTTTATTTTCCCTGGCAGAGATACAATAATGGAGGAAAAAAATGTTGAATATTTCTTAAAAAATTACCGCTGTAAGCTGTACCTAACCCCTTAATAGCATTAGAAGAATTATTAATTGTAATACGAGTAATAACACCTGGAGTAACAGTACTAGTAACAGGAGTATTAGTAACAGTAGTAACAGGAGTATTAGTAACAGTAGTAGCAGGAGTATTCGTGCCAGCTGTACCAGGAGTGATAATGACTGTAGTAGGATTATTGGTACTAGCACTAGCAGTAGTAGAAATATCAGCATTAGTATTAGCAGGAGTATTAGTGCTAGCTGTACTAGAAGCGGTAACGATTGTTACACGATTTATTAGTATAGCAGTAGCAGGAATAGTAATGATTGCAGTAGAAATATCGGCATCAGTAGTAGCAGAAGTATTAGTAACAGTAGTAGCAGGAGTATTAGTAACAGTAGTAGCAGGAGTATTAGTAACAGTAGTAGCAGGAGTATTAGTAACAGTAGTAGCAGGAGTATTAGTAACAGTAGTAGCAGGAGTATTAGTAACAGTAGTAGCAGGAGTATTCGTGCCAGCTGTACCAGGAGTGATAATGACTGTAGTAGGATTATTGGTACTAGCACTAGCAGTAGTAGAAATATCAGCATTAGTATTAGCAGGAGTATTAGTGCCAGCTGTACTAGAAGCGGTAACGATTGTAACAGGATTTATTAGTATAGCAGTAGCAGGAATAGTAATGATTGTAGTAGAAATATCGGCATCAGTAATAGCAGAAGTATTAGTTCCAACTATAGCAGGAGTAGTAATGATTACTGTAGAAGCATTAATATTAGTATTATCAGGAGTAGTAATGATTCTAGTAGATATTTTAATACATGTAATATCAAGAGTAATAACAGCAGTAATAGGAATTATAAATACCAGTACGAACAAGGTAATAATACTATTAGTAAGAGTATTAATACCACTTTTAAGAGTAGCAACAATGATTGTAGTAGTAATGGCAGTATCAGTAATTGTATAAATAACAGGAATAGCAGCATTAGTAGTAGAAACAACACTAGTAATGTAATCAGTAGGCCTACTTTATTTAAGAGGTTAGGTACAACTTAGAGCAGTAAATTTTTTGGGAATATTCAACATATTTTTCCTCCATTACTGTATCGTGTACAATAATGAAAACTGGTATGTGTAAAACATTGTCCTTCTGCTATATGAAAAAATATTTTTAGAATTTAAAGAAAATTATGTATTTTTTTTTTCAAAATTCAAAATGGTGGCAGTTCACTGTGCAGTTATAAAGCTTTTCCCTCATAACTCAAACTTTTTCATGTTCTCTCTCATTTATATTATTGCTGAAACTCACGTTTACAATATCAAGCTCTTTCAACTACATTCCTTAATAAATAATATATTTTTTTTATTTTGTGTTAGAAAAAAATACTGATATTTGACCATTTTTTAAAAATAATTTACTTTTTATCACACAGTCTATCAAAGGTAGAGAAATAATTTTGCATCATATTGCAAAAATACACACAAAAATTTAATTACAGAATGTTCTATAGTTTTTTAGTTATGAGGGAAACGCTTCATTACCGCACAGTGAACTGCCACCATTTTGAATTTTGAAAAAAAAAAATATAAATAATTCTCTTTAAATCGTAACTTTTTTTTTCATATAGCAGAAGAACAGTGTTTTACACATACTAATTTTCATTAATGTACAAGATACAGTAATGGAGGAAAAAAATTTTAATATTTCCAAAATTGTACTGCTGTAAGCTCTACCTAAACCCTTAAGAATGCGGAGAGGATGGTATTTTTTAAAACGTTTTTCCTATTTGATGTAAAATATTAATTTTTTGTATGTAGAGAGCTCATAGCTGTAGAAACTCAACCAAATATAAATATTTTGAAAAAAAAAAATTATTTGGAGGCCCAAATTTGAAAAAAATATACCCAATGCAGTATTGTACTAAAACCGATATATCTAAACCGTTTTTAAAATAGATTGAAACTTTTTTTTTGCAATATATTTGCAAAAGCGTGTTCTACAAACTGTCTGTAACAGAATTTTGATATTAGTCCCTACGTTTGTAAAATAAACAATTAAAATTTAATAACAATTTTTTTTATTTCCTTTCTTGCAAACAAACGGACGTATTTTTAAAATGAAATCAATTAACAAAATTCTGTTACAGAGAAACGTTTCCTAATAGTCTAAAGAATGTGTTCCAAATTTAATGCATGTATCTTCAATAGTTCAGAAATTATATTCATTTTTGTCTGGCAAAGTAGCAAAAAAAAAAAAGTGAAGTTATTGGAAACCAATAAAAGTGGACGTGTGATTTAAAAATCCATAGCGCAGGAAGTTAAAAAATTACGTCTCAAGATCCGCTAAGGGCACAAATACCCACAAAATGCTGTGCAAAGCATTCCACACATATCAAAGGGCATTTTAAAGAATTTTTTTTTTAATTTAATTCATCGGAAACAACAATAAATTGGTCGAGTGATTTAAAAATCCATAACGCAGGAAGTTTAAAAATGGCGACTCAACATCCGATAAGGGCACAAATACCCACAAAATGTTATGCAATGCATTCCATACATATCACAGGGTATTTTATAGATTTTTTTTTTTAATTTAATTTACCGGAAACAACAATAAAAGTGGGCGAGTGATTTAAAAATCCATAACGCAGGAAGTTTAAAAATGGCGACTCAACATCCGATAAGAGCACAAATACGCACAAAATGTTATGCAATGCATTCCATACATATCACAGGGTGTTTTAAAGAATTTTTTTAAATTTAATTCACCGGAAACAACAATAAAAGTGGGCGAGTGATTTAAAAATCCATAACGCAGGAAGTTTAAAAATGGCGACTCAACATCCGATAAGGGCACAAATATCCACAAAATGTTATGCATTGCATTCCATACATATCACAGTGTATTTTAAAGATTTTTTTTTTTTGAAAATTTAATTTACCGGAAACAACAATAAAAGTGGGCGAGTGATTTAAAAATCCATAGCGCAGGAAGTTTCAAAATGGCGACTCAACATCCGATAAGAGCATAAATACCCACAAAATGTTATGCTATGCCTTCCACATATATCACAGAGTATTTTAAGGGAAAAAAATTGTTTTTGAAATCTTACTCATTTTTCTCCCCTTAAGATTGCTTTCATGTGTAGAGGTTATTGTGCGTTAAATATAATGTAGGCGAGAAATGGCGGACAAATTTTGCTCTGAGCCTGTTATCAAGGCACATTTCTTTAATGTGCTGTAAATATACTACATAGACCTATAGCTTCATTTTTCCTTCTAAAGGAAGCCATTGCAGAACTTCTATACCAATTTAAAATCTATCATCATCCGCTGTGTTTTAACCCACGGATCTTGCATCCAAGAGCTATGAAAATGAACCGCTACTAGATCTCTGAGAACAAGATACCTGTATATCGGAATTTCAGCTGCAATATCTTTCTGTTATGTTACTAGTCGATATTCAATGTTCGAGGAACGAAAATGTGTTGCTCCTCCGTTGAATGGGCTGCGTAAATTTCCATTCAGTCGACTGTAGAAAATCAAACATCTATCACACATTCTAACGTTACTATGGCAACGTGAGGCAGTATACCAACAGAGAAATGAAGTGTCAGGGGGTGACGGGTATGAGACACATTGCAGATTGAGACGGAAATAGAAAATACAAACGCCAAACGTTGAATACCTTCTAGTCCAGGAGAGATTCAGTACTTTCCATCGGGATTAATTATGAGCATAATTTGTTCACCTATTGTAGTATGTATGTAACTCGTAAATTATTGAAGTTTAGACAAGTCGTAATATTATCTATACTAATAATAAATCTGTAGCCGAAATTTTTCTGGTAATTTTCGATTTTCCAAAAATAATTGGTCCTAACATATATAATTAACCACCCTGAAGTCGAAAATCGCTTTTTTGAAATTTTTGTTTGTATATCTGTCTGTCTGTCTGTATGTTTGTTACCTTTTCACGCGATAATGGCTGAACGGATTTCGATGAAAATTGGTATATAAATTAAGTTCATTGTAACTTAGATTTTAGGCTATATAGCATTCAAAAATACATTTAAAAGGGGGGTTATAAGGGGACCTGAATTAAATAAATCGAAATATTTCGCTTATTATTGATTTTTGTGAAAAATGTTACATAACAAAAGTTTCTTTACAAATAATTTGCGATAAGTTTTATTCCTTGAAAAAGTTTGATAGGACTGATATGTAATGAGATAAATGAGTTTTAAAATTAAAATAACTGCCATCTAAGGCCGTGTAATGAATTAAAAAAAATGACTTCGTCTATAAGGGGCCTTGGACAGCAACATTCGAAAGCTATGAAAGATAGCCGACAGAGAATGTTTCTGTGTTTGTATAAAGTAATATTGGAAGCTGAATTAACCGATTTGTATAATTAATTATTATTTCACCATTGGAAAGTGTAGTTTCTCTAGATGGACATAATGCTACAATGTTATTACAGTAACTTCTGATATAATATAATATAATATAATATAATATAATATAATATAATATAATATAATATAATATAATATAATATAATATAATATAATATAATGTAATATAATATAATATAATATAATATAATATAATATAATATAATATAATATAATATAATATAATATAATATAATATAATTTAAGTTATTTGAAGGGTTCAGAACTATAGTGGGCCAAGAGCCATTTACTGAATACGTAGAAAACAAGGGTTAAAATTAAGTTATTACCATAATTCAATGGAAACCTATAACAAGTAAAATAAAATATACACATTAAATCTAAACTATGGTTGCATGTGATAAAAATTAAGAAACATATTAAAGTAATTGTCATTGCACCAAATGAGTGTCTCTGGACCAAAATGATAGCATTTTAATTATTTGCATGCAATTTAAATTAAGTAACATATTAAACGATTTATCCTTCTATCAAACACGAATGTTCCCTGGATCATATGTCCTATTTTAATTATGTAAT
Source organism: Periplaneta americana (assembly GCF_040183065.1). Classification (NCBI taxonomy): domain Eukaryota; kingdom Metazoa; phylum Arthropoda; class Insecta; order Blattodea; family Blattidae; genus Periplaneta; species Periplaneta americana. Next base: position 167,769,720 of record NC_091127.1, on the reverse strand, counting down.
TACCTTATATTTATTTCTAACGGGTGCAGCGGAGCGCACGGGTACGGCTAGTAGTTAATATAACATTCTGTCTGTTATCAGTACAATGTTCCGAGATAACGTAGGTTGCAAACCATACCTATGTACAAGGACATCATTTTATTTTTACTTTAACTTTTATTGTACCTGAGTTTTTGAATGTACTTCATTCCCACCCTTCTACTAATGAAGTTCCAACTGTCCTCCACACAGAACCAAGGCCGCATATAGTAAGCAGTACTGAGTTAGTGAGTATAGTACGTTCCAGAGAAATGTTCGCGTTTTCCAGTGACGAAAGAGCTTTCAATATTGAATCATATTTTCGCACATGTATTGTCGTCCGTTTGCCTACGTTGCATCCCGATTTCCCTCAACCTGCTTCTGCTCGCCCCTCTGTAAAGAATAGTAATATTATACAACTATTACGTACGTAATATTATGCAACTATTTAAAATAACTTAAATAAAATGGCCTCGTTAAGTAATTAAATATTACGTGATTTCCTCCCTTTCTACGATCCTGCGGCATAACCACTTGGACGGACAGTAGATAGCATTTTTGAACAATTTTATCTGTGCAGGTCGGGCAGAAGTGAAGATTGAATTTACAGTACGTAAGGTACCCTTTTATAGAGTAGGTACAGAATTATTTCAACATGAGTTACTAGTACGAAGGAAGAAACTGGTAATTGGAATTAGATGCAATAGTCTATAGTGCGATAATATGCACAAAAGAACTGAAGCCTGTATCGAAATGAACGGCCACCATTTTAAGAAATTTGTTTAAATATCCATATTGTGATTATTTTTCAATTTAACTTCATTCTCTATATTGTACGCTAATGTGCTGTAGACAGTATAATAGACACTGCATAATGAATATGTTCGCATGGATTACTCAGTTCGTGAGTAAAAACACTCATTGTTAATACTGTACTGTATTTTGATTGAAGAAAAACCTAATGAAAATGATCAAACTCAAAATTGTGATATTTTCTAGTTTACGTAAATGGATGAACTACTTTTCTTCCCTCCTATACCTAGTAAAGTGATTTGTTTGTATATTACGCCAGTGTCATCGAACTCCAGTCGTGGAAGGGGGTTGCAAACTTTATTTCCGGTTCTCAAATGTTAATCCAAAGGTATAGCCAGGCTAATATTAAAAATGTTAATAAAAATGAAATGATGCCACTGTATATATGTGTATTAGAGTTGGGCAATACGATTCTTTTTCAGAAGTCGATTCCAACGATTCAATCACACATTACGAATCGATTCTAACGATTCGTTCACGATTCTTCTCAGTCTGCGATTCCAACTATTCTTTTGAATCGTCAACGGGTTCACGATTCTTCCTGCTCTGCGATTCCAACGATTCGTCAACGAACGACTTACAAGACACTTTCCATTGCAAACCACGCGTAGAACAAAAACGTTCTACATCTCTCGCATAGATGGCATAAGAGGCGAGACATTGGATTGTCTCTTTCTCATTGGCTGGAACCATTCAGCATGACCTCCATTAATCTACAAAATTACCCAAGATAATGTTTCTAAATTATAATTTATCAACTGAACCTTATTACGAAGTACATTTTTTGCATTACATCTCTATTTAACTATGCACATTTCAGGTTTGTGTTCATCATTTTCCATACTTAACAAATGCAGTACATATTTTGATTTCACTCTCGCTCGGGAGCATTCGGCACGGTTCGGAAATGTTCGTTGACAGGTTACATCAAACAACTAATAGAATCGTGCGTTACGATACCATGCCGATTCCTTACTATTCTTTTGAACGACGATTCGTTACGATACTTTTGAACGACGATTCGTTGATACCACGAATCGATTCTTACGATTCTTTATTATTAGTCGTTCGAATGAACGATTCGTTTACGAATCGACCCAACTCTAACGTGTATGCATATGTGTGAGTATGTATTTATGTTTATGTCTTATGTTTCAAATATGGTTGAGTGGAAGAGAAGGCCTTATGGTCTTAACTCTGCCAGGTAAACTGAAGCTACTACAGCAGTTGCTACCAATACTACCACCACCACCACCACCACCACCACATCTTTTACACTTTCATTATGTATATTTATTTGACATCCCAAATTATAATTAAAGTTTGAGAAGTGTTTACTAAGACTTTTAGTTAAATTTTTTTAATAGATCCTGCATATATTTAGATGACGTAGTATTAATGTTCTTTATTTCTATACAGGGTGTCCCATTTATCTTCTGCACCTATTATAACTTTTTTGTTTGGATAGGTATTAGAATTTTTGTTTTTGAAAGTTATGTTAGAACGAGGGGCTAACATGAGTGTAGAGATTTGGTGCATGTACCTACATTATGGTACAAGATACACGTGACGTCATCAATTTCTCAAATAGCAGTACATATTTTAATCATGTTTTTTTGTACTGGGTTATTTTACGACGCTGTATCAACATCCAGGTTATTTAGCGTCTGAATGATATGAAGGTGATAATGCCGGTGAAATGAGTCCGGGGTCCAACACCGAAAGTTACCCAGCATTTGCTCGTATTGGGTTGAGGGAAAACCCGGAAAAAACCTCAACCAGGTAACTTGCCCCGACCGGGATTCGAACCCGGGCCACCTGGTTTCACTGCCAGACGCGCTGACCGTTACTCCACAGGTGTGGACTTAATCATGTTACATTGATTACACACATTAAGACGAGTTCAAAAATGTATCACAATGTCACCTTCCCAATCAATAACAACAACAAAGTGCAAAATGAATGCCATCAGAATGTGCCGTTTGTTGTGGTGCCCCATTCATCTTGTGCATTAACTTACACAAAATGAAAGACGACTGACGTCCGTACACATCGTGTGTTTTGTGTTTTCTGTATGTATAACATGTAAACCAACTACAAAACTCTCGACACCACAATCCACGTACAGTGGCCTTAACGTTCTCCGGACCTGTCGCCACTCGACTTCTTCCTGTGAGGAACTGTAAAGGACAGTGTGTACCAGAACATTCTGACAACACCAGACGACATGCAGCAACGCATTCGACAGGCTTGTGTGTCCATTCAGCCAGCAATATGCCGGGCAGTCATACGGTCCTTCGGGGAACGCCTTCGAATGTGCATTAATGTGAATGGTCACCATTTGGAGCATCTTCTGTGACTCTCAAAGCATAACATTATCACATTGGAAGTACGTTTTTGTTTCGTTTTGTTGTTGTTATTGATTATGAAGGTGGCATTGTGATACATTTTTGAGCTCTTCTTAATATGATTAGTCAATGACATGATTAAAGTATGTAGTGCTATTTGAAAAATGATGACGTCACATGTATCTTGTACCATAATGTAGTTACATGCACCAAATCTCTACACTCATGTTAGCCCCTCGTTCTAACATAACGTTCAAAAACAAAAATTCCAATACCTATCCAAACAAAAAAGTTATAATAGGTGTACAAGATAAATGGGACACTCTGTATAGAATTTTCTTCTGAAATATTAAATAATTTTGTTTTTGCATTATCCATTTAAAAGTAGCCTAAATCTGCTCCAAAGTAAGCCTATGAACATGAAATGTACTCATCTACCCCCTTAATGGAGGGCCGCGAGCATATTATAGTCCGGGTCAGCTTACTTCATACTCTAAGGGTGAAACCTAAACATTTTCCCCCATTATTACATAAGCTAGTAGATTATGGTGGTTTTCTAGTTTGAAGGTTGAATTTTCTTTTGCTAACTTCATTTCGAATTTCGGTACGGAGAAATACTACAATTGAGACAGAGAAATAAAAAAACTCCCTAACTCCAATAAACCAAATTTTACAGGAGAGAGAAAAAAACTCATTATTTCTCTTACTAACTAAAATGTTATACATTCATCTATTAATATTGTGTAAAGTTACATTCTTTATCGATTAAATACTTCAAAACCTAAATCTTACGCTACAATTTGAAATAAACTCTGCTGGAGTTAGTGGTTTTCTGACTTCCACAGTATATGAATTAAGAAAAGTGAATAAATATGAGCCATGTGAAGAAAAAAAGATAAGTATATCATAATTCCCTTATGAAACATTGGAATATACAAGAAAATGGAAGTTTATTATTAAAATTAACATTGCTACATTTTTTTAAATTTCAAATATATGAGACAGAAAACCACAATTTACCAGAAAGCACATCAAAATACACAAATAAAACTACAATCAATATTAAAATATTAACACAGTCTCATTCATGTTACAGATTACGTTTTTTTCTCTCACTCTCATGTTCTTCCTGTGCATCTAGATTCTAGAATATTACTGTCCGCAAACAGAGTTTGGTAATACATCCTCCTTTCCTCAGAAATAAACTGCATTAAATTTTGCAACTCCTTTTGCTTTCTTCTTTCAATGGCAATGCTGAATTGTAATTTAGATGACTGGGGAATGATGCATCTGTATTGGGTTTCTGGAAGTTAATCGACTCGATATTGTGCCTTTAATAGTCTTACTTACACGGATTTCTTAGATTTTTGTGATATTCTGAATACCGTACCGTATCACTTTACTCAGCTGGTTGAGCGATAGTGTTGCCATCTACCGGGAAATTAAGGTTGTAATGCAAAAACGCTGTTATTCCTAAGTGGAGTTCTGACTTCTACGAGTTTCAAAACAGCCCCCAGAATGCAGATGAATGTCGATATTAGTGTATTCTTGTCTTCCACGCATGCGGGACAAAATAAAAAGCATCATCCAGCCATAACTCAATTTTGACAAAAATTGAAATTAGTGGGTTTTTGATCTCCATCTGAATTGGTAGTGACTTTCTTACTGTTATGTTGGCAGCAGTAACAGCCTTGACAATAGTGAAATTTTATAAACTTAAAATTGTTCTAGATTTCTGAGCCGATTATTGGAAGCTAGTGAAATTTGAACATAATCAGTCTGAATCAGCTTACTTAACACACTAAGGCCGAAACGTAACCATTTTCCTCCCATTATTACATATTCTAATAGATGATGGTGATTTTCTAGTTTGAAGATTGAATTGTCTTTCGTCAACTTCATTTCGAATATCGGTACTGAGAAATACTACAACTGGTAGTGATTTTCTAACTTTTATGTTGGGAGCAGTAACAGCCTAAACAGTAGTGAAATTTTATAAAATTGAAATTGTTCTAGATTTCTGAGTCGATTAATGGAAGCTAGTGAAGTTTGAACACACTAATAATTAATTAATATCAATATTAATAGGCCTATTCCATGTATTGTAGGTCCCTATCACCACGGCATGGCGCGTCCTCAGGTTGCGGATAGAGGAGACGGCCTCCAGATATGGAGGGTAGCTGCGAATATATTGAATAAGCAGTCGCGGACAGCCGATGAGGGGTGGTCCTCCAGCTTGGGGGTTGGGCGAAGGGCTAACAACCCATCACCGTAAAAAACAACTTGTTACGAATCCTTCAAATGAGCCTCCAAATGGGACTGATTCTCTGGCACGATCACAGCAAAGGAATAAGGATTTGAGATTTGGTACTTGGAATGTTACAAGTCTGTATAGAACAGGAGGGGTAACATTAGTAGCAAAAGAACTAGCTAGATATGGAATAGACTTTGTGGGAGTACAGGAGGTTAGGTTAGATGGGAACGGCATAACACAAATAGGAGATTATTTGTTGTATTATGGGGAAGGAAACGATAATCACCAATTAGGAACAGGATTCTTTATTCATGAAAGAATAAAATCAGCAGTAAAGAAGGTCGAATTTATTAGTGATAGGTTATCGTATTTAATACTGTAGATGGTGCGATATCGTAGTTATAAATGCTCATGCCCCTACAGGAGAGAAAGACGACCATATAAAGGATAGCTTCTACGAGGAATTGGAACAGACTTTTGATCAATTACCTAGATATCACATGGAAAAGTTACAGGAGAATGGAGGAAGTTACACAAGACAGAACTGCACGCATTGTATTCTTCACCTGACATAATTAGGAATATTAAATCCAGACGTTTGAGATGGATAGGACATGTAGCACGTATGGGCGAATCCAGAAATGCATATAGAGTGTTAGTTGGGAGAACAGAACAAAAAAGAACATAAAAAGCACGAGGTTGTAGTCTAACGCAGGATCTCATGAATAAGAGGCCTAAACTCTACCATTACGCTATCGAATAACACACAGAATACTCCAATTATAACTGTAGATATCAGGCAACGTGGTCCAACAACATGTAACATCGTCTGTGTCCGAATTGTAGCGAAGATACCCGAAGGGAACTTTGTTTCAGGAGAGCGGCCACTTTTTCTTTTGACAGCTGTACATATGATATTTTCATGCAGATATTCTGCTTCATCATACGATGAAAGAGTAACGGAACGGAGAAAAATTCTCTCCGGCGCCGGAATTTGAACCCGGGTTTTCAGCTCTACGTGCTGATGCTTTATCCACTAAGCCAAACCGGATACCCACCCCGGCGCCGGACAGAATCGTCTCAATTTAAGTTCCACTCTTGGGTTCCCTCTATTGGCCGCCCTCTGCACTACGTCATAGATGTCCATGAACGTAGGACTGAAGAGTAATGGAACGGAGAAACGGGTATCCGGTGTGGCTTAGTGGATAAAGCATCAGCACGTAGAGCTGAAAACCCGGGTTCAAATCCCGGCGCCGAAGAAAATTTTTCTCCGTTCCATTACTCTTTCATCGTATGATGACGCAGAATATCTGCATGGAAATATCATGTGTACTTCGGTACATTAAAATAATATATATGATATGCGTAAATCACCTCGTGATTTAAGACGGCGCTTATTCCGTCGGATCCCGGCCAACTAGTCGCTCATAACGAGTGCACCTCAGCACATGTGTGGACTTCGGTCCTACGTTCATAGACATCTACGACGTAGTACAGAGGGAACCCAAGAGTTGGAACTTAAATTGAGACGATTCTGTCTGGCGCCGGGGTGGGTATCCGGTGTGGTTTAGTGGATAAAGCAACAGCACGTAGAGCTGATAACCCGGGTTCAAATCCCGGCGCCGGAGAGAATTTTTCTCCATTCCATTACTCTTTCATCATATAGTAGACTACGTTTGCTGGTTAATAGTTGTGTTATTACTTCTATATCCTCGAGTTTTATATCTCATTTTTCTATATCTTTTATAGAAATACGATTGTGTGCACTTCATTGCGGAATTTCCTGATTTCTTGTCGCATTCATTGTTGCTTCTCACATCACAGCCGTTTTCTCGTGTTCTTTTCTCCGTGGTGATGGATGCATTTCCTCCCGATAAGAAACACGCACTCACCACCCCAGATGATCACACCGGCAGGAGGAATGTAACTTATTAATCTCCCGGAAATTGGCAAAGACGCGGAATGGTGACTGACGTACATGTTTGGTTGTGACGTCATGTAAACCGTCTCTTTGCATCAACCCACGTCATCCCCCAATTCCTTGCAGAAAGGAGGAAAATTTACATAAGACCATGAGGTTTCTTTGAAATCAAGAGCAACGTGAAGTTACCGGATTCTGCAGACAGAATCAAATTTCCGTCCAGAAAGCGTGTATACCTCGGCCTAATTTACACATGACAAGGACTGCCTTTGAGGCAAGGAAAGCTTTGGATAACTTCGAAGGCGAAGTATTGGTTAATGGAACGGAATATAGCCCATACGTAGTTTCCCGTGTGTAACAAATGCGGCACAATCACGCAGTTGGAAAACCTTAACAGTTCCCTCAAAATTCGCAGTAATATCAAGCTGTAATACATAGATAGTTGCTCGAATGGCTAGGGTTCAGATTGCCACACCGAGGACCCAGGTTCAAATTCCTAGCGAATTTAAATAAGGTTTTTGACAGTTGAAATGTTTTATTAGGAAACTCCCTACTACAATTGAGGGGTGCTCTGCAATGACAAGATATATGTACACATACCTCAGTATAGTCGCCACCATTAGAAATACAAAACAAATGCACATATTTTGCTATTCCATCACATAGGTGGTGGTGAGTATGAAATGTCTTACTGCTTATGAAATGAAATGAAATGAAATGAAATGAAATGAAATGAAATGAAATGAAATAGCCTATTAGTGTCCCTTAGAAGGGCTAAGGCCTCCTGCAAGAGGGAAAGCTCTGGCTCCGTTTTGTTCACGTGTCGAGCTAGTCCACGTGGGCGGAGTTGTGTACTACACATCGGCAATTATGACTAAATATCAACACTTTGTCACTTAATTACAACTAAGATATTCAACACTTTTGTCATTTAGGATTGTACTCATTGCTGTTAGTCTGTTCTGTACGTTAGTTATCACATTAGAATATTATGACAGCTGCAACGGGGTTCGAATACGCGTCCAACAGGGCGCGCGACAGACGAGACGCTGGTACGGGGAGCATCTGCATGCTGAAGGGCAGAGGGGGTGTATTACGTCAACGCGACGAGGTGAGGTTGCGAGCGCAACTGCTACGTGCGGAGTGAAGGGGGGACGGACCCTCCCGACTCTTCCAGAAGTCCGTCGAAGTGGAGATATCCAGATAATTCGAGAGAGCTATCTCTGCACACCCGTAGAAATTTCTCGCAACTATGGTTTAGCTATAAAAGAAGAAACGCGAGCGAACTTAAGCAGTTTCAGTTTATTCAGCCAGTCAGTAAGCTAGCGTTGTGAACAGAGCAAGCCAGCCAGTCTTGTGTACCGGAGTTCGACTTGAGAGTGCGTCCGCAACTGTGTCAGCATCCGAAGGCCTGAGTTCGAGTGCAGTGGACCGCAGTTGGAGGGACCTGAGTTCGAGTGCAGTGGACCGCAGTTGGAGGGACCTGAGTTCGAGTACAGTGGACTGTCTCTGAAGGTCTGTGGTTCGAGATACTGTGAACTCGAGTGACTGAGCTAGAAGAACTGTGAACTGAGAACTGACAGTTCTGTGTTGTAAATAGTGCTTTGTGAATATTAGTTAAGATTAACAGTTCATTGTTGTTCGTAATAGTCCAAGTAAATTGTCATTGTCGTTTGTGGAGAGCAATAAAGAAAGCTGTGCTGCTGTGCGGAGAACAAATCCCATTGTTGACGGGAGTGAAGTTAAATTGTAGAAAGGAATTATTGTTGCTTTAAATAAAAGTTACATTGTTGAGTTGAAATAAATTTACAATATTTAGGCTTTGTAATTCAGGTGATTTCAGTTCCTACTCATTGGTCTACGTTTAATTCGCACTAAATTAACATATTAGGACATGTATCACTTTCTCCTTGGGATGCGTTGTCTCTACTCAACTAGCTGTCGTCCTAGCTCCTTCCATCCTCTCCTACATTGTGCTACTCTGCTCCAGTGTATTCCGATCTGCTGCCTGAAAGGGTCAGCCCATCTGACTCTCGGCCTTCCTGGTCTTCTCTTTCCTTGGTAGGGGTCCCAAGTAGTTGTTATTTGCGCCCATCTATTCCCCCGCAGCCTTACCACATGTCCTCCCCATCTCCATTTTATCCTTGCCGCTTCATGAACTATGTTCTTGGGGGATGTGATTTCTTGCAGCCTCTTGTTGTTAATCCTGTCCTTCAAAGATATGTCGAGTATTTTCCTCTCCATTCCTCTTTGGCATACTGCTAGGGTGTTACTGCTTAGGCACAGCTTATAATATGACTATATTATGTAGACAGTAGAGAGCTCTAGTGTCTGTACAAACGTTCAGACGTCACTGATGGGAGAAGACAATCAGTCGCTTTTCCAAGCTGCACATAGGTCAAAAGCACTAGATGCTGAATGTGATGAATCCGAGCTGGAATATTGACTGATGATATAAAATATTCCTTCTTAAAGTGATCAAATCAATGTGAAGAAAATGTTTTGGAAGCAACACTGTAACAATACTCATAAGGTGGTGCCATTGTTTTGGATTTATTTTGATTTTGAGAAGTCACATTTTTCCCCCCACTACCTAAGAGTACTGAGATATACCCTAGATCATATATGTAACAGATAACTCCTCGCTACGTTAAAATCGGCAGCACTTTGAAGCAGTGGCAGCTCGTGATAAAACATTATGTGTGTTCACAATTTTGTGGTTCCAAAATCGAAGAGAATTTGAAATCATATGTTTAGTCTAATATGAAATGTCATGATTCCAATGTTTCACTATAGAAAAAAAAACCGTATATAAATTCAAAACATATAATAATAATAATAATAATAATAATAATAATAATAATAATAATAATAATAATAATAATAATAATAATAATAATAATAATAATAATGAAACTCAGTCTTTTTATTTCCAATTTTTTTTTGGTAAGCCAGTTTACCCAGTTCTTTACTGTTCTAAATTACTTGAACAGAGTTCATTGTTTACATTTGTTAATAATGAATACATACCACGATCTCCTTATTTACAAACGCGTGTGCTCAGTAATATATTTTGATTCACAACACACTGATACACTATAGCCTATACCAGTACTGTAATCCCACTCGCATAGGTTACTATAAATACATGCCAGTAAATATTATTCTTAAATATTATACACTGCCATACAGATACTTAAATTCATACCACCACCACAGTCAGCCAGCACGTGTTTGAAAGCCAAGCTATGCTATTATGCCGACACTGAAGTATACTAATTCACAAACTACACTCTCGTAGCAGCACTGTACACGTAAGTAAACGTTCCTACAGTCAGATGCTGACATCTACAGGCTATTAAATTTCCTCCTCTAGATATAGCACGTGAACGATAGGCATCGATGGACCTGACATCTGTAGGATAGATAGTCATCATGTTCACTTAACGCTTTGTGCTCTTGACGAGTCATAAGCGACCAGCTAAAGAATTTTCTCCCGCGCATGCGTGAAATTCCTGTAACCAACTCGAAAAGAGCACGGCTTGTACTTGAACGCATGTTGCCAAGTTTACATAAGAAGTTTATGCAAGATGCGGGAAGTTTAAAATACTCGATTCTGATATTATACATCCCCACTACGTCAATACGGTATCAAATAATAAAACTAGTCGTGCATTAATGGAAACAAGGTGTTCACGTGCTCTTGTGCTCTTATTAACGCACCGCCACTGCTTTGAAGAGAACAACCGCCAGGATCGCCACCTGTCCGCCGTAAACGAACACGAGATGGCAGCACAGTCGCTAATGCAATTCAAATGGGAATTATGACGTGACTCCTTATGTAACAACTAGATGGCAGCGTAGTAAACCTGACAAAAGTTGTTAACCTCAAAGCCTATAACCCCGACATATCTGTTACATATGTGATCTAGGGATATACATACAAGAAAATAAACAAGTTCTGTTTTCTTCTATCGTGTATTGTGTTACGATCCCAGAGGCGGTAGAAGGCAAGCGCAGACTTAGTCGAATGTAAAAAAGAAGAATATAAGTAATTATATACAGTATAACGGTAATTAATTTCTCTGAAAGCACCATTATTCTTTGTGACAAAATATACGATTTCATTTGTTAGTCACAGTGTGTATAAGCGTGATGGACTAATTTCTGGTGTTTTGTTTCAGAGGGAATCTGATTTTCAGAATGTGTACGTAAAGTGGTACATCTTGAACTAAAAGAAATCAAAGTCCTCTTAAACCATAAAGTAAATATTCTTCATCATATCATCATTGAAAGAATGGTTATTGAAATTGTGTAAATAGATTGAAACCTCTCATTTACGGACATCGAAGGGACGTAACAATCTGTCCGCATCTGGGAGGTGTCCTTTATTGGGAGGGAAGCTCCCCAATCTAACAGTAAATTTATAATATGCATTATGTATCCCTTCACTCTTTAAATTAAATGTATTACTGCAGGTTAATTCTAAATACAGTACACTGCAATAAATTCTTTGCAACTTTGAACTACAGTAGATAAGACCGAAATAGTAATAGGTATACGTTACAAGAGCGGTATGTTCACGTTTTCATTTTCGAGGAAAAGATTGAAAAAGCGAAACGTAGTTGAGCTTTTTTAATTTCCGAGAACATGAAAACAAACATACCGCTCGTGTATCGTACATTATTTTGTGCGAAGATCGTTTATTACATACCTGAAAGACGAATTTCTAATTTGTTGCAATGAAATCTCCATGTTGGTTTCTGTTCAATGACGGCAACTTCGGAAAACCAAAATATCTTCCTTCAACATTGTTTTCTGTGTTTACTATACTCCAGTAGGCCGTAATATACGTCTGTTTTTTTTTCCCCCAGTCTATAAATGCGAACTTAAAACAAACGGTAAGGTTATGTAATGATTTATTTTTCATTTTAATATTTTAACAATATTATTTATATAGCATATTGCAGTAATAACATCCGCACCTGGAATCTTGTTGATTTTTTCACGGCTTCCTTAATGTTACTTGTATTAGGAATGCAATAAGTTTCGTGGAGTAGTAGACTTTACTTAATTTTTGCAAATATTTAAAAACAATAATTAACATTGCAATTTAGGTGAAATTGCAGTGGTAAGTTTCCAATTTATAATTATTAATATGTTAAACGTCTCTAAAAATAATATGTTAAAAACCTAAAGCAGTAAAATGAATGTGGCGCTTAAGCGGTAAGCAGAGGGAAATTGTTATGTGTGTTACGTTGGGAATACTGAATGTGGTATTTCACACTTACCGCGTATTGGTTCTGTGCGGAAAACAAGCAAATACGCACGATCTCGCACAAAAGGAAAATACAGTACTGTGCCATGCAATTTTATTCTCGGTCTACAGTTATGCAGTACTGTAATTTACAGTTTTAAACTTAATTTTTACGTTCAGGTGCCATGTCTCTCGAAACAGAACAACTGATTGAAGTGAAGAGAATAATCCTACTAACCCTATCATGTGTCGAATACAATTTCACTATCGTGGAAACTTTGGACCCATCAGACAGGTTAAATTTTATGACTGTGTTTATCCACCCGCTTCCAGCTAACAAGGGGTAGCCGGCTGGGCTATTGGTAGCCTACGAAAAACGTATTGTCTTCTTTCATGTTAAGGAATTTCTGTACAGTTCTCAAAACTAAATTTTCCATTTCTATAAAACATTAGGTTTCGAAATCCAAGTTCTGTCCGCAGTCAGGAGGTAAAGCAAGCTTTAGGAGTGTGAAACAGCTGTCCGTGTCCGTGTCCGTGTCCGTGTCCGTGTCCGTGTCCGTGTCCGTGTCCGTGTCCGTGTCCGTGTCTGAGAGTGTCCGTAAACAAGAGTTAAACTTAACATTATTTCTATATTATTTCAGTTGGGAGATAAAAATCTGTCCGTATATGACAGGGTCGGGCATAAGAGCGGCTCCATTTGGTCGGCCAGAGCTGCTCTCGCTCCGCAAGGCAAGCCGGAGCAGAACGCTCACGCAGTGGCGGACTCGCATTACAGCTACCTTCCCTGCATTAACGTAACAAGAGCCACGGTTGTTCTAGTCATTCAGTCTGTCAGTACATAATAGTTTATAAGGATATTACATCAATCCATTGTACATTACAGACTTTATAACACTCTTATTAATTTAATGGAATAAACTTCGCTCTATGCACACACACAAATCATTAGGCTTATTTACATAACCCATACGCACGTACTGCAACCTCATCACCACGGTTCTACGAGACAGGCGTATGGCTTCCACTTCCCCTACTTGCTGTGGACAGAGATCTTCTACCAATATAATTAAACATCGCTTGATGAAGTTACCTTCGTTGAATGTTTTCAATTCCATTGCAATTTCATGGCAAATTGTGTAGCTAATTCTCATAGCCGATTCACTAAGTGCATTATTGTCATCCTGTTAATATAAAATATAATATAATATAATATAATATAATATAATATAATATAATATAATATAATATAATATAATATAATATAATATGATATGATATGATATGATATGATATGATATATGATATGATATGATATGATATGATATGATATGATATGATATGATATGATATGATATGATATGATATATGATATGGTATGGTATGATATATGACCATAAATTAATACAACTAAAAAAAATGTTTCTCAGGTACATTACATTAGAGTATTTATTCGATATTTATATTGCATTATAAGTCATTATAGTACATTTAGTAATATATAATTTTAAATTATACAAATATTATGATATATCATAGTATAGTATATTACAGTTCATGATTAGATATATAGGCCTAATATATGATATATCATGAACTGTAATATACTATACTATGATATATCATAATACTTGTGTAATTTAAAATTATATATTACTAACTGTATAATAACCTATAATGCAATGTAAATATCAAATAGATACTCTAATATAATGTACCTGAGAAACATTGTCTTTAAGTTGTTGTATTAATTTATGGCGTTCATTACCAACATATTTGTCTTATTCAGTAGCATGTTGTAAAGAATAATGTCGTTGGATATTGAACTTCTTAATCAGTTGGAGTGTTTTATGCCAAATTAAACACTTTGCTAATCCACTGCTCTCTACCAAAAATAACTCCTCCTCCCATGATACATTAAAAGCATTGGGAGTAGCGGGCCGCTTTAGTGTATGAGCGGAAGCTCCGTCTTCAAAGTTCGCCATCATACTGCAGAGTCACCACTGCACCGACACTGAATGACGTACAGTATGCATACGTCAGAGCGCTCGCTAGACCCGCTCTTTAAAGCACACAGCGCTCATTTCTCAGAATCACGTAATGTGCCCAGCCCTGGTATATGAGGAGTGTTCGTATTTTGGGGGTGTCCGTAAGGAGAGGTTTCACTGTACCACAGTTTGTGTAGGACAACTCATACCATGACTTGAAACAGAATCGTTCTCAAGAAAGGGAGAACTTGCCACCTGTTGGTATTCCACCATTGAAAATATCGTACCACTCAAACTTGAATCTACGTTTCCTACTGGCAGGCATTGAACAACGAAAATTACCCACGAATGAAGTCATTTAACAAAAGGGAGCGAGGGCATGGATTTATCTCAGTACGGTGTGGACTTCGCCCTGGAGAACGATCGCTGGCTTCGTAATAATTGCATGGCGGAAACATTCTTCACTAAAGAGTTCGTGCTATCATATTAAAAGCCACACAATAATGGATGGTGAATGTAGCCATGTTACAAATCATATTGAGATTCAAATCTTGTCGGTATGGAGGTGGAGTACAAGAAGGCTGTGCGGCACGCCTCTCACAAATTCCGAGGAATTTATAACCATCAGAGACTTCATTTTTAGAAACTGAATTACTGCATACTGCTTTGTAAGAAGGTAAAGAGGAAATGTAAAGAAAAAAAAGAAAGGAAGAAATAAAGAAAGAAAGAAGGAAAGAAGGAAATAAGGAAAGAAAGAAAGAAGGAAAAAAGAAAGAAAGAAGGAAAAAAGAAAGAAAGAAGGAAAGAAAGAAAGAAAGAAGGAAAGAAAGAAAGAAAGAAAGAAGGAAAGAAAGAAGAAAAGAAATAAAGAAAGAAAGAAGGAAAGAAGGAAAGAAAGAAGGAAAGAAGGAAAGAAAGAAAGAAAGAAAGAAGGAAAGAAAGAAAGAAGGAAAGAAAGAAAGAAAGAAGGAAAGAAAGAAAGAAGGAAAGAAAGAAGGAAGGAAAGAAAGAAAGAAAGAAGGAAAGAAAGAAGGAAAGAAAGAAGGAAGGAAAGAAAGAAGGAAAGAAAGAAGGAAGGAAGGAAAGAAGGAAGGAAAGAAGGAAGGAAAGAAAGAAAGAAGGAAAGAAATAAAGAAAGAAAGAAAGAAAGAAGGAAAGAAAGAAAGAAGGAAAGAAAGAAAGAAGGAAGAAAGAAAGAAGGAAAGAAAGAAAGAAGGAAAGAAACAAAGAAGGAAAGAAGGAAAGAAATAAGGAAAGAAAGAAAGAAAGAAAGAAATAAGGAAAGAAAGAAAGAAAGAAGGAAAGAAAGGAAGAAAGAAAGAAGAAAAGAAAGAAGGAAAAAAGAAAGAAAGAAGGAAAGAAAGAAAGAAAGAAGGAAAGAAAGAAAGAAAGATAGAAGGAAAGAAAGAAAGAAGGAAAGAAAGAAACAAACAAACAAAGGAAAAAGAAAGAAAATTGAAAGCAAAATGGAAATCAGAATGGAAGAAAAGAAGAAATGAAAAGAAATAAAAACAATAATAATAATAATATAGGAACAACTGGATAATACCCACGGCAGAGCAATGTCGGTAGTCGACGTTACTCGCTGGCCACTAGTCACCGGGCCGTACCGAGCCGTGTCAAACAGAAGACAATCGAAATGGTGGTAGTAAAATTCGCGACTAGGCCTATATTCTTAAATAAACCACTCCATTAGTCAAGTGCAAGATTTATGCAGAACAAAGACGTTGTTTTGAATGCACTAAAAGAAAATGCTTATGTAGTAAGATCTTAAAGTAGGTTATGACAACGAAATGAAGAGGGAAAAAGATGTGTTTCACGGAATATCATTTAAATAATGGAAAGTAAATTTCCGATTAACGTTCACCAAAGCATTAAGTACATAATTATGACCGCGTTGCAGTTTTATTTGTGGCCTAGACAAAATACCTAGCCTTTTACGAAAAAAAAAAAAAAAAAACTTTTAGGCACCATGAAATTATTCACCGCTTTAATTATATTACCGTCTATCAATATTATGAAACAAAAACTGTCATAAAGGCCATGACCGACTAGAAACATCGATACCGAAGAGATAAATCCATTTGGCCGTGATGAAACAAAAGAAAATGCGAGAGATATTTTAGTTCGAGATAAAATGGACACACAATTTTTATGACCATAGTGTTAGTAACTGGAGATCGCTTGTAAGATCTTTCTTAATCTTCTATGTAGAAATGTCGTCCAAGTAAATTAGTGGTCCAGGGAAAAAATCATTGCAATAGATGAGAGTAACAGTGATGCTATCTCTCAGTAATGTTCAGAACGAAGGAGGTAGAGAGAAAAAGAAACAAATTTCTCCTTCTAACGACACCACAGACCAAAGTCATGATCTTATGTTGGCAACATTGTGTATGTAGTTAAATTTGGTGGTAAACGTAACGGCACGGTTCAAAGCTACCGTGGTAATTCTTCAGTATAGCGAAAATATATCTTGATTACACAACTTTTAACACTATATCACTTCGGAATAAGTATTAAGGTACCTGGAGGTATTAAGGCCCAGCATGTTATAAGGCCCACTACCTAGTTTTGCCATTAGTTATACACTTTTTACAAAGGAGAGCAACAGCTCTTAAGACCTCTTCTCGCATTCAAATGAGGTATAAAGAAATTAGATTCTCGTTCTTGTTTGTAGCTGACTGTTGGCAACTGTGATTATTTCTGCTTTCATTATAGAATTTTGCAAAATTTAAGTTGATATTTAATCGTTTTACTGTGTGTTATTAATATAATATTAAATGCATGTTATTGTGTAAACATGAAGGAGTTTGGGCTACCGTGAAACTTTCGCTAATGAGCATATGAACACTCCATAAATTAAAATTGGGGCCAAGTAACAGAGCAGGAAATAAGGCCTATGAAATAAATACGTGGAAACGCCCACAAGTTCATAGAAGTCTCTGAACTATAAAGTTCGAACTCTGAAGCACAATTTTTGCAAGATATAGGATCTGAATATACAAGAAATTGCGTGGCGTATAACCTGTAGGTGATAGTCTGCGAAGAAAGAGTCATATAAATGTAATAATAAAAATTGCTAACATTTATTGCATTGATGTTTTATATTCCCGCACAATATTTATGTCTTATAGTTTATTATTAGATATACAATGTCTTACCTCCTGAACGCACCAATGTCTGAGGAAGATGGTTGTGTTGAGTGAAGTTGGAAGTTGACCCCAACAAAACTGCTAGGATTCCTCAGGTAGTCAGAAGTTGCTGGACCTGCAAAAAGTTTAAAATTGGTTGGTAAGCTAGTCGTGCAATATTATCTCATTTATTACTAGCTTAAGATAAGGTTTATTCTGAAGTGAAGCTACAATACAAGAATGAATACAGTCAACTCTATCACAATAAGATAACAAATATAAACACATTTCTGATGAAGGCAGTTAATAAATGTTCACTGTTCCAGTGTTATATAGTTCCTTGTATTAATAAATGAATAAAATTCGTTATACAGGGTGTTTCAAAAATACGGGGCATAATTTCAGGTATGTATTTCCCACATGTAGACAATCAAAATAGTTCATTACAACATGTGTCCGGAAATGCTTCATTTCCGAGTTATGGCCTTCATAACATTGAAATTCACCGGAACGTTTTTCTTTCCGCAGGTCGTTGTCATTACAGAAGATGTTCAAAATGTCCACCTCCTGCTTGAATACAGACCTCACATCGATGTCTCATTGACCTGCGAACACGATCCCAAACTCCAGGAGTATTGCATATCCTCAGAACATGCCAAAATTCGATTCCGAAGGGATTCCAAATCAGGCACCGGAGACGAATAAACCAATGATTTTAAATGGCCCCACAAGTAGAAATCGAGAGGGTTCAGATCAGGTGAGCGTGGAGGCCAAGCATTTGGGCCACCTCTACCTATCCATCGATCAGGAAACCTTCGATCCAAGTACCGGCGAGCCGTACGACTGAAGTGTGTAGGAGCGCCATCATGCAAGAAGTGAATGTGTTGACGATTGATCAGTGGAGTGTCTTCTAAAACATGAGGTACCGGTATGGTGTTTTCCAGGAAGTTTGTGTACGCCTGCCCCGTAAGTCTGTTTACAAGTACTGTACATGGGGTCCAACTAATCGATCACCAATGATACCGGCCCACATGTTGAGGGAGAACCGCACCTGGTGATGAGATGGAACAGTTGCACGTGGGTTTTCATACGCCCATACATGCTGATTGTGAAAATTTGTTATGCCATCTCGTGTGAACTGTGCTTCATCTGTAAATAATACTAAGGCAGGAAAGTTCGGATTTACACCACACTGCTGCAAGAACTACTGCAGGATAATCTGCTGGTGACAGGACCTATACACGTTGCAAATGATAAGGATACAATTGATATTCTTTCAACAGTCTCCAGACAGTCGTATGAGGAACATTGACTTGCAACGCTACTCTTCGTGTGCTGATAGAAGGAGTCATGTCCACAGCCTCCAGAATCTCCTCCTGTACTTCTGGAGTTGTAGATCTTGGTCGTCCCCTTCCCAAACCAGGAGAGTTAAAGTTTCCATACTCGCACAGACGGTAATGGAGACGTACGAATGTCTTCCGATCTGGACATTGTCGCTGTGGGTACCTCTGCTGGTACAAACGACGAGCCAGCGCAGCATTGCCGTCCGCCTTACCGTACATGAAGTGTATCTCTGCCAGCTCTTGATTTGAATACATGTCGCACAGTCTAACGCCTACACAACACTGAATGTAACCTTCGCCTCGGAATGAACTGTCAGAGTGCCCTCTTAATGTCTCCTTTGACGGCAACGACCTGCGGAAAGAAAAACTTTCCGGTGAATTTCAATGTTGTGAAGGCCATAACTCGGAAATAAAGCATTTCCGGACACATGTTGTAATGAACTATTTTGATTGTCTACATGTGGGAAATAGAGACCTGAAATTATGCCCCGTATTTTTGAAACATTCTGTATATGTATTGAATACATGTGAACTATCTATTTTTAGAAGTTATCATCGATCAATCGATGATACATTGTTATAACATTTGGCGCAGACTTGGTACAAGAGCTTATACAATATTTTACATTATACGTGCATTAGAAACAACATTTTAAATACTCAGAAAACATTATGAAAACTGCAACAGTGAAATTTGTGCAGTGCTTAAATATCAAACGATGTGTAATAATGACTCTGGATCACTTTGAAGCAATGGGAGCAATAAATATTATAAGGATGATGACTGGTAAGTGAAATTAGTTATAATATTTCGAATATAATATTTCGAATTTACAGTTGTTGGAGTCCGGATTTTTATGGAATTACATTATAAATTACTAATTACTAATTATTTCATTCCTAATTATATCGTCGGTTTACAAGGAAAACGCATGAAGTCAAAAACATTACTTCGGAATATGTATGATAAGACTTTGTGTTAAATTCTGACGTCCCTCGTTTACATGTTTCGACCTATTTATGGATCAGCTTCAAAACTGGTCATTGTTGGTCTTGGCGCCACTTGTTCTGTTTCATGTGAAACACACCCCAACGAAATTCTCAACACACAACTCAATTTCAAAACACACACACTATTTGACTCTACATTATACCATACGAACGCACCCTCACAGGAAACAGAACAGGAGGCACCAAGACCAACAATGATCAGTTCTGAAGATGACCCATAAATAGGTCGAAACATGTAAACAAGGTACGTTAGAATTTAACACAAGAAAGTCTTATCATACATATTCCAAAGTGATACAGTGTTAAAAGTTGAGTAAATCCAGCAAAAATATTACCTTTGAGAACAAGGAGTCCTGTAATCTCTTGACAAAAACGAATCCTCAAAATATTATTTTTAGTAAGTTATTCCTCTTTATGAGTAATTCTAAGTATGTACACTATATACGTCATTTTCTCAGAAGTAATATTTTTGACAATGTGTTTTGCTTGTAAACTGACGATATATTCGTTTGATATCACATATTTAGACCTACTTACATAATAGGGCATCCGAAAAGTAATGACAACATAGTTACTGTATCACATTAAATTTATTACTTTTGACATTACATACTTCATATATAGTCTCCTACCATGACAACAATACGTTGCCAAATTCTTGGAAGACGACGAACTCCATCTGCAGGAGTATTTCTTGATATCTCTCTCACTGATCAATCTAAAGCCCTTCGGATGTCAACTCTTGATTGAAAGCCAATGCCTCGCTTCCACCCACCTTTCAATAGTTCAGTATGGTAGGACTTCTCTCTCACAGGCTTCTTGTAATGCCCTAAAGCACTGAGTTGCACGTTTTTCTTTCGCAACTTGGATTTTTATGAAGTACCTTTGTTCGTATCTTTGGCGCTTTATTGTTTACTACAAATCAGAAAGAGCCACTGTATTTTCAAAATATGGCTATTTCGAGACTTTCAATATTGCAAAATTTATGAAATAATCGATGCTCTATTACGTAGTACAAGATTTTAATGGAGCACTTATTTACAGCAGTGTTGCCATGACTTATCGAATGCCCTAGTATTTCAATAGGCCTATATTTAACTACATATTTATATACATGTTTCTCAATTTGATATTTTCCAGTTTCAAATAATGACTCTCTAGGAAAAGAAATGTCAGAAGGAAGTGAAATAGGGAGAGGAGTACGACAAGGATGCCCTTTATGACCTACTCTGCTCAACATCTATTTGGAGGATTTAGTAAAAAACTGTTTTCAGAATATGGGAGGAGTGATAGTAGGAGGAAGGAGAATAAAGTGCATAAGACTTGCTGATAATATGGCGTTGTTATCAGAAGAGGAGATGATACTAAGGGATATGCTACTGGACCTAAATGACAGCTGTGAGTAGTATCGAATAAGAAGAAGACCATGGTCATAGGAAGGAAAATAAAGAAAGTAAACTTGCGAATTCTAAATGAGGCAATAGAGCAAGTGGACAGCTTCAGATACTTGGGGTGTACTATAAGCAGTAACTTGAACTGCGAATAGAAAGTCAAAAGGAGAATAGCAATGGCAAAGGAAACTTTTAATAGAAAAAGGAGCATCTTCTGCCTGGAAAAATAACTAAGAAAGAGACTAGTGAAGTGCTTTGTGTGAAGTGTAGCATGGGGCAGAAACATGGACATTACGACGAAGTGAAGAGAAGCTACTAGAATCATTTGAAATGTGGATATGGAGAAGGATGGAGCGTGTGAAATGAATTACAGAATAAGAAACGAAGCTGCGTTGGAAACAGTGGGTGAAGAAAGAATGATGCTGAAACTGATCAGGAAGAGGAAAAGGAATTGGCTGGGTCATTAGTTTAGAAGAAACTGTCTTTTGGTGAACGGGAGAAGATTTCGTGTCAGAAGAAGATATCAGGTGATAGACAACATTAAGATAAATATAGATCAGTGTTTCTCAAACTTTTTTTAAGTGCGGACCACTTTTCCAAGTCAGAGCAGTTCCGGGGACCACCTTACTCTTGTTCCCTTCGAAAGCAAATTTATCATATTTGTAGCATATTTTAATACCGTATAGTTATATTTAAAAAAATTAATTAATTAAAATGAATTTAATTCAATTAATTTTATATTAGTATTAACTAATTAAGTTAATGTTAATAGAAGAAAATTCATTTTGTTTTTTCATAATTCAAGGTATTAGAGTTTGGATAATCTTTAACTACCAGTAATTAACTTACTTACTGGCTTTTAAGGAACCCGTAGGTTCATTGATGCCCTCACATAAGCCCGCCATTGGTCCCTATCCTGAGCAAGATTAATCCAGTCTCTACCATCATATCCTATCTCCCTCAAATCCATTTTTATATTATCCTCCCATCTACGTCTCGGCCTCCCCAAAGGTCTTTTTCCCTCCGGCCTCCCAACTAACACTCTATATGCATTTCTGGATTCGCCCATACGTGCTACATGCCCTGCCCATCTCAAACGTCTGGATTTTATGTTCTTAATTATGTCAGGTGAAGTATACAATGCGTGCAGCTCTGCGTTGTGTAACTTTCTCCATTCTCCTGTAACTTCATCCCTCTTAGCCCCAAATATTTTCCTAAGAACCTTATTCTCAAACACCCTTAATCTCTGTTCCTCTCTCAAAGTGAGAGTCCAAGTTTCACAACCATACAGAACAACCGGTAATATAACTGTTTTATAAATTCTAACTTTCAGACTTTTTGACAGAAGACTAGATGACAAAAGCTTCTCAACCGAATAATAACAGGCATTTCCCATATTTATTCTGCGTTTAATTTCCTCCCGTGTGTCATTTAGATTTGTTACTGTTGCTCCAAGATATTTGAATTTTTCCACCTCTTCGAAGGATAAATCGACAATTTTTATATTTCCATTTCGTACAATATTCTGGTCACGAGACATAATCATATACTTATTCTTTTCGGGATTTACTTCCAACCCTATCGCTCTACTTGCTTCAAGAAGAATTTCCGCGTTTTCCCTAATTGTTTGTGGATTTTCTCCTAACATATTCACGTCATCCCCATGGACAAGAAGCTGATGTAACCCGTTCAATTCCAAACCCTCTGTGTTATCCAGGACTTTCCTAATGGCATACTCTAGAGCGAAGTTAAAAAGTAAAGGTGATAGTGCATCTCCTTGCTTTAGCCCGCAGCAGTAATTAACTAAAAAAATAAATAAATGTTGGTATTCGCATTAATGAGATGGCTGAGCCTGCCGATTCTTGCACAGTTCTATATTTGGACGTACGCTGGTAAGCTTAAGTCTGAGATCGTCACATACTCGAGTCGATATCGGTAGCCTACTTTGTTTTTATTAGAGTTAGTGATGAAAACCCTTTCTCACATAGATATGTAGAAGCAAACTAAATTATTATCTCTAAAGCACCATTGTACAGTTCACTATATTCTCTTTTCACTTGTGATGAGGTCCAGAAATTAACCACACCTTCCGCTTCGAATTTCATTTTAAGTCCGATGTCATTCGAGAGTTCAATTAACTGTTCTCTTTCACTCAATGAAAGTTTGTTATTTTCAATATCGCAATGAAAGTGATCACGAACCCATGAAAATTCGTCATATTTACTTGGAAAATAAGTTTAAAATTGTGACTTCAGAGTTGTATTATTGGTGTACGACATATAGTACGGTACGTGACCATTTCAATGTGTAGACTGGGTGTCGGCAAAACTATTAAGAAAGTCATAAATACATGAAAAGATTCGGTACTTTTATCCTCAGTTATCAATTCGGGTGGTCCCTGTCTGGGTTACAGGAGCCAGATGTGCTATAGTGTGATGCGCAATTCGTTTGAATTTTATTTTTTCTTCTGTCTTTTTTGAAGGACCACAAGGGCAGACTTCAGGACCACAGTTGGTCCGTGATCCATAGTTTGAGAAACGCTGATATAGATCATATGAAGAGACAAAGAGGAAGGCAGAAAATAGGAAAGACTGCAGAATGCTGGGTTTGCAGTGAAAGACCTGCCCTTGGGCAGAACACTATGAATGAAAGAATAAATTGATTTTTATAAATTGGCAATTAAACAATCTCAAGAGTAGCCTATAATACAGTAGAGCAGCCGTGGCGAAAATGTGACTCGCGAACACATTGTGGCTCGCAACGATAGCTATGCATTTCTTTTGCTTCCTACCTCCCCCAATCCACACCCTCTCACTCACTGGATTCAAACTACATTCCATTTGTATTTGTCTCTGACCTGCGAGTGGCATATCGTCGAAATATCTCTCTCGAAACCATGTACCTCTACAAAAACGAAAGTTTCAAGTAGGATGAGAGGACGCTTTTTTTTCTGACAATATGATGAGAATATTAAATGTATGATTTGTTCACAAGTATTACGAGGTAACGGCTGTATAACATAAAACGGCATTATACTACATGTCACTTTATTATTATTATTATTATTATTATTATTATTATTATTATTATTATTATTATTATTATGCCTATCTCTGTATGTCAACTCTTTTTTCAGCAGATGTACGAATAATGCAGTTAGATCTTCAATTTAAACTCACTGATTTACTACGTGATGTCAAATGAAAGCTAGATGTAAGGACTTGACAAATGTTGAACTTTCAAATCTTTGCCAAAAAATAAATATCCGAAGCTTCGTTCTTTCGCTTGCTCTGTTGAAGCCATGTTCGCTACAACTTATGTTTGTGAAAAATTATTTTCAACATTGAAAAATAGTATAAACCAAATTGAGATCACGACTGACAGACAAATACCTTCGTGATCAACTACGACTGGCAGTAAGTGACATAATTCCTGATTTTGAAACTGTGTCGCAGACATTCTGAAGACAGTTAATTTTAGGTTGTGATAATGTGTCCTATGTCTTATTCATTTCTTTTTTCGTTACACGTACTACACTTTAGTTTGTAATCTTATACTGTATAAAATTATATTTAAGTGCTTGACGTTAGGAAAATGAAAATCCGTTAATAAGTCAGACAGTTGCTTCACTTCCCCTTCGGGTGTCCGCCTCCCTCCATAGATGCTATGCACATTGCAGGTTACATAGTGGCTCGGCGCACGATCACATTTTCGCCACGGCTGCAGTAGTGCATATAGTCAGCTAGATAGTTATAATGATGCATACACACATCGATTTAGGACTAATGAATACAAAAACTGTTGTCATTGACAACCGCCCATCGTACACCAATTGTTTAGGCAACGGCGTGTTAAACGTATTTCAATTTGTGCGATCTATGTTCTTATTTCTGCCGCCGCAATCCGGGACTTCATATGGGGTCATTTTCGTTCCCCGCCCCTCCACGAGCGGCGCCACAGTATCACAGACTTAACGACAGCAGCGCTCGTTGGGTGGGGGGGTTCTTTTTCTCTTATGACCGTTTTTGCTGGTTGCCATGCTAATTTGCTGCCGCAACCACAATGCCTGCGAGCCATTAAGTGCAAATATTAATTAGGTGCTGTTGAATGATCAGTGCTAAATGCTTAATATTAGCATATGGGATTTAACTCTGCTGTGGTAATGGGCTTATAGCACTGCCTCTGTGATACAGACAGGGCTGGAAAATTCCTTCTGCGAAACGAGGAACCTTATTACTGTGAAAACAAATTACGGGATTTTATGCAGACTTGTTACACAACGTAGCTAATATGAGTATACAAGAAATATAATTCCGGTTAGGGCACACAGTTTTACACGACTAGTAAAGTAAAGGGAAGCTTTTACAAGAGCCATTGGATATATATCTCCCTCTCTCCCTCCCTCTCTCTCTCTCTCTCTCTCTCTCTCTCTCTCTCTCTCTCTCTCTCTCTCTCTCTCTCACAACCTGAGACGATAAAAAAATCTGTCGGCAAATTGTAGAAGAGGGTAACGTCGATCAAATTTTTTCAATTTTTTAGGCTAATGATATTGAGGTTATGCAATGGAGCGAATTTCCTCAGAAAATAGCATTTTGTCGTCATATCCTTCACTTACGAAGACACGTTACAAAAATTGAATTGTAATCTATAAAAAAACTGTTTTTTTTTATTTCACTTGTGATCGAAGTTACCTGCTTAAATAGGGTAAAGTCGATCACCATTGAATTTTTAGTTTAAGATCGATTTTAAAATATTGCGGAGTAAAGTCGATCTCTCTCTCTCTCTCTCTCTCTCTCACACACACACACAACCTCAGACGATAAAAAAAATCTGTCGGCAAATTGTAGAAGAGGGTAACGTCGATCAAATTTTTTTTCAATTTTTTAGGCTAATGATATTGAGGTTATGCAATGGAGCGAATTTCCTCAGAAAATAGCATTTTGTCGTCATATCCTTCACTTACGAAGACACGTTACAAAAATTGAATTGTAATCTATAAACAAACTGTTTTTTTTTATTTCACTTGTGATCGAAGTTACCTGCTTAAATAGGGTAAAGTCGATCACCATTGAATTTTTAGTTTAAGATCGATTTTAAAATATTGCGGAGTAAAGTCGATCACTCTCTCTCTCTCTCTCTCTCTCTCTCTCTCACACACACAACCTCAGACGATAAAAAAATCTGTCGGCAAATTGTAGAAGAGGGTAATGTCGATCAAATTTTTTTCAATTTTTTTAGGCTAATGATATTGAGGTTATACAATGGAGCGAATTTCCTCAGAAAATAGCATTTTGTCGTCATATCCTTCACTTACGAAGACACGTTACAAAAATTGAATTATAATCTATAAAAAAACTGTTTTTTTTATTTGACTTGTGATCGAAGTTACCTGCTTAAATAGGGTAAAGTCGATCACCATTGAATTTTTAGTTTAAGATCGATTTTAAAATATTGCGGAGTAAAGTCGATCACTGTTTACGTTTTTAAAAAACAAATTAAGTGTATTACATATATTTTATTTGTTATAAGGGGTGTAAAAACAATAATAATCTTCAATATATGCCTATAGTATTATATAGTGTATCTTTTGTTACTGTGATCATACTATTCGATATAATAAGGCCTATAGGTCTTCACTGTACAATTGTGACTGATTGCCAACTTATAAAACATAAAAACACATTTTAATACTTCACATACCAACAAACAAAGATTTAAGACTTCAAAATTTACATTTAAATACCACCCTTCAATTATAATCTAAAATGCAATTCAACATTGCTTAGGTTTATATCAGATGTTATTTGAAATCTTCCCCTCCTCATGTCACTTTAGAAACTACGTTGTTCCCGTAGTCAGGTACAGAGGGGTGTACAAAATATGTTCCTTTGGCAGTGCTTCTCTTACGCAAGAAATTCACCATAATTTCGTCTTCCTCTTTCCCCACTATCCCATCAATATAAGCTATACTATGACACTTTTCTGTTTATAAGTGTTAGTTGGAGGTATTTCGGTGAACAATTTATTGTTCCTGCTGGTCCTATCTGTTCCGAGTAGGTCGATGGCATGATCGACTTAACCCTACAAAGGTACAAGTTTTCTTGAAATAATAAATTTCAATACTAACATTTACGAACTGCAAAACTATTATTTCAGGATACGATCTCAACGAAAAGTACTTGCGTATACTTCCTGTCTCCTTTCACTGCTGACTATAATTTAGAGTTTGTAAGACTTTGTTTTCATTCAATAGAAAAAGTTGAAAATAACCATTTTCCCTTCAACGGTAATTACAATGTGTTCCCATTGTTGGCATTCGCAGGCTTTTAGTTGTCCGTCTCGCTTACATTTACAATGTAAGGCAATGAAGTAAGCATAATAAAATTTTAACAAGTAACTGAGAAAATCTATAATTTTCAATAAAAATCGGAAATGATCGATTTTACACCCACTGATTGACTTTACCCACTTCTACGGTACCGTTTGTTTGTTTGTTTTTTTTTTAACAGTAGAACCCCGATTATCGGTCACCCTATTAACCGATCGGTGGACTTCCTCTCTCGCTCCCCCCTTTTTTCCTGAAGAACAAAATATGAAGTCCTGTAGATTGTTATAGAGAATATATGGGGGCTGTTCCCATCATCTATTTATAAATGTTTTCTTGAGAATTAGTAATTAATTAGTTCCTTTTAATTAATGGAACACAATTTCATTTTATGCAGACCTATTACTGTAAAAACAAATTACGGGATTTTATGCAGACTTGTTACACAATGTAGCTAATATGAGTATACAAGAAATATAGTTCCGGTTAAGGCACACAGTTTTACACTAGTAAAGTCAAGGGAAGCTTTTACAAGCGCCATTGGCTGCTCTCTGTCTCACACAACCTCAGACAATAAAAAAATCTGTCGGTAAATTGTAGAAGAGGGTAAAGTCGATCAAATGTTTTCAATTTTTTAATGATATTGAGGTTATGCAATGGAGCGAAGTTCCTCAGAAAATAGCATTTTGTCGTCATATCCTTCACTTACGAAGACACGTTACAAAAATTGAATTATAATCTATAAAAAACTGTTTTTTTTAATTCACTTGTGATCGAAGTTACCTGCTTAAATAGGGTAAAGACGATCACCATTGAATTTTTATTTTAAGATCGATTTTAAAATATTGCTGAGTATGTTGCCTGTTTTTCAATATTATCGACTTTCTTCTTTCCAGTTATACCACAATGACAAGGTATCCATTGAAATTATATTTCCTTTTGTAGTTCTTTCAGTTTACTTAGTTGTTTCTGAATTGAAATAATTCTATGTGCATATAGGTTTTGGTACATATTATATTAAATATAGCCCCCTTGGAGTCCCTCTCGTGGGTACTCACCTTGTCGTGGTGAGGGGGCTTAAACTTGTTGTTTAAGGTAACAAGTAACAAAGAGGTACCCACATAGGCTGCATTACCACCAACGCAGTCCCACTATATTTTTCACTGCTTATATTCATGGAGTCCCTCAGTGTAAAATTCTCCGGAGGTAAAATAGTCCCTCAATCGGATCTCTGGGTAGGGACTGCATGAGAGATGCCAAGAATCGTACTAAAGTACTTATTTGGAACACCAAAAGTTACACCGTCCAGTCAATCAGAGCCAAGTTTAATATTGAAAAGAACCATATAATGAGACAAAGAGGCAAATATAATTTAGTGAATAATAATGTCATAATCTTAATATATAAAATTGAATGTGGGTATGTATGTATGTGTGTATGTGTGTGTGTATGTTCTCTATACAAATCTACACGCTTTGACCGATATGTGCCAAAGTTTGCACATTTAACCTTCATAACCAGGAGAAGAACATAGGCTACATTAAAATTGTGCAAATGGAAGTTAAATTAGTTAAATATATAAAAAATAAAAATAAATAGATCCAAATATTCATGTATTATATTAAAATGCAAAATCTTCTACAGTCAATTGTTCTTTACTATTGTCTGTTGTATTCAACATAGACTTTCAAGAGGCCTTGGAAATTTTAACACGAAATTAAATTACATTGTTGTTACACATCATGAAGGCTAAAACTAGATAATTCATGCAATAAGTATTTTTACGCAGTCCAGGACCGTATTATGAATTCCTCGATGCAGTTTTGTAGATAGTGAGCAGACTGTTTTATCCAATTGAATTCTAGAATTCCTTCAAACTACAAGGATTGCTACCACATAATTTACTTAATATTGAATAGCCATAGTAGACCTACTATTGCGAAATATTGACTCGCCAAGAATTTGTGTCAAAAACTCATGCGAAACGTAATATGAGTGGCAATATTAACTGGAAAAACGAAAGAAGATGATGTTTTTATCCTACGTATTGCTATTATAGCCATTCGATTTTAAGCAATTATTATAAGTTATAGTAATATTTGTGATAATATTACAATATTATAATATTGCAATAATAATATAGAGCCTATTTTACTGTTACTGTTAACCCGTCTCTTATTAATAAGTTATGGTCACTAATGACTTGCCTTTATAGAAAAATATGATTTTCTGTTGTGGTAGTGTTCTACATTGCCTTCTCCAGGAGAGTGAATTCTGATGAGTATAGTCTCCGTTACTGCAAAACACCCTGAAATCCATGTATTTGATAGAATCCATCCGTTACAGATAGTACTTTGGCCTTGAAGGAAATTAAATATATTGTGGGCAGAAAGACTTAATAATGCATAATGCCGTGGTAGGATAAATATTATCATCAATCACAATGTTAAATATCTTAAATATCCCTGTAGCATAAGGTCTTAATGTTGTTAAAACTCTATTCATAGGTGAGATGGAATTATTTCGATTAGTCAGTTTCTTTGGATATTAGTGGCATTTTCTTTAATATTCGTCACTAGGGAGGGGAAAACATAAGTAAATATGGTTCGTTTTGGTTTTATATAGTTCCCTTGCCGAGGTCTCCGATAAGTCTAACAAACAGTTTATTTAGACATAGACCAAAATTTAAAACCCGGGCAACGCCGGGTAATTTAAGCTAGTATTGAATAATAATAAGCAGATCTAATAAATCCAAGGCCTACCAATCGACTGTCAGCCTCATGTCCACTTACCCACAGTAGAGGTGAACGATTATGTGTCCAGTGTGGAAGTA
This sequence comes from Periplaneta americana, assembly GCF_040183065.1. Taxonomy (NCBI): domain Eukaryota; kingdom Metazoa; phylum Arthropoda; class Insecta; order Blattodea; family Blattidae; genus Periplaneta; species Periplaneta americana. The sequence continues at coordinate 167,739,090 of NC_091127.1, read as the reverse complement.
ACTTGAGGACAGGGCAACGATCCTCCCAGCCATTGCTGAAGACGGTTACATGACAACGAAGCAATTCTGAAATGAGAATAATGTGAAGTAGACATTAAAATATTCAGTGGCCGTGGAACAGAATGAGGGCATAAGAAAGTTCGAAATAATTTAAACTCCTTGAATAAAAAAAAAATACATATGAGAAGCTCTTGGACGAAAACATTGCAAGGGGTAACTTCGACAATACCGAAGATTACTACGGATGTATTAAAAATGTATCCATGCGGCAGCAAAAGAATCTCTAAGGGAATATGAAAAAATCACAGAGATCGAAAACCATACTGATGGATACGGAAATTGAAAAGGAAATCATGCGTAAACGACAGGAATACCAACAATTTTTAACAACTAAGACTACGATGGGGTAAACTACAAAGAAGCCCACGCGAAAGTATGGAAGAAAAGTACGTAAAATAAAAGGAAAACACAGGAAGGAAACTGTAACAAAATAAACACTTAGGCATTCTTGAAGGTAGAAGGAGAGAGGCACTTGGAAATTGATTAAGCGTTTAGGTGGAAAGACAAAAAAGTTTATAATAATCAGAGTAACTATGGAAATAAGGGAACAAAATTTAAAAAATGTGAGATCAACGGAAAGTAGACAAGAGTTCATCAACAAATAATGACGAAATAATCTATAGTAATGTCACAATAGGTCTGAGATTTATCTGGGAAATCCCACAGTGAATTGGAAAAGTATCTGACAGAAACTGACCTATAGGAACTCTGCTGTACGTTTCACTGAGACACATTTTAATTATTCGAACTAGTTTCTTGGGAATACCAAATTCAATAAGAATATCATATAAAACTTCTCTCTTAACCGAGTCATATGCCTATTTGACAGAAATATAGTTTTGTGAGATTTTGACAGTGTGAATGAACATTTCCAAAGAAAGAGAGAGAGAGAGAGAGAGAGAGAGTTGTGGGATCGAGCTCCACGACCCTAACAGAAACTATAGTATTCCGGATCTCTCGGACATAATGCGTCCACGCGACCGGTATAATTGTTTCTTCAGATCCACCTGTAGAGCTGTGGATGTATTGTTACAGGTATTTACCGTGCCCCACCAGGTAACCTTTGTCCTTTTACAGAAGCTTGCCCAGGCCCGGCATCGATTAGCCAGCCGCGTTCCCTTGTTGACACTCCAATATCCCCCTCAGTACACTCACACATAGGTTCAATATCGCGAGAATATAATTTCAAAGGTAAATTGTGATTATACCGGCAACAGATATAAACTGTGTAATTGCACATTGTTTGCCAGTTGGCATCACCCAACATTTTAATATTGAATTTACCGGAATATTTACTTGTAATCCTTCGTGTTATTCGGCGTGAATGGATTTCCAAGTCTGCAGCACGGTCATAGATTTTGTTCATGACGCTAGGTTGACGAACGAAGGATTAGGTGCACGCCCAATCATTCGTCATGGCGAACTCATTTATTCCAACAAGCGCCGTGACATGGGCTCTGTGTCTGGAGTGTCAACGCTCATACAGGTATCATTTACAAAATCACTTGATCCTCTGATATGTTTACTTCCACAAAAAAACACACATTTGTTTCATAAGCTAAGAGTTGCCATTATTGGTTAGCTTGCTTGCGCTGAATGGAAATTAAAGTGTATTTCAAGAGAGGAAACTTTAAGTAGTGTTGTGTCATTCGTCATGGTGAACGCATTTATTCTAACAAGCGCCGTTACATGGACTTTGTGTCTGGAGTGTCAACGCTCATACAGGTATCATTTATAAAATGACTTGATCCTCTGTGGTGTCTACTTCCACAAAAAATCACACATCTGTTTCATAAGCTAAGATTCGCCATTATTGGTTAGCTTGCTTGCACTGATCGGAAATTAAAGTGTATTTCAAGAGACGAAACTTTAAGTAGTGTTGTGTCATTCGTCATGGTGAACGCATTTATTCTAACAAGCGCCGTGACATGGACTCTGTGTCTGGAGTGTCAACGCTCATACAGGTATCATTTATAAAATTACTTGATCCTCTGTGGTGTCTACTTCCACAAAAAATCACACATCTGTTTCATAAGCTAAGATTCGCCATTATTGGTTAGCTTGCTTGCACTGATTGGAAATTAAAGTGTATTTCAAGAGAGGAAACTTTAAGTAGTGTTGTGTCATTCGTCATGGTGAACGCATTTATTCCAACAAGCGCCGTGACATGGGCTCTGTGTCTGGAGTGTCAGCGCTCATACAGGTTTCATTTATAAAATCACTTGATCCTCTGATGTGTTTACTTCTACAAAAAATCAAACATCTGTTTCATAAGCTAAGAGTTGCCACAGAGTTGACACAAATCAAGTACTGCACCTTGTCTTCCATACCTCAGTGAAAAATATGGCATTTCGCTTTACAACTGGGATGTTGCAGGCTTACTATTTGGAGCGAGGGGTTGTTTACCAAAATTTACATGTAATATTCTTAAATCCTTTAAAATTCCCTTTTATGAGGTTCAGAAGAATGTAATGGAAATTCTGAAGGCCTCTCTTCAAATTTTACAGTATCATCTATATATTAACACGTAAATTTTTGTTTTAATGTACAAATCTAATCCATATTTTTCCCGTTTCATTTCCCTTTATCTTTTATGTTTGTTAATTCCGGATCCCAGTGGTCAACCTCACTTGAGGACGGATGATTTTAAATGTTAGTAGTTCATTAACCTGTTGTATCTTATAGGGTACATTGTCAATTTAAGGGTTAACGTAAAGTAGGAACGTTGTTATCTAATAAACTAAATCAGATACCTCTGTTCGTCTCTAATGTTTTACGGTGGATGGCATTCGTTTCTTTAAAGGTCATGGCTATTGTTTTTTAAATTAAATTTGTTTACACAGCCTACTCGATAAAAGTATTAACAAACAAGCCCTGTGGCACTAAAATATTATTCTCTCACAGACCGGGAATGCTGACAGAGGCAGACGTTTCAAACCGTATTTATTGTTCTGACAAGAAGGGAAATTATTACGAGGGAATGCAATCCTACTCGGAGTAGCTGGAGAGAATGGAAAACTAAATGTAGGGATTTCTTCCGTACGTACGAAGTGAGCCTCTGCATCAGTCTGTCACGCAGGCTGTTCGAATCCCGCTCAGGTCTAGGATTTCTCGTTTTAAGGGTAGACTGATGTGAAATTTCAATTTGCTAAACTATTCTAGATAGAGCTCTGAAATTTTGTACAGATGTCCTGCTGCATATAAATAATTTCGGTATAAAGTTTCATCTCATTTGGTGCAGAAATGTATGAATTATAACTATTAATAATTATTAACAATTTTGTAATTTTAAATTGTGTAAATTTAGCTTGTCAAAAATTGCTACTCCTCCCATAAATTCAAATGTTTTGGCCTGAAATTTTGTCTACATACTTGTCAGATCCTCAGAAACAAAACTTACTATACAATTTTTCTTTTTATTTAACTAAATCGTTGATTCTAGAATCCCACAGGGATCTGTCCTATCACCACTACTATTCACTATTTACTTAAATGACGTCCCCTTGAATCTAAAGCGCTATAAGCATCACCTTCACGCAGACGATTTACAAATCTATATCCATACAACCCCTGACTCACTCAATGACGCAATACAAAATCTTAACGACGACCTTGAATCTATATCTGCATGGGCCAGAAAGTTTGGTTTGACTCTCAATGCAAGAAAATCACAAGCAATCCTAGTGGGACAACAACGTCTATTATGCAACATTACTCCTGCTCTTCCAGTAAGTTGAACGACACAATAATCCCTTTTGCTTCCTGTGTTAAAAACCTTGGAGTTTACTTTGATACGCACTTAAACTGGAATAACCAAGTAACCCATATTATTACCAAAAAAGTGCTTTCCACACTACATTCCTTAAGCAGCATTCGAAAATTTCTCCCGCTATCACTCAAGAAAACACTAGTGGAAACACTAGTAATGCTCCACTTCGATTATTGTGATTTTCTACTGACTGACCTCAATGTCAACCGGTCGCAAAGATTACAACGTGTTCATAATTCT